>NC_041389.1:602460261-602535430 GCF_002162155.2 Triticum dicoccoides
TCTGAGCGACATCACAGACAGGGCTTATAACAAAGGTAAACAATAGGTATGCCACCGCCGGACATCTGAGCGACATCACAGACAGGGCTTATAACAAAAGTAAATAACGGGTATGCCACCGTCGGACGTGTGAGCGACATCACAGACAAGGCTTATAACAAAGGTAAACAACAGGTATGCCACCGCCGGACGTGTGAGCGACATCACAGATAGGGCTTATAACAAAAGTAAATAACGGGTATGCCACCGTCGGACGTCTGAGCGACATCACAGACAGGGCTTTGTAATAAATGTAAATAACGAGATTAGTCCATCCACAAGAATAATCTTTTAACCGGATTTATTTCACATAAATCCCACCGGAGTTTTTGTCACTGAGGCTGAATACCTGACAATATAAGATAATTATAGTACTTGAACAAAGTACAAGATAATTGAAAGATTGAGACTCTGCAGAGTTTGGAAGAACTGAACACAGCCAACGGATTTCCGTAGTCACGAAGGACTAGTTCCGTTTACAGTATTTCAGTAGAAACACATTTAACTAGTACACACCCATTTCACCTCACGTTGCCAGGAATCACCCTGGCCAACGTCCAAGAAAAACTTTGAGACGGGGAGGCCACAACCTCGAATAGCATGGGATCAAATTTCTATACGCGCGCTCTAAGGGGTACCCCCCTCTCGGTCCCAACCGGAAACACCCATGCCCCCTGACCGGATGACGGGCTTTAATCCAGGGCCATGGAACCCTCATCCCGGCCTCTCCTCTTGGTGTGTACCAGGAAAACAATTTGCAACTTACTATGCCACATTCCTTTCGGAAAACATGTGATAGTATAGGATGGAATGAATGGGGATGCGAATTGTGTCATGTCGACACGGAAGTCAAATAATCCGGCATAAGACTGGCATGTCACAACACTGCCATCTTACCCATCCTCATACCAACAGATGGCTTTGCAAATATGTTTCCAACAACATAATGCTTTCCGAAACTTACTTTCCGATTACGTGCATGAGATATATCATGCAAAGTGATGTTCATAAACATGCCATGACTATACAAAAATGCAAACATGCAACAACACTCATCATATCAAGAGTTCAAACATGCTTGCCTGGTTCGGAGTAGTCGGAGTCTAACTGTGCGAAGTTTGCGGCTCCGTCACCTCCTCCGGTATCTACGGTATAAGAAAAATACGTACGCAACGTAAATACCGTGAGTGTACAGAAAAGTGTTCCAAATATTTTTCAAATAAATATGATAAAAAACCTGGACAAAAATCTAAAGAGAATAGAAAAAGAATCACTCAAAAATTCCCTTCTGATAAAAAGTTATAGGAGTTTTAACCCAAGGACTCATTTGTAATGAAACAGATAACTTCCAGGGGGTTCAGCGGAAAAGTACACATAACGTTTCGTTTAAACGAAACGACTGTGAGGCTGACAGGTGGGCCCCACCTGTCGGGTTTGAAAGTTCAAACAGAGAAACAGAGCGCGACGGCGCCCGAGAGGTGCGGTGGTCGCCGGCGGCGATCCACGGCGAGGCAAGGTGATCGGGGGTTACCTTCGGGATCAGTGCACCGTTCCGCGTCTGTGGGTGGTGGTGGTGGTCGCCGGCAAGTACCACGTCGGCGGCGATGCTTGCTCCGGCGGACGGTGATTCGGGTGGTCGTGGAGCTCGCCGGAGAGAGCTGCGGAGGTGGAATTGGTGAGGGGGTTAGACTCACGATAGTATGTGGAGGTATCCGACGAGGACAGGGCGCCGGAGACGGCCTTACCGAAGTGAATCAAGATGGAGGCTGAGGCGGAATGGGGCGGCCGAAGTCGGGGAAGAAGGGCCCCTCGGGGCTCTCCCAGAGGCTGGGTAGGGTCTAGTGGGGTAGTGGAGTCGTGCGGGGGCGAGAGCGGGCTGGGGGTGCTATATATAGCCGGCCCAAGTCGGTTGCCGTGAACGGATAAGTCCAGCGAGTTGATTACGGCGGCGCTGTGGCCGGACGGTAGGCTTAGGGGCTTGAGCATCGCCTAGGTGAACTAGTGGTGCCATTTTAGGGTCCAGCTCAGCACGGGAGGGAGGTTTATGGCCTGCCCTCGACGGAACGGCCGCACGGCCCGTCGGCGGCAGAGAGCGTGCTCTGCGCGTGCCGCGCCACGGCGACGGTGCTGCATATGTGCGCTGGCAAGGAGGTGGCCACGCAGAGCCACCAGGACGCTTGGGCGGCGCCGAACGACGTTGCGCCGCCGTTCTGCTTCCTGTCGGCCGCTACGGCGCTACGGCCACCGCGAGACACACCGGCGCAGGCGGGCCAGGGCGCCACCGACGCCAGGAAGGCGCCAAGCGCGTGTGTGAGGCTCTGGACAAGCAAGCCTGGCCGTGAGCTATGTGCCAAGCGCACTGTGAGCTCGTGATTGAAGTCACTAACGAAGATCAACTCTGAATGTCTGAATTTAACTGAATGTGACAAGAATAGTGCATGCAAGGTGTTTGACAGAATGATCCAGGCATGTAGGGGTTTTTCCTTGAGCTGGTTTTTGGTGGAGGGATCTCTCATTGCACCTAGAGGCTGCCTTAATATTTGTGGAATTTTTGGAGATGTGTAGATATGAATTTCACCAAATTTGGCAAATCTGGTCCAAATTTGCAGTGAGTGCAATTTGAAAAATTTGAACAGGAGAAGAGTGGGTCAAGATGGTTCTGGGTTGTGGGTACAAAGGACTATCCAGAGGTGTTGAGATGAGGTCAAAAATCAAAAGCAATAGAGCACTTGCTTTGCAAACCACCTAGGCTCAAAAGTATAGACAGAATTATTTTGGGAGGAGAAATAGTTGGAATAAAATCCAAAAATGGATTTTATTGGTTTGGACAGAATGTTAGGGTTGAACTAAAGTGGGAGGAAAGGTTTTTGGGAAAATTTCACCATAGGAAGCATGGTGAAATTTTTTTGAAGGGATCAAAACCACAAAGAGCCCAAAACTAAAAGGGTTTTCATTTTAAAAGAAACCAAATCCAAGAAAAGGATTTTTGAGAGGGCGAACTTAGAAGATAGTTGTTAGGAAGGGTTTAAATGACCTTCTTTCAAACCAAGCAAGGTTCTTTCTGAAAACAAAATCACAAAAAAAATTGGAGTGTCACATAAAGTAAGTGAAGTATTTTCCAATCATTCGAGGTAATGATTCGTACTGATGATAAGTAATCCAACGAGAATATAGTGCAATCATTCATGACTTCTGTCAAACAATTCCACCTACAAAACAAATGCTTTGAGAGAATATAGTGCAGCAGGCGAGGTTATTAATATTAGTGCCCATATTATAAGTTTTACATCAGAGCACATAAAGTGGCACAAATAGTCTCAAAACATAGGACAAATAAACACAGAGACTAAAACCAACAGAGCAAATCTATAGAAACTCTCGATGTAATTCTCCCTTTTTTGTCAAGTAGTGTCAAAAAGGTGATGAGTAACATGAGTGCAAAAAGATGTGAACTTGATTCACTCTGAGGCATTTCCCGAAGAATTTCCCGAAGAGGTTTCTGATTTGGAGGTGGTTGGAACATCTTCATCGTCAGTAGTAGCAGCAGATCTTTCAATACCGGCTTGGGGCTGAGAAGATGAAGGCACATTGCATCAGCCTGTGGATTCTTGCGAGACAGAATATTTCCTTCAGCGGGTTTCTCCATGGGCGATGTTGCTTCTGATTCGTTGAGCAGTTCGCTCAGCTGTATCTGAAGTAAATTAGTTGTTTGTTCATGAGTTGGCAGAGGTGGAGTGATCCAATCTTGAAAATCTTCAGCAGAAAACCCATGATCGATATAGGCATAAAGTTCTTTGAGGTCGGAGTTGCTCAATTGCTTCTTGGAGAAGACTTTTTGAAGCAATTTCCATAGACGCTTCTTGTTTTCGACTGTGACCATGTGCACAACTTTTGTTCGATTGTTGATTGCATTTAGTTTGGCAGCCAGGTGCTCTTTCTCTTGGCGATCTTCAGCGATGTGTTTTAGCAGCAACTGTTGAGTGCGCAAACTCACTTCAAGTTGTGAAGGTGGTTGTGTGTTTGGTTGACTTTCACGCTAAGGTAGCCGAGGTCCATTGAAAGTGTTATGATGATCAGGAGGGCTTGGCATTGGTGCTTTCCCCGAAGAAAAATCTTCCATAATTTTCAATGCATCACGTACTGGAGGAATGAAGCTTTTGTGACTAACTTTTGCTAGATATTCGGTCTTCATTGCATAGTCAACCACCTTCTGAATCCAGAGTGCAAATACCTTGATTGTTTTGGGTGCTGAGCTGAATCCATCAGTATGCGCAGGAACATGTCTTCGACATGGAAGAAAAATCCTTGGGATATGGCATGGATGGTGTTCCGAAGAACATCAGAATTAGCATTGCCGGTATTCATCCCAGCCAGCGGACAGAGAGTATAACTTAGAATATGATATAAGGTCTGATTGTCGAATGTCAAGTGCTCAGGCAGGGGAGGACCATTGCAGTCACGAATTTTATCTTCATCCATTGTGCATCGGAAATCTTCATCAGAGATTGCATTAATGTTATGAACTCAAATCTCAATCTTGCCATGTTCGAACCGAGGGACATGAAAGTGGGAGACAAAGTCTCTGGCAGAGCATCTTATTATTTTCCCTTCAGTCATGCACTCCATGATCCATTTTGTGCTATTAGATTCATCACCAAAGATATATAGTGTGTATCGTGGAAATGTCACGGCAGATGTCCTAGTGTGAGGACTTAGTCGTGAGGCCAACGCATGTATGTGGTAGCTTGAGAGGGGTTGATCGGGACGAGAACGCAATACACAAGACAAGGATTTAGACAGCTTTGGGCCTCGGGAAACATCATCCGGTAATAGCCCTACATGCTGTTTGTGGTTAGGTCTCATTATGCTCATGACGGAGACGCTGCATAACCGGCTCTCCTCTAGTTGTGTCTAGCCTTAGCGATTATTTTTCTCCCCTCTTGGGGTGCCCCGCCCCTCCTTATATAAGTTGAAGGGGCGGGTTACATGTAGAGTCAAACTCGGATTAGGACTTAACCTATTTTGGCGTCTTACCATGGGATTCTTAACGTCTTGGGCTTCTTAACGTCTTGGGCTTCTTAACATAAGCCGGCTTACAATCCGGCTTACAATCTGACTTAGCTGTCTGACTTAACTGTCTGGCTTAACTGTTTGCTGGCTTAACTATCTGACTTAACTGTCTGACTTAACCGTCTGCCGGCTTAACTTTCCGCCAGCTTACCATGCTTAACTGTACGCCATCTTACCATGCTTAACTGTCCGCCGGCTTACCATGCTTAATTGTCCGTCGGCTTACCATGGTTAACTGTCTGCCGGCTTACCATGCTTAATTGTCCGCCGGCTTACCATGATTAACTGTCTGTCAGGTCACCAATGAAACACCAAGTCCCAGCCGGGTCATATCTCCGTCCTGGTCACACTGTGAGGTATATCCCCGACATTAGCCCCCAGTTTAATTTGGATTCATCCATGTTAAACTGATCCTGTAAAACAAACACAAGAACAATTTTGACGGATTATGCTTCGGGTTAAGAACTCTTGTAAGCCGGCACCTGATCATCCTTAACTCCTTGGTATTTCCTTCTTCTAGAAAATCCGGGTCAATAAGCCAGCTTCATAATCATTTTGCTGACATTGGTTTCTCACAGAAAAAATATTGGTCATGAAATACTCATCTGATTTTCAGCCAGCTTGAAGATGTAGAACTTGTCGGTTTATCATTGCCAAAATATCCCGTTTGTAAATATTGATAGCACTGGGTCATAATTGTTGCTAACATCAAACTTGAAATTGGACCTCCCTTATATGCATATCACTTGTAGCCCCCAAGTCTTAAGAAGGTAGCGTAGTAACAGCTTAAGACTTGCTTCAATATAAAAGTTGCAACCTTGAAGAAATCCAAGTTGTTCATCCCAGTCACTAGTCAAAACTGAATATGCCACATATGTAGCCCCCAAGTGTCGGGTTGTCATGCTTGCAGCAACCACTTGTAATTGCCTTATGCTCATAAAAACTTCAACCAGTGTAGCCCCCAAGGGCTAGGTCATTATGCAATAATGAGCAGGGACTTTGTAGATATAATCATGTTGACTTGAACATCAATGTGTAGCCCCCAAGGGCCGGCTCAGTAAGATAATACTGAGCTGGGACTTTGTATATAATTCATTGATAATAACATCATATGATGTAATCTCCGCCATGGGGCTTGCACCCATGTTCACAAGGTTAAGAGCTTTGTACTCTACCAACTAAGTAGTGGACCTTTCAATATAACGGATTAAAGCTTGTGAACCTTGAATTTTTGACAAGAGCAATCGGTAGTCCCCAAGGGCCGACTCAGTACAATGGGATGAGTCGGGTCTTCAATAAATTGAGTAAAAAATGACTCTGCATTAGCCCCCAAGTGCCATGGTGCATGCTGGCAGTGACATAGGACTTGCATATTTGATGTAATTTCAACTTGAATAATGTAGCCCCCAAGTGCCAGGTTGTAAGCCTGCAGCGACTCGGGACTATTCCCTCCATTGTAAAAATGAATCATGTCCATTGATAAAATAATAACCATTGCGCTCAAGCGACTTTGAAGACCTCCATCATAATATTGGCTATTGATAACCATAATAAAAATCCAGCCATGTTGGCTATTAAAGATTTGAATAATATAATCCGGTTTGAAAACCGGTTCCTGTGACATGTGCCGGTTTAATCATAATTAGATATAATTATAACAAAATATTGCTGGGGAACGTAGTAATTTCAAAAAATTTCCTACGCACACGCAAGATCATGGTGATGCATAGCAACGAGAGGGGAGAGTGTTGTCTACGTACCCTCGTAGACCGAAAGCGGAAGCGTTAGCACAACGCGGTTGATGTAGTCGTACGTCTTCACGATCCGACAGATCAAGTACCGAACGTACGACACCTCCGAGTTCAGCACACGTTCAGCCCGATGACGTCCCTCGAACTCTGATCCAACCGAGTGTTGAGGGAGAGTTTCGTCAGCACGATGGCGTGATGACGATGTTGATGTTCTACCAACGCAGGGCTTCGCCTAAGCACCGCTACAGTATTATCGAGGTGGACTATGGTGGAGGGTGGCACCGCACACGGCTAAGAGATCAATGATCAATTGTTGTTATGCCTAGAGGTGCCCCCTGCCCCCGTATATAAAGGAGCAAGGGGGGAGGGGTCCGGCCTAGGAGGGGGGCGCCAAGGGGAGTCCTACTCCCACCGGGAGTAGGACTCCCTCCTTCCTTGTTGGAGTAGGAGAAGGGGGGAAAGAGGGGGAGAGGAGGAAGGAAAAGGGGGTTGCACCCTTGTCCAATTCGGACCAGAGGGGGGCTGCGCGCCTCCTTCCTTTCGGCCTCTCTCCTCTATTCCCGTATGGCCCAATAAGGCCCATATACTCCCCGGCGAATTCCCGTAACTCTCTGGTACTCCGAAAAATACCCGAATCACTCGGAACCTTTCCGAAGTCCGAATATAGTCGCCCAATATATCGATCTTTACATCTCAACCATTTCGAGACTCCTCGTCATGTCCCCGATCTCATCCGGGACTCCGAACTCCTTCGGTACATCAAAACACATAAACTCATAATATAACTGTCATCGAAACCTTAAGCGTGCGGACCCTACGGGTTCGAGAACTATGTAGACATGACCGAGACACGTCTCCGGTCAATAACCAATAGAGGAACTTGGGTGCTCATATTGGCTCACACGTATTCTACGAAGATCTTTATCGGTCAGACCGCATAACAACATACGTTGTTCCCTTTGTCATCGGTATGTTACTTGCCCGAGATTCGATCGTCGGTATCTCAATACCTAGGTCAATCTCGTTACCGGCAAGTCTCTTTATTCGTTCTGTAATACATCATTCCGCAACTAACTCATTAGTTGCAATGCTTGCAAGGCTTTAAGTGATGTGCATTACCGAGTTGGCCCAGAGATACCTCTCCGACAATCGGAGTGACAAATCCTAATCTCGAAATACGCCAACCCAACAAGTAACTTCGGAGACACCTGTAGAGCACCTTTATAATCACCCAGTTACGTTGTGACGTTTGGTAGAACACAAAGTGTTCCTCTGGTAAACGGGAGTTGCATAATCTCATAGCATAGGAACATGTATAAGTCATGAATAAAGCATTAGCAACATACTAAACGATCGAGTGCTAAGCTAACGGAATGAGTCAAGTCAATCACATCATTCTCCTAATGATGTGATCCCGTTAATCAAATGACAACCCATGTCTATGGCTAGGAAACATAACCATCTTTGATCAACGAGCTAGTCAAGTAGAGGCATACTAGTGACAATCTGTTTGTCTATGTATTCACACATGTATTATGTTTCTGGTTAATACGATTCTAGCATGAATAATAAACATTTATCATGATATAAGGAAATAAATAATAACTTTATTATTGCCTCTAGGGCATATTTCCTTCAAAAATAGCATACCTGTGATATTGAATCGTACTGCCGGCTTATGATACCAATGAAGTAAGGGTGATAACCCAAAACTTAGAAGCCAATTCCAGGTATTTAATATTGTCATATGCTGGTGACTTATCATTGAAAACCAGGCCGGGTTAATAGAAACCACGGGTATGCTTCAAATATGAGCTGTAAGATTGAAGGCTACATGGCCGGAATCACTTTAAACCAAAAGGCAAGATAGTATCAAGAAGAACCGGAAAAAATCTTCAAAAAATCAAGCCAGATGAGAAAAAGCGAGGCTATGCTTCGAATGCAAGAAGGAGGCCAGACCATAAGGGTTAATAGCTATGATTAGAATACGACCAGGAAGCCCCCGAATGGTTTTTGGCATTGTGCCAATCAAAGGGGTACCGGTAGCTATGATTCGAATACGATCAGGAAGCCCCACAATGACCAAAGTATTTAACAGCTAGGATTCGAATACAATCATGAGCCGGACCAAGAGGGGTTATAGCTGTGATTCGAATACGATCGAGCCCCCAAGTGATCTAAGTGTTTACGGCTATGGTTCGAATATGACTAGGAAGTCAGACCAAAGGGGTTAATAGCCATGATTAAAATACAATCAAGCCCCCAATGATCAAATGGTTTAACGGCTATGATTCGAATATGATCATGGCCGGACCAAAAGGGGTTATAGCTGTGATTCGAATACGACCAAGCCCCAAGATGATCAAGATATTTACAGCTATGGTTCGAATACGACTAGGAAGCCGGGCAAAAGGGGTTAAGATCTATGATTCGAATACGATCAAGCCCCCATTTGGTCTTTGAAGCAGGGTACCTATGTTTGAGTTGTGCTTTGCAACAGACTCTCTTTGGTCCCTTCAATTTTTTCTGATAACTCGAGCTTCGCGAGAGATAAATTTCTCTTGAGTTGGAATTTTAAATCGGATATTGAGAGCTTCAAAACCTTGTGAGAGACAAATTTCTCTTGAGCCAGACTTTAAACTGGAATTCTTCTTCATTTTGAGCCAAAAATTTTCTGACAGCCTTTAAATTTTCATCAATATGGCAGCAACCTCCGGAACCGGGTTATCTTCCCTCCATTGACCCAGAGTTCTTGACTTGCTTAAAATTGTCAGTCATTTACTGAGTCATGTCATTGTAGCTCCCGAGACTCAAGGCGACTCAAGGAGTTGTCTTGATATTCTCCACACTTGACCATGATATAAACCGGCATATAGTCGGATAGTAGAACGATGTAATATGTTAAAGCTCGACGGCTTAAAAATGACCCCGTATGATTTATGTCAGTAATCCGGCCAATGGTTCATCCCAGTGGGTTGTTGAAGTTTAGAAAATCACAGTGGCGGCAACTTGTGTGCCCTTCCATTGAATCATCCGGTGTTCGTTGAGCATTATGGCACAGTCAGACGCCAGCGCATGATAATGGTGGCGCGAGCTATATATCCATGACATGGTCATCGCTTTTGCAATGAACAATTGTCCTGCATCAAAAACATTGCGAGCCAGAGTAATTGCTTTTAAAATGAATATATATTGAAAAATAGATAAGGCGGAAAGCACCTGGTATTTTTGTCGGACGAACGTAGACTAAGCAAATAGTCTTTTGTTCCCCGCTGGTGTCTATACCCATAGATCACCTTCGGCTCACGGGTTATTTTAGTCAGCCGGCTCTCCCATAAGCACCCGACCCCCCTTTTTTCGTCCAGATCTCACATGAGCATTTGGATACTTTTCCTTTTAATTTTCCTCCAGACGCCCGTTCATAGCTGTTGGGGAGGGAGCAGAGCTAGAGCCCGGCACATGCAGGTGGGTCGCGACAGAAGCGAACCCAAACCGATGCTTTATGGCGGCTCACAGCAGTGGCCGAAGCTGCTCGCGAGGTCCACGTGGGGCCGGCTCGAAGCAGACCGTAGTCGAAGTGAGCAGTCCGGACGGTTTGGATCTTGTCGAAGCCTCAGTAAAGATGGAGGCAAGCAGCAAAAAACGGCGACTCATGGCGCGGGCGGCTTAGAGACAAGTCTGCGGGGATAACCGACAAGGCGACTCGTGACGAGCTTGGCAAATCGCGATTGTGGCAAACCATGGTTGAGACGGTCGGCCGACGCGAGTGGCTCAAGACAGCAATCGCGACGGCAGCTTAGCTCAGCGTGACAGCGGCTGAAAGCGGGACCGCGGCGAAGTGTGGGCGGTGCAGGGAGCCCTAGCGACAGCAGTGAACCATGGCGGAGGCAGCTCAGGGGCGCCAGCTTGAGGCCAGTATGTTAGGGGTGACCCGGCCAGGGCGACGGGTTAGTTCGCGGCGACTCACTGCACCGAAGCCGGGACTTACGGGCGTGTAGACAAAACCGCAGAGGCTGAACGAAGGGGTTGTGGCGACTTGGCGCGTATAGGGGACCCGACAACGGGCGGCAACTTGCAAGGCCATAGTGGCGACTTGGAACAGGCACAGGGCCGCAGTGGCTTCTCAGGGACGAATAGGCGTGAGGCCGCGGCGGCTCAGCAGAGGTACAGCAGCGGGCGGAGGTGGGGAGAAACGCGATGGTCATAATGGAGGTGGCTCGACCCCGACGACTCAGCGCGGTCGTGGCTGAGGAGACGACTTGGCTGTGCAGGCGATAGTGGTGCCACAAAAGCAACAGCAGCCGGGATCTGGTGAGTCTGGGCCGTGAAGGCAGATTAAATGGGGAACGGTGACTCGGACAACCGCACGAGCAGCAAAAAAAGTGGAGGAGCCGAGCATCGGCCGCAGGCATCTCGGGGTCGGACCAGCAGGACAGGACGATTTCGAGGCAAATGCGGTGGTTCAAAGCAGAGGCTCGTTACCGTGGTAGTAAAGGGAGGCGCGGCGGTTACAACGGCATAACGAAGGAGAACCACGGAGGATGGGGACCCGGCGGCTCAAGGCCGCAGCCACGCATGGGCACGACAGAGGCAAGGGCTGCTCCGACGAGGGCTGCTTAACACGGAGGCCCGACACAACGGCTTGAATGGCGGCTCAAGGCCGCGATGGTGCGGTCACATCACAGCATGAGACGGTGGCGGCTCAATCCGGCGTGGTAGGCGACGCAGGTCTGGGCCCGAGGCAGTGGCAATTTGAGGGTGAAGTCGAGTGCGGTGTTGAAGCGAAGCGAGTCGTCGGTGCAGCCCTGGCGGCTCAACGCCCGGCTGGGGTGACTCGGTGCGTGGCTCGGACGGCGGGCGCTCGTATCACAATGGCAACAAGCGGCTTAGAATGGAAACCACGGATTCAAGTCGGTGAAAACGGGCGGCTCATGGAGGTATAGGGGTCGCACCGGAGACAGAGACGCCATGGCAGTTTGGCCACAGCCGATGCGGAGAGCCACCGGCCGCTCGAAAGCAAAGGCCGAATCCAGGGCCTCTCCACTTCCTGTCATAACTTCCTGGGAATTTATTTCACCGACTCAACCTTCTTCTTTTATTCTTTTCTTTAAATGTCTAAATAGAATCCGAGTTGAGGAAAATAGTAGTGCAGGCAGGTTCTGGACAATCTCGATCTGATGATGTGCGGGCCGTCTCAACCCAGCAACCCGTGGGACAGTCTTGACCCGGTCAACTTGCAGAATCCTAACCCGCCTGGATCGAATCTGAACATGCTGTTTCGACTGCTCTTTGATGATGTAGTTCTTTCCATTGCAGTATTTTCTTCACCGGATGATATTTCGCGAGACATGGGATAGCCACGGAAAATCGCAAAACTTCTCGATCCCTTGGGAAGATTCCTCCAAGAACTCAACACCACCGTGCGCAGGCCCCACGGTGGGCGCCAACTGTCGTGGAAACGTCACGGCAGATGTCCTAGTGTGAGGACTTAGTCGTGAGGCCAACACATCTATGTTGTAGCTTGAGAGGGGTTGATCAGGACGAGAACGCAACACACAAGACAAGGATTTAGACAGCTTCAGGCCCCGGGAAACATCTTCCGGTAATAGCCCTACATGTTGTTTGTGGCTAGGTCTCATTATGCTCACGAGGGAGACACCGCATAATCGGCTCTCCTCTAGTTGTGTCTAGCCTTAACGATTTTTTTTCTCCCCTCTTGGGGTGCCCCGCCCTTCCTTATATAAGTTGAAGGGGCGGGTTACATGTAGAGTCAAACTCGGATTAGGACTTAACCTACTTTGACGTCTTACCATGGGCTTCTTAACGTCTTGGGATTCTTAATGTCTTGGGCTTCTTAATGTAAGCCGGCTTACAATCCAGCTTACAATCTGACTTAGCTGTCTGACTTAACTGTCTGGCTTAACTGTTTGCCAGATCAACTGTCTGGCTTAACCGTCTGACTTAACCATCTATCGGCTTAACTGTCCGCCGGCTTACCATGCTTAACTGCCCGCCGGCTTACCATGCTTAACTGTCTGCCGGCTTACCATGCTTAACTGTCCGCCGACTTACCATGATTAACTGTATGCCGGGTCACCAATGAAACACCAAGTCCCAGCCGGGTCGTATCTCCGGCCAGGTCACATTGCGGGGTATATCCCTGACAGTGTGGCATAAATTTTTAGCATTATCTCTCTGTTCCATGGATGCTGATATGCAAAGACATGCATGAGACCAAAGTCTTCGATGTATTGCAATACTTGGTTGAAGCAGCCGATGTTTTCCATCACAGCAATATCCGGGAACTCATGAGGGAAAATATTGCGACTGTCATATAAGACCCGATAATAATAAATGGCATGTTCCTGAGTCCAAAACCGAGGAGATTGAGAAGTACGAGGCTTGTTGTATGGACTATCTTGAAGGAATTTAGGATGAGTGTTCCGATTGAAGAGTGGTCCTTTGACGCCAACGCCGATAGAGAATAAAGGAAGTTGCTCGCGAGGATAAGGGTACTTGAGCTCATTTTCAATGGAGATCACTTCATCGCCATAAATTACGGAGTTGGAGTGATGAGCAGAAACTGATTTTGCTGCAGAAGGATCAACATCTGAGTTTCATCATGAAGAATTGAGCGAAATTCTTAGAGGAGAGGGATCAAACACTTTGTCAGGAACCGAGCCTTTATCTGGCACCAAATCTTTGTCGGCCACCGGAGACTGTTGAGGATTTGCTTCAGGAATCGTTTGAGGAGCAGAGGGAGGAACCAAATCATTTGGTTCAACACGGGTTGGAGAAGCCTAGCGTCCAAACTGAGGGATTTCACCTTCTTCTGATACTTGGCGCTGAGAAGGATTCTCTTCATGAACTTGGGAGGCCACAAGCACTATTTCAGTTGGCCTTGGCGAAGTAGATGCATCTGCAACTCGCTCAATAGATGGTGAAGGAATTGCTCGTTCAGAAGAAATTTTTTCTATGTCTCAGCATCTGGAAGAGGAGGAGGATCATTCTTATTCGCTATCTTCTTCTTCTTATTTTGCTTCGACGGATAAATGTGCCCTTTGACAAGACCATTGTAGCCAGTGACTTGGGCTTGATGATCAAGGTAGATCTTGCAAACAATTTATCTAGATCTAAACGAAATCCCAATCTTCTGTGTCAAAGAATAGTCAAAGCCTTATTGACATCCACATAAGATTCTTCAAGTTGCTTGATGACAAACTTGTATTTTGTATTTTTCATATAGTTGTCATACTCTTTGAGTTGGGCAGTGAGGTCATTGATCTCAACATAATCAATTCTCATGCCGTGGACCAGATCAGAAGCTTGATTTATTACCTCAAAGGGAATGGGCAAAGATGCCACTTCTCCATCAAACAAGTCTTCGACAAATCTGTCAAGCTGCTCCATGATGAACACTTGATTAAAATAATGTGGTGCATCAGAATCATCTTGAGCCTGTGCAGTAGGAACAACCTATTTTACATTTTGTTCGGTCGGATTCAAAGAAGCCACTGGTTGAGTCAATTTTGGAGCAAATTTAGCAGCCTTTTCTTTCACAACCTTAGCTCTTGGAGCATTATGCTCGACAGAAGAAGCTTTGATTTGCTTCACCTTTTGCTTCGGGAGTTTTTCTCCTAGTTTAGCTATGCCAACTAGGGCATCAACTACCAAATCATGCTGATCAATTGCATCAGGATGAGGAGTTGTGTTAACTTTATGAACCATTGTGACAGTGGTTGGAGGAGTCTTTCTCTTCAAAGGATTATTCTTTGGAGGTGCAATTGGGACAACACTTGCTCAAAGATCAGGCAGAACAGTGGATTAGTGATTTAACGTGTTCTGAAAGTGTTGCATCAATTTCTTCTCTTCTGAGCGGAGGATCATCTTGGTCAGAAGAATCACTTTCAGGCTCAGCTGGTTTAGCAGGCCTTTTCCTCGACGCGTTCTTCTTCAAAATAGCAGATCTGGGATCATGCTTGTGCTTTGACCGGCCTTCTGATTTTCCTTCAACCTTTTTCTTTTCGACATCTGATTTGAGGAGACGACGATTTTATTCTTCTCTTGCCTGCCCCTTTTCATCCTTCTTTGCTCTCTTTTCACCATTCTTGAGGCGCTTGGCCTTTTTTTCGGGATATGGGTTAGGAGTCTTAAGAGATGACTCATGAACTTCAGGAGGTGGCGGAGGCCTTTCCTGTGGATCACCTGCCCGGATGAGTCCAATTTCGCGGCAGTCATCCCATGGGGGATGGAAGTCAAAGTTCTTGGCATATCGAGGATGAACCATTTTGTAGTTAAACCACTTTCGTACCCAGTGACGACGAATCTTTTGCACACACCTTTTCTTCACTATTGAATTCTCTCCTGGAACGGTGTTATAACTGTCATGAGAAACATATTGAGCTGAATTGGTGTAGGGTTGCCTGCCACCTTTCCTTTTCTTCGAAGCATCTGCTTCTTGCTCTTTTGCATTAGCTTCAGATCTCTTTCTCTTGTTGGTGGATGGGCCTACCATTGGGCCCTTTGCGTTTGGAGCTTTGGATTCATCTGTTGTGCCCATGAATACTTCTTCTTCATAAGCCATACTGTGAGGTCTAGCAGAATCCTCAAAAGAATGCATACACATGTGAATAAGAGTAGGTACGAGGAAAAATGGGGACAGGTTTACAAATGCTCACAGCTAAAGTTTTCCCAAACAAAAACATCTTTGAGGAAGAAATAGATTCAGACTTTGAGATATGTTTTGAAGGAAAGAACCGTATAGAATGAGCTAGTAGCTTCGAAGAATATACTAGACACCATGCTATGCATCCCATTCAAGCAAATCATAACACAGACTTTACATCTGAGGGATTCGGATGCGAGGAACAACTACAAACCACATCCGCGCTAGAAGGGTAAAAATCTAGATCTAAGATATGCAGTATAACCGGAGATAATTCACCATGGATGAACTCAAATCGAGAAGGATGGAGGTTCGAGTTCAAACCACACATACCCTAGCTTGGTGACATGCAACAGCTATGGCACCAAGGGAGGAAGATGTCCTGTGGCGGCGTGGAATGACTCCGATGACCTCTTTCCGGCAGTTAAGCGGTGAAGTGGTCGTCGGCGTCGAGCTCAAGGTGGAGCACTATGGCGAGGGTTTCGACAGTGAGGAGGCGAGGAGAAAGAGAGTAAACAGGAAGAAGAGAGCGGTGCGGTTTATATAGGTGAATGGAAATAACCGCACGCTGAGGATATTGATCGAACGGCCTCTAAGCAAAGACGATTGTGATTAAATGGTCAGGATGGACTGGCAGATGATGTATTGCACGTGGCAACCGTCATAAAAGATCGTGGTCCTAACTTGGGCGGGAAACCCCAAATTTTGGACAGCTTTCGCCAAAATAGATTAAAGTTTGGACCGAATCTTAATCGTGGTAAAGGAAACCATATAAAGTTTTGTTCCAGGTAAAATTTGAGCATTTGCAACAGAACATCATAGACTGGAAGAGATAGAACACAGAGAAAAATAGAGTGCTAGGCATTTCACTCAAGCAGATAAACACACAACACTCGAGCAAATAGATAAGAGAGAAATGCATTCGGACAAACACTAAACCTTTTGATCGAGAAGAAATTCAATGGAAGATAATTGTGGTGGTGTGACCCACCGTATAAGAACTGTATGAACCCGAGCATCGCACAATTATCGTGGCACCCGGGTAGTCTAGTTCTTCGTTAATGTATTCACTCTCAGAAAGAAAATTTTACTTTGTCGAAATTTTCAAACTCTTTGAGTGTTATGTACCCATTCCTTCAAAGATGTGGAAGTGTTAGCATGGGTGCCGAGACCAGCTTACTGCATGTTTGCAAAGTCTAGGATATTTAGCTCACACCATAACGCACATAATCTTTTCTCGTCGAGAGGCTTGGTGAAAATATCTGCGAGATTGTCTTCAGACTTGACGTGATTGATAATGATATCCTCTCGAGCAACATGATCGCGAATAAAATGATGTCATATGGCAATGTGCTTTGTTCAAGAATGCGGCACAGGATTGTGTGCAATTTTGATGGCGCTCTCATTATCACAATACAGAGGTATATGCTTGATCTTGATGCCATTATCTTTTAATGTGTGCTTCATCCACAATAACTGAGTGCAACAAGAGCCAGCAGCAACATATTTGGCCTCAGCCATGGAAAGAGATACACAATTATGCTTACTTGATGACCAACAGGCCAAAGATCTACCAAGGAAATGACATGTCCCCGAAGTAGAATTCCTATCAACCCAATCACCAGCCCAATCTGAGTCTGAATATCCAACAAAATCAAACTATGCTCCCTCAGGATACCATAAACCTAAGGTGGGGTGTGAGCCAAATATCTCAGAATGCGCTTCATCGCTTGGTGATATGATTCTTTTGGTGCAGCTTGATAGCGAGCACACATGCAAACACTCAACATAATGTCAGGTATGGATACACATAGATAAAGAAGAGATACAATCATCAAACGATGATCTTTCTCATCGTAATCCTTACCATAGACATCTGCATCGAGTTTACCATTCATGGGCATAGGAGTTTTATAGCCCTTTATTTTTGGAATCTTTCATTTTGAACTTCTTTAGGTACTCTTTCAGATATTTCTCTTGAGAAATGAAAATGCCATTTGCTTGTTGACGAATTTGCAGTCCGAGAAAGAACTTGAGTTCACCCACCATGGACATTTGATATTTATCAAACATCATCTTCCCAAACTCTAAGTTGCAAGCATTGTTAGTACAACCGAAGATAATATCATCCACGTAGATTTGACATATGAATAGATCATTATCAATAGCACGAGTGAAAAGTGTGGGATTAGTGGATCCTGGCTTGAACACTATGTCGAGCAAAAACTTCTTCAGGGTGTCATACCAAGCTTGAGGGGCTTTATTTAGCACATATAAAGCTTTCTTCAACCTGAAAACTTTGTTAGGAAACTCAGGGTTTTCACAGCCAGGTGGTTGTCTAACATAAACTTCCTCATCAATTTCACCATTGAGGAAAGCACTTTTCACATCCATTTGATAAAGGAAGATATCATTGTAATTTGCATAAGCAAGAAGAATGCGAAGTGCCTCAAGCATGCAACGGGAGCATATGTTTCACCGAAATCAATACCTTCTACCTGTGTGTACCCTTGAGCAACAAGTCAAGCTTTGTTTCTCACCACAATGCCACTCTCATCTTTCTTATTGTAGAAAATCCATTTTGTGCCGATGATATTGTGCTTCTTGGGATTCGGTCTGTCAACCAATTCCCACACATCAATTAATTTGAATTGCACCAACTCCTCTTACATGGTATTCATCCAATCATGATCATTCATGGCTTCTTCAAACTTAGTCGGTTCTGCCAATGAGCCAAAAGAGAAACTGCCATAGTAGTTAGCCAAATGAGTGCGTGAACGAGTTATAGGTCTATAACATGGATTCTCAATTTCATCGAGAATTAATGAGGGGTCAACTCGATTAGCCACTTGAGGATGAGCATTTTGTTCATTGTCATTCTCATCAGCATTAGTGATAACCCACAAGTATAGGGCGTCGTTTGTAGCTTTCTTCGATAAATAAGAGTGTCGAACCCAACGAGGAGCTAAAGGTAGAACAAATATTCCCTCAAGTTCTATCGACCACCGATACAACTCTACACACACTTTACGTTCGCTTTACCTAAAACAAGTATGAAACTATTTTGCAAGAACAAAACTACTAATACTTTGCGAGAATAAAACTACGAATAAATTGCAAGGTAATAAAATTAGATAGCATTTGTCAACAAGAAAGTCATTTGTCCCTAGGAAATCGATAACAAGTACCGGTAATCATTCCTGTAATTTTATATGAGGGAGAGGCATGAGCTAACATACTTTCTCTACTTGGATCATATGCACTTATGATTGGACCCCTAGCAACCATCCTCAACTACTAAATATCATTAAGGTCGTGAAACCCAACCATTGCATTAAGTATCAAGTCCTCTTTACTCCCATACGCAACAACCCACCTACTCGGGCATAAGCTTCTGTCACTCTCGCAACCCACAATAAGCGGATCATGAACGTATTGCAACACCCTATAGCGGGGATCCCTCACATTTGCGCGAGACGGAGGGCACCGTAGGAACACCATAAATAAAATATACAATCATACCAACCAAGATCATGATTAAACCGCAGGACAAAACGGATCTACTCAAACATCATAGGATAGCCAAATATCATTGGGAAATAATATATGGAGTTGAGCACCATGTTTAAGTACAGATTACAGCGGGGAGAAGGGGTGTTACACCGCTGCATAGAGGAGGAGAAAGTTGGTGTTGACGGTAGCAAGATTGTTGATGTAGATCGTCGTCATAATCCTAGCCCCGGCGGCACTCCGGCGCCACCGGGAGAGGGGGAGAGAGCCCCCTCCTTCTTCTTCTTCCTTGGACCCCCCCTAGATGGGAGGAGAGACCCCCTCTGTTCCATGGCCTCCATGGCGGTGGAGGGGCAGTAGCCCCTCCGAGATTGGATCTCCCTCTCTGTTATCTTCTGTTTCGCGTTCCCCGGATCTGGCCCTTCACGGTTTCTTAAATTTCGGAGATCCGTAACTCTGATTGCACTGAAATTTTACACATTTTTTCCATAAATTATCTTTTTGCACCAGAAGAAGGGCCCCAACCGCCTTATGAGGAGGGCATAAGACACCTGGGCGCGCCTGGCACCCCCTGCCGTGCCCTGGTGTATCTTAGGGATATGGGGCCCCATTTGCGCTGATTCCACCTCCCAAAAATCACATATATTCCAAAATAATTCTCTGGAAATTTTTATCGCGTTTGGACTTCGTTTGATATGGATTTTCTGCAAAACAAAAAACATGCAACAAACAGTAACTAGCACTGGGCACTCGATCAATAGGTTAGTCCAATAAATCATATAAATTGTTGCCAAAAATATGTAAAAGTTGTATAATACTGGCATGAAACAATAAAAAATTATAGATATAACGGAGACATATCAATCAACATTTGTATCATCACTCTCTTCTGGAGAGCCATTTTGATCGGCATCTGGATTTTGATTTCCATTTCCATTCGGAGGAGCATTTACTTCGGGAGTGGCTTGACGAGTTTGAGAATTGTTCTCACCATTTCAATGAGAGTTCTGTTCTTTTGTTCAACAACTCCATTCTGTTGGGGAGTGTATGCGACAGAGAACTCATGAGTAATACCATGTTCATAGAGAAATTCAGCACAAGTATTTTTGAACTAATTTCCATTGTCACTTTAGACATGCTTAATTCGCACATCATATTCATTATGGGCCTTTTCAGCGAAGATTTTGAAGATATCTTGAGTACAGGTCTTGTGTTCGAGAAAGAATACCCATGTATTGGGAGAAATCATTAACAATAACCATACCATAATGAGTGCCACCGAAGCTTGCATAATTTTGAGGACCGAATAAATCCATACGTAGAATTTCCAATGGTCTTGTTGTGGTCATAACTTCTTGGATGAATGATGCTTCTTGGCTAATTTTCCAGCCTCACAAGCAGCACAGAGACGATTTTTGTCAAATTTTACATCAAGAATGCCACAGAGATGATTTTTCTTCACCAGGGTCTGCAAATTTCTCATACCTGCATGACCAAGTCTATGGTGCCACAGCCAACCTTTTGTTGCTTTTGCAAGCAAACAAGTTTGGACTGAGGGACCCTTAGATAAATCCACAATATAACGATCACCCTTTCTAATTCCCTCAAAGACGAATGAATTGTCAGAGGCCACGAAGACAATGCATTTGGATATAGAAAATAGAACTAGCATGCTTAAATCACATAGCTTGCCAACAGACATAAGATTGAATCCGAGAGATTGAACAAGTAACACATCATCAATGGATTTGTCTTTGGATATAGCAATTTTACCTAGCCCAATTACCATTCCCTTGTTGTTGTCGCCAAAAGTGATATACTTCATGGGAGAAGCAGTTAACTTGGGGTCGACAAACAACGACTTGTCTCCGGTCATATGACTAGTGCATCCACTGTCCATAATACATGCAGTGCACCTGGAGACATAGTCCTGCAGAAGAATTAGGGCTTCTTAACCACCCACATCTTTGCAGGTGGCTTCGAAACAATTGAAGGAGCAGGATATGATTTCTTTCGGTAAGCATAGTTGTTACTTGAAGAGGTGTGAGCATAACTGAAAGAATAAGCATTGAAATTCCTTCCAGATGAATGAGCATAGTGATTGTATGCGGTATGCATGTACTCATTCTGTCGAATTCTTTGTGCCTGCATGGTCAGTCGAGCAGAAACAAGCAAAGCATCAACTGTTTTCTTAGGCACCCAAATAGCTTTCTTTGGGGGCCATTTCTGTTGTTTGGTCCAACATAGCGAGCAACAGTCTCACCATTTTGATTCTTGAACAACTTATAATTGTCCAAGGAATCATCATCAGGATATTCAGGAATAGGAGAATTGTATCTCGAAAGTAATGTTGGATCAAGCGTTTTGCTCTTTGCAGGAACCCATACGGTTTGAGGATATTGATGTGGTTCCCAGTAAGTGCCATTTTCATTCAGTTTCCTTTCGAAACCGATACCTTCCTTCCTGGGCTTTTTGTGAAGAATAGATTTTTTCAGGACGTCACAAAGGGTTTAGTGCCCTTTGAGAGATTTGAACATTCCTGTTTGAAGATCTTTCAACCTAGCATTTTCATCAGAAATAGAACAATTTCCTTCGAACGAGGGGTTAATACTCACAGATGATTCAGCATTTGATTCAACATTAGTTCATTCAAGGCATTTTAAGCAAGGCGACACAAACACCTCTGGCTTATCCTTGAGTTGTTGGGTGATAAGAGAATTTTCTCTAATCAAATCTTCATGAGCCTCTCTCAGTGCCTCAAGTTTCTGTTTCCTTTTCAGGCAATCATAGGTCAATCCTTCGTGGTCATCTGAGAGAAAATCATGACGAGTTGAGAGTTCATCCATTCGTGACTTGAGAGTATAATACTCTTCAGTCAACAACTGATTTTTCTCCATCTCCTCAACCAACAACCCTTCGGATTTCCTGAGGGTTTTCTCTAGCTTTTCAAGAGAGTTTTGTTGAATATTTGCAATTTTGATCAACTTAGCATGGTCATCCACATCAGAAGAATATTGATCACTTGAGTGAATCTTGTGATGTTTGGACGATACCTTTTCTTTGAATCCTTGGCCATGAAACAGTAGGCAGGAGTTTCATCGTTGCTTTATGGGTTCCCAAAGAAATTTGTCGAGGAGGCACATGTTATGTCGGCCATGCCCGAGTCGGAATCCTCATCAGACTCGTTTTCTTCTTCGGAGGAAGATGATTCTTCTTCTTCAGAATCCATCTCCCTGCCGATGTATGCCTTGGCCTTGCGAGAAGTGTTCTTGCGATTGGAGGAGGACTTGGATGGGTTCCTCGATGATGATCTTGACAAAGATTTTGAGGTGGAGTTGTCCTTCTTCTTGAAGAATTTCTTTGTTTTCTTTTCTTTATCGGAGTCGTAATTCTTGCTCTTGCTTTTGCCTCGATAGTTGCCTGAATCATATCTCCCACTGGCATGGATCTCATCTTCCCAAAGAGGACAGTGCGAGATGAAGTGTCCAGGCTTTTTGCACTTGAAACAAGTATATTCTCCCGCAGGTTTTTATGAAGATTTTGAACCCCCAGAGTTGCTTTAACTTCTTTTTTGGAACTGACTCTTCTTGTGGAAGTGTTGGAATCTTTTCGTGATCGGTGTAAGATCTTTGTTGAGTCGTTCTGGGTTATCGGAATCTTCTTCGACATTTCCATCTGAGGAGGAATTAGCCACAACTTTGAGAGCATAATTTTTGCGTTGACTGGAGACATAGAGATCTCTATTCTATTCTTCTTGTTCCTCGTGAGTGTTCAGTATCTCCATGATATCAACAGAGTCAAGGGTTTTGAAATCAGAACGCTCGAGAATCATCAAGACAAGAGTGTCGAATGAACTGTCAAGAGATCGGAGCAGTTTCTTCACAACTTCATGGTCAGTGATGTCTTTGGCGCCAAGACCTTGAAGTTCATTTGCTATGTCACTGAGACGATCAAAAGTTTTCTGACAGCTTTCATTTCCAATGCGCTTGAACCGATTGAACTTCGCTCGAAGAGTATCAATTCGAGCTTCCTTCCGAGTTGAAACTCCTTCATTGATCTTCTCGAGTACATCCAACAAATCATTTGCAGTTTCACACTGGCGATATCGAAGAGAGAGAAAGCCACCAATTTCATCTTTGGCTTGAGCATCAATCTAAATGAGTTTCTTCTCCTTGTTAGTTGGGGCTTGATGTATAGCAACAGTGAACCCAACTTTCACCACATTCCACATATCATCATCTATTGCTTGGACACGGATTTTCATCTTCTCCTTCTAGAAGGGGTAGTCCGTCCCATCGAAGATGGGAATCTTGAGATGCGATTGTAGCTCACTGAAGACATACTTAAACTCCAAAATCGTTAGACTAAAATGAGTAGAGTCAAGGAGTACCTTGCTCTAATACCAATTGTAGGAATGAAGTATGTCTACTAGAGAGGGGGTGAATGGGAATTTTTAATTTTCTTCCAAAACTTAAATCTCTCAGAAACCAGCAGTGGAACAAATGAGAAACAGACTATAGTTAACTAAAACAGAGCACTGAAAGGAAACTAAGAGATGCATTGATCCAAATCACACGAATGAAAAAGCATCGAAGGTAAACACGAGTGACAGAGATAACCGAAGATGCTCGATGGCGACAAGGTATTTGTTCGACCAGTTCGTCCTTCTGCACAAGGACTACGTCTGGTTAGAGGGATTGTGACTTAACATGGAAGATAAACTCTCTTCACCCTATTCTCCTCGACAATCGATTCGTCAACTGATGCCAATCACTCATGGTAGATACTTGAAGGCGATCTCCGAACCTTTACAGACTTCTTCTTCGAGAACCACAATCACTCTTGGTCTCTGAAGAAATTGACACCTAATCGTCTAGAGAGTTTGTAGCTCTTAAGAGTAATAGGCGAAGCGTACTAAACTTAGATTCGAGTGATGATGAACCACTATCTAATTCTTTGGCTTTAGGGTTTTTCTCTCAGTGGATTTTAAACTCAAATTGCTTAGAGAGTGGGTTGCTCAACAATCTTCTCATAATCAAACGGAGCAGCCACCGGACAACGCCGACGCGGGGTGGCTATTTATAGCCGCAGCCTTCCCTGATGGGAAATGACAATTTTGGACACGAGGTCCAGCCAATGGCCAACCGACACGTTCACAACAGTCGGATTTTTGGAGCAACAGTAACATTACTTGAGGAACAAGTAATGCTAACTCCTCGGTCCGAGTCAAATCTCTCACAGCGAAGAAGATTACAGTCTTGCTGGCAAGTATTCACTCGGAGCACAAAGAGATTTCTCTCACAACTTTCATAGGATTTGGTTTAGCATCAGAGAATCAAAGCTTTGAACACTACACCCCTCTGAATAGTATGGTGGTCTTATGACTCGATGAAAGTAGAAGAACAACGAAACAAATGCTACGTCTTCATCCCGTCTTCATCCTTCCTTCAGCGCAGTCATTTTCTTCGAACAGACACCGAACCAATTGCTTGAACTTCAGCAATTTTTAGGGGTCACTCTTGTTAGCTTCATCTTCGGTGATAACCTTTGCTGCAACGTAGGGAGGTTATCTTCGTCGTTTGCATCAAACTCCTCGATACTTCAGGGACCTATTACTCTGTGTGCACTAGCAAACACATAAGTCCCATACTGTTTATGTCAACAAACTTCAAAACATAAGGGGCCTATCATTGCACCAACAAATGGTCTAATAGAGCGTGGACTCACGCTGGACATTAAGATTTTTATGTTTAAA
Organism: Triticum dicoccoides; assembly: GCF_002162155.2. Taxonomy (NCBI): domain Eukaryota; kingdom Viridiplantae; phylum Streptophyta; class Magnoliopsida; order Poales; family Poaceae; genus Triticum; species Triticum dicoccoides. The sequence goes on from NC_041389.1 coordinate 602,485,052, forward strand.
TTATGCACTATGAATAAATTATACATTTTAACTATGTATTTTTACTATGAATAAAGTTTATTATGTAGCATTCATTGTACGTATACTCCTATAATGAAATGTTGACGAGCATATTTACATGAATTTGAGGTGTAAAAAAAATGAGAGTTATGGTTGCAAAGGAGGATATTTAAGAGGCCGGAGGGCATTACCCGTGGACACGTGTGAACACACCCACAGATATTGACATGTGGGTCAACCATCTGTTGGGCTCACATTTCATGCTCCCAAAGGCACCTGAAGACACTGAAGCTCAGTGTGATGTTTAGAGATCTACAACCCTAGTCCTCAAATCCGCCCCAAACTTCGGGATGGGCCGCTGGTACGAAAAACCTCACCCAACCAGGAGCCGCCCAAATGCCCGGACTAACTGGCACTCCCTAGATTCAGCCCAAACATCTAGACTGATCTGGGGCGGATATGGGGATGTACAGACACGCCAGCCACGTCAGACTAGCCGCTAGGGCCTGCACCAATTTCTCCATATCCGCCCCTCCTTCCCGGTCAATGTCACCGCCACCGGACACCACCCCCTTGTCGTTACTTGTAGGTCATCAATTGATTCGTCGTGGAATGATGGCTACGGGAACACGTATGCATATGGACAAAATGATTTAACTTTAAAAAAAGTAGGGCCACCGATGTACATTTTAAGAAGGGTATGAACTGTCACAATGAATTTTCTCTGTTAATAGTGACAGTTTATATCCTTCACAAAGCGAGGTGACCATACTCACAATGAAAGAGAAACGTGGCACTTTGAACGGCACGACTATTTAAACCGGTTGGGTCGCTCCTCGTGCAATGAGGTGGGACTAAAAAAACCAACTCCACCGGCCCAACACGGGGTGTTACATCCACAATCAAAATCTTAAGCACAAACAAGTTGTATTTGTGTGCACTGAATTTTGTTTTACCTAAATGATTGACGTCCATCCGTGCATGTATTTGTTTTTTTTTAAATATGGTTGCAAATGGTAAAAATAAATGCCCGCTCAATCATTGTCTGTGGACACGTCCGCAAAAATAGAGGGACGAATTAGCTCGGTCCGATTCAAGATGCTCTTAGTAGTTAATCTCCGTTACAAACTTACCTGATCTGATATTGTTTTCAAGAGTGCCATTCTACTCTGTTTTTCCTACATTCGAAACGCAAGCACATGTCAGTAGCAGTGCACGGCTGACAAGCCAGAGCCACATAAAATACCACTGGCAAGTCAAGGAATACGTACGTACTACAATGTCCCTACGTACAACAGCTAGCTGATTGACGACGTGTGAGCCGACGTAGCATCAACCCTACACAATAGCCTAGGGGTACACGAGATGACATGATAGGCTGCCAAGCTTTAAGTCCCATCCTCCTCACTGTTCGATAAGATTCTTTGACCATTATCTGCTCAAAAGATATCGCTAGTAAACTATGGGGTAGAACGGCTAGGTTTCCTGCTCTACGAGTTTACATCTACGTACAGCTTTTAGCTGACAAACTTCTTTTCCAAAATATTTTAGCTGATAAACTAGTTCAATGAAAACTCTGCCTTTTTTCTAAACAGCTCGGCACAGTATCAGATAAACCTGCTAGTGGTTTGTGATTTTGACATCTTTTTTTAGAATGTGACATGTTCTTTCCGCGAATATTGGCTTCTTACTGTGATTTTTATTTATTTGTGTTCACTATAATAGCCTCTGTTTGTCCGGACTCTGGAGTCCCAATCTCTCAAGTCCAAGTATTCTCGTCTTTGCTGAGCCATCATCGCCGATTGGGGTGGATCACGTGTCCGTGCCTGCACAGCACAAACTGAACATTTTTCTGAGTGACATGAACTGAACGTTGCTAACTCTAGTAGCCCATCTTTTGACACCGACTTGACAGGACGAGCAGAAAACACGGGCTCCTCCTCCTCCTCCTCTCTCTCTCTCTCTCTCAGCCTTTCTCTCCCAGAGTCCGAGGGTGCCGTGGAGCTACTCGTCTCACTCGATCTCGGATGGTGGTTAGTTCAAATATTTTCTACTCAATTAACTTTTTTTGGATTGTATTAGAGCAACTCGAAAAGGGTGACCCAAACGGACACGGATTTTGTCCGTTTGGTCGCCCGTCCGCCTAGCGGACATGGGGCGGACATGCACGGTCCGCGGATGTACCCAACGCGCCGCTCGTGAATGACCCAAAGCGGACAAGCGAGATGCAGCTTTCCTTCCGGCGTTGCCGCGTTCCTCCGTCGCAACAGCCTACATTGGGAGCGTAGGAGATCGAGGTGGGCCGGCAGAGTCGATGGCCAGCTCGGCGCCGCAGAAAGGGCATGCGCAACGCGATAGCCCGACGGGCAAGCTGAGGAGCTCGCCGCACGACAACCTCGCCCCGCCCGCGTCTGCTGCGCCGCGCGGAAGGGGTAGCGCCCTTCGCCGGGGCGGCGGCATGAGCTCCGGGGGGAGCGACTGCGGCACCGGCTAGGGCGGTGGGCGCGAAGTAGGAGACCTCCCACCCCTGCTTCCACGTGTCGCCGTCCACGTCGTCGAAGTGGATCTGGTCAAGGTCCTTGGTCGTGATGTCCACGACCGCCTCACAGCCGGCCTTGGAGGTAGCGGATAGCGGCGTGGAGCTTTTCCACGGCGATGCCTTCAAGAAGATAACGACACAAAAAAATGCCGCCATCGCCGGTCCTGGCAACAAGCCGAGAACGAGGTTTTCACCCGAATCCGCTCGATGAACCTCCATCTCGCATTGTGCGCATGAACCACCGCTAATCTCCGCCGCCGTGGAGCGAGCAAGCCACTCTAGCTAGATCAGATCTGACCGGAGGGCCAACCACGCCCGCAGCCGGTCAGTCCACCAAAGCCCTCCATGCCGCCACCGAGCCGAGGTGCCGCAGCACCGCGGCCAGGTGCAGCAGCTCCACCACTGCGCCGCCAGGAGCGAGCCACCGCCGCGGAGGCTCGGATACAGGGGCGCACTTCTGCTTTCCCAGGTGTCCCGTGCCACCCTCGCACGCGAGAAGGAGAGACTCCGCCACGGCCGTCAGCCGCCCTGGCTTAGCCTGACGGCTTCCTCCAGCGGCAGCGGAGTGGAGGGATTACAGCTCAAATGTTAATGCCTTCCAATTTCTTTGCGTTGTACTATGCTGCTTTAGAGCATCTTCAACATGCGTGCAACGCGTGACGCGCTAAAAAACGTTTACAACGCCGGTGTAGCCAGTTTTTGCGCGCACCAGAGCGCTGGCTTTAGCGGCCGCTGGAAAAAATTGTGCACGCGCCGCTTCAACAGTCGCGCTATATTTTTTACTACTCGCCGTCTTCCCTTTCGACTCCGACTTGATATACATCCGACCCCGACTTGATACTCCAGAGATAGGCATAGATAGATAATGAAAAAACGATACATAGATAGATAAAAATGGATAGTTCAGCTACTCGTCATCGTCCTCCTTCTGCTCCTCCGACTCGGTGATATCCTCCTCCTCCTCCTCCTCTGACTCAATGAAGGCGTCAAGATACCATTCGTCGTTGGAATCCCAGGTCGATGCTTCTCCTAGCTCGATGTTAAAGAGTGTGACCGCCTTTTGCGTACGCCTGTCCTCGCGATAGGCGGCTCGCTCCGCCCTCCTCCCCTCCCTCTCCGCCCTCCTTTGCGCGTAGAACTCACGTTCGTTGATGATGTTTTGCGGGAAGCGTTCGCAACACAGTGCCATGGCTTCCTTGTCCATCTCGTCGATGCCGAGACGGCGCTCCCGCCTCCGGTTGTCGCAACGATCCTTGATGATGATAAGCCATGGGGAAGGCACGAGCTCCTGCATGCGTCCGCTCCTGCGTCGGCATGTCGGGAAAGTTCATCTCCCTACGAGGCCGCCGGAGGCGCCACGCCGTCGCGTTGTATGCGCAGGCGGCCTTGTGCGCAGTGTCGAATGTGTCCAGGCCGAGGTGCATCTCACCAGACCGAATCTCGACGGAGAAGGAACCGGAGGGGTGCGCGCAGACGCCGCGGTAGCCCAAACTTTCCCAGCGGCGCGGCGGCGGCGAGGCGAGAAAATGAGCGGCAGAGGGCGCGTGGTGAAGTGAGGACGCGCGGCGAGGTGTGGGAGCGGTGGAAGGGAGCGTGGAGAAGGCGCTGGTTTTATATTGCGCGTCGGACGCCACGCGCCAAAACTAACGCGCATTGGTCCGCCTTTTCACGCACGCGCAAACTTTCCGCTGGAGCGCGCGCTAAGACGAATGTTTCCCCACGCGCGCTTTTTTTAAAAAAAAATTGGAGATGCTCTTATAGTTGGTCTGTGAGTTGCCCTCATGTGCGAGGTTCAGGTGACGCTAGGCCATCGTTTTGTTGTGTTGTGCTGGTAGAGCAACTCTAGCAGACCCCGCAAAATGCCCGACCCGTAAAAATTCCGGCGAGTATGCGAGCTCGGGCCAATTTTCCAGCCAGAACAGAGCCCGCATACTCGCCCGGCCTGCAAACATTTTTGCCGCACCCCGCAAACCGCACACCCCGAGCACTATAAGTGCAGTTCCGCGACCCTTTTGCGAGTCCAAAACCTATCCCTCCGCCGCCGCGAGCCACCCGATTCCCTTTTCCCCTCTCCCACTTTCTCGCCGCCGGAGACCCTCCGCCCCGCCTCCAGCCGCCATGTGGGGGCGAATGTGGAGCTCCGGACGCGGCTTCGACAGCAGATCCGGCTGTGAGAGGGACCCGGAGCGCGAGCGGCGCGTCTGGTCCGACGACGCGAGGAAGCGCGGCACCCGGAAGTGGACCGACCACGGGTTGTCGCCGCCGGCGAGCTTTGAGCGCCGCGGGGCGGAGGAGTACGACCGCCGGCGCGCATCCTTCTCCTCCACGAGGTCTTCCTACGTCGGATCCTCCTCCTCCTCCACCGCGGGGTTCCTCCCCGTGAAGAGGGAGTGGTCGGACGAGGCGGAAGAGCCGGAGCCGCCGGCTCCGTTCGCCTTCTTCCTGGTGAAGGAGGAGCCCGAGCAGCCCGCTCTGCTCGGCCGCCGCGGAGTCATCGGGCCCGAGGACTTTGTCGCGGACTTCGACGCCGTTGCCGCCGCCATCTCCGAGCGGAGCGTGCGCGAGGAGGAGGAACGCCGGCGCCACGCCGAGGAGCTCGAAGCCCTCGAGTGGCGGCAGGCGGTCGCCGATAATGTTGCCGCCAATGATAAGGCTGACGAGTGGCGCCGCATCCGCGCGGAGCAGGCGGAGAAGTACGTCGATCTGTGCAGCTCCGGCGAGGAGGATCGAGCGTCCGGCTTCTCCACGGCGTCGTCCAGTTTGCCGCGACCTCACCGCCGTTAGATCCCTAATACTAGTTTAACGTCGTATGTAGTATAGCTATGCTTGTAGTTTGTTGATCATGTGATGAACTATGTAGTATGTGATGAACTATGTTTGTGCAATTTCTCCCGCGGAAGTATTTTTTCAAAATATGCAGGTTTAGATACGGGTTTTGCTCGGCTGCGCATGTTTTTGACCCGCGAACACGACCTTCGTCAACCCGCAAATGCCTTTTGCGGGTCGTATTTTTGCAGGGTCTGTTAGAGTTGCTCTTAGAGTTTGTATGTGTGCTTCCCTCTTGTGTGAGGTGATGTTGGGACGAAGGTTTAGTTGTTTTGAGATTGTTACTTTAAGTGCGCTGCAACAAAAAACCTAGCACTGTGTGATTAAACTGGGGAGCAAAAAGCTCAAATGTCTAGTCTGCATATATTTGCTGAATTATCATATAGTAATTGTGTGAAAATGAAGTTTCGCACGCATGCTCTTAATACAAGTTTTTTTTCAACATGTGAAACGCTAACCAGTGCACATTTACACATAAGGATGTACTAGTGAACTGTGTGTAGTTGTCAGGCTACGGTTGATTCTACTACAGTTTTCATCTACTTCATGTGTTTGAACTGTATTTCTTTCGCCTGCCTGAACTGCATTTTTTTTCATGGTGTTTTAATTGCCATTTTCAACTGCATGACATGTTGCAACAACTTCACATGTTTGAATCACGCTATGGTTTAACTGCATCTTGCGTCTTTACTGCAATGTGTGCTAGTAAAGAAAGTAGTGGCCACTCCTTCATTACCAATAATCACGTGTTCATATGAATTTTATCTAGTTCATTAGAGCAAACATGCAAATATGAAAATTACAATAACGATGTAATGTAAATCAAATATCAGTTGATGTACAATTGAGGAATGACAAAAATCTATGATCACTCGCGGTCTAGATTCCATAAAGAATTCCAAACTATATCACAGAGAGGAAGTAGTGAAGGCATTTTTTTTTACTTTGGTATTATCTCTGTAGTAGATCTTACGGCTTATTAGTTTTATGGCCAGAAATTCCACTTTGAAGTGCAATTTATCGTAGGTTTTTTCATGTGTTTTTTCTGCATTTAGCTTGGTTTAGGCCTTCAATGCACGACATGATTTTTCAAAGAACTGTGAAATTTCCGTTTGTAGTTATCATTTCCTGGAAATCATTTGGATCGCATAAATGATGCTAGTACATTTCTATAAATTGCTTTCACATGTCCTCAATTTAATAGAAACTTCAAGGTTCGTTCCGGTTCTCCAAGGGTTTGAAACATAATTTTGGAGGATTCTAGTCATTTGGAATATTCCTGCGTGTGGGTATTTGGTACGTAGGATTGCAGACCTTGTAATTTTGTATTTAGGGTTTATTTGTGATTAATTTTATAGGAGAATTTTCACCAACTCTAGGCTCTTGGAAAATCTTGTGAATCGAAGAGTAGTGCTAGTTTACGCATGGTCGATGCATATTTTCTCGAGGCTGATTGATTTGACGCCAAGATTTGACATTGATTCATGTGTTACTTTTTCCATACGACAAGCTTGTTGTTTTTCTTTGGTTACTGTGTTACTTTTTCCGAACATATAACCATTTGGCTAAGGCATCATTTGATCTACAGGAATTTTGTAGGAAATTTATCTACAGGAAAATTGTCTTTTGAGCCTTTGATTTGTAGGAATGAATTCTTAATACTATGTAGAATTTGCCCCCCCCCCCCCACACCCCCGCGCCCTCATATTTAAAAGGTAGAAAAAAACATTAGCTAAGATCAATGGAAAATTTCTCTACTATGAATTAAAGGACACTTCTTACCATACACTATAAGTTAAAATACATCAATCTAAAAAAAGATAAGAAATTAAGATACATGCCATCTCATTTTCTATTGATTTTTTTATTTCTATGATATTTCTATGTAACAAGCTACGTGCTATTAATAAATAAATGTAACAAAGCAGAGATATGGAGAAATAAACAACAAGATTTAGTACAACGTGGTAGTACAAGAGGAGGAGAGGGACGGGGCAGCCACAGACGCAGTAGCGGCATGCAGCTTTTCCAAGAATCTTTCCATCCTGGTGAAAAGTAGGACTATTGCTCCACACATGCAAGGACCAACCCGGGCCAGGGACTAGACGTGGATAGGCGACAGGCCGGGCACACACCGCAACTGTAACCTGCTGCAACTTCTCCCCCCTGTACAGTCCCATTATGTGAGTGACCCCTGCCACTGCTGGCAGATGAAACAAGTCACCACTCTGACTTCCCCTGCGCTGCATGCCCTCCTTCGATCAGACCAAACGAAACCTCAAAGAATCCATCCACGTGTTCACGGAATAACAGTTGCCCCGAAAACGTTTTAGTTTCAGTTGATTCTGTCTTGACCGTTAAATTAAAATCCAACGTCTGTCGTTCATTTCCCTCACATGACTGAATACTGTTCATCTCCTCCTCCTATGGCTACTGTTCTTCCTCACCACCGGTCAGCCGCCACCATCCACGGCCGGTGCCACCGCCTTCTTTGCATCGTCACCTTTCGGACTGGCCCTCTATGCCCCGCCACAATCTTCATTATCAATTTCGCCCTCACATGAATCCGCCAAAGCTCCAACTGGCCTTCGTATGCAACGCTGCTATCATCTGCGTTGTCGTCGGACTCGCTCCTAGAGAGGCTTCATCGGCAACGTCGTGGTTCACGTCTCACCCTTAGATGCTCTGTAAAAAAACATCCGACATGACAAAAATAACAAGAGCAACTCTAGCACAGCCGTCATATGGACAACCTCCATGGTGCATAAGGAGCGCGCTCTATATAAATATGAAGGCTGCAAAGCAAAGCGCAAACATGAAGTTATCATAATAGAGCGACCTTCGTAGTTTTATTACATGTTGGTCCTGCTTGTCATTGCCTATGACTTTTCTTCCCCAATTCCCTGTCTAGAGCTCAAATCTACTACTCACACACGCACATACCACGACTCACGCACACAGAGCACAAACTCTAGCACAACACACGCACACATTAATCACAGATGCCTAGGAATGCATCACACATCTCACACGCGTGCACGCATCTTGCTTGGCCGTCGAGTCATGATTTTTTTCCCACCTAATGACAAAAATTATTGTAATCATTTTCAGGGACACATCAAGGATTGGAAATCCTTATGTGTCCTACAAAATGGCTAGTGTAAATTTCAACAACGTTTTCACGGCGGTCCTGCTCCTCCTTCGAGAATATCACCCAATCTATTGGCAGTGATAGTGGAGGCCATGGGCAGCGAGAAGGGAATTGTAGGTTGTGTGCGACGAGAAGAAACATATAGATTGTGGGCGGCGAGAAGGGAAGTGAAGGTTGTGAGTCTTTCTATAGCTGCGAGAAGCGGACAACGAAAAAAGCGACGATAAACTGCTACGGGCCAGTGCGGGAGGTGAGGAGAGAGCGGCTCTCTCCGTAAATTATGTGACTCGGGGTCGTATAACGACTCCACTATCTATAGAGTGCTATTATCGGCGAAAATTAACATATCAACTGTTATTATGATTTATTTGTGATTGGATAGGTAGATAATAATGGTATTCCTAGCCCATCAGAGTTTAAGTCCTACATTTATGACGAGACTTGCCTGCTCCCCGCGTGTGTGCCCATCCGTGCTCCCGCATATGTGGCATGATTTGATTGGAACAAAATAAGGCCCGGCCCCACCCCGTTAAAATCAGGGGGGAGATGATTAGATTGAAAAGGAAAAAGGAAAAAAGACAATCGTAGGATGAAGTGGGAGCATGGATGGGGACATGGGAAGGGAGCAGGCAAGCCGGATCCCTACATTTGACATTAATGCTCGCATAATCACGTGTAGAGTTATGGTTGGAGAAAGATTAGGGTGAAGAAGTCCCACCAGCTAAAATAAGGGGGTTGGTTGGTGAGAGAGGAGTCTGTAAAACCAATCTGTAGAAGCTCTTCGTAAGTGTTTCATTTTTTGTTTTCTGGACGTATTTTAGGCCTTTCGGCGATGTGTGTTAAGTGGGAGGAGGCGTTCCCGTTAACTATGAATGCGTCTACGGTGACTTCGTCAATTTTAAGATGATTTCCTGGCTCAATTTTTTAAAGGTGTTCATAAGGATAGGATGTGCATGCATGTGTTTCTAGGATGTTTATATGTGCACGCGTTTGCGTTTCTCTACTCTTATAAAAAGCAGAGTTGGTGATGATGGTGTGCCTGCCATCCTGCAATATAGGTCGTCCGATCTATATCTAACGGATAGGAAGGAAACTATGACAATTACCCGCACTCCTCTCCACATTTGCAGATAAGGCCTTTCCTCGTTCATCCTTTTCTCCCACAAGATAAACTACTCATACAAATGCATCTTGATGTTCCGTGCAACGCACAGGCATCTTGCTAGTATACTAAACGAGATTTGCTAAAGTTGCTCTGAGAATAGCGGTAGAAAAAAAGATAGGGTGGTGCACGCAGTATTTGCATGTGGCACGTACGGATCCGTCTAAGATTCTATATCCTTGGCCGCGGCGTGAGATTGCGTCGTGTCGAAACAGCGGCAACGGCAACAGCGACGCAAGAAAGACAGCTTCCTCTTTACTCATGATTTGACATGGGAACAAAGCCAATCCCTTCCCACCAGCCACACACACACTCGCTCATCATTCATTCACCTTCCGGCCTCCTCCTCCTCCTCCTCCTTTCTTCCTCCGTCCGCCCACCCCCAAGTTTCGTCCTCCACCACTTGTCTTCTTTTCAGGAGAGTTCATCTCATCTCCTCCCTAGTTAGGGTTTCTTGGCCTTGTCGTCTCTTCTTGATCTGTCGATTCTCTGCGCAAATTATGGAGAGGTTCCCTAATCTTGGGGGAGGAGGAGGGAGCGGCAGTAGCAGCAGCAGTGCGTCCATGGCCTCCTTCTTGCAGCTCCCGCCGCCCGCCGCATCGTCGCCCTCGCCGGAGCTGGCCGGCGAGCAGCACGGCTCGCGGCTTGCGTTGCAGCAGCTCCTGGCCGTTCCGCCGCCGTCGGCGCAGCAGCAGCAGCAGCGCAGGGAGATCTCGCCGGCGGACGCCGCGACCATCAAGGCCAAGATCATGGCGCACCCGCTCTACTCGCCGCTCCTCGCCTCCTACCTGGACTGCCAGAAGGCATCGCTCAAACCATGCAGATTTAGTTAGTTAGGTCACACAGGATGTGTGCACCTGCACCATCTGCTGAAGCTGAGCGCGTGATTTGCTTTCTCTTATAGGTCGGCGCCCCGCCGGAGGTGCTGGAGAGGCTCTCGGCCGTGGCGGCGAAGCTGGACGCCGGGCATGGCCGGGGGAAGCACGAGTCCCCGCGCCCCGACCCGGAGCTCGACCAGTTCATGGTATACGTTCCTCGATACATACGATGGATCAAGCTCGTCGCGTGATGCCATGTGATGCTTTGCTGTCCCTGTACTGACTCCGAGCTCACCGGCCGGCGTGCAGGAGGCCTACTGCAACATGCTGGCGAAGTACAGGGAGGAGCTGGCGCGGCCGATCCAGGAGGCCACGGAGTTCTTCAAGAGCGTCGAGACGCAGCTCGATTCCATCACATTCACAGGTATACTCAGATTTCAGCAGCAATATTTATGCGCCTGGTGGCAGCTGGTGCTTCCGAGACGAGAAGATTCTTGGGTTGCCGCATTGGGAAATGTCCGGTTTGTGCGACGGAATGGAGCCAACTTTTTTCCTCTTTGGATCCATGCTGTCGTTCCCTGCCACTGCCACGATAACCTTTGCTCCTTTGTTTATTTAGGGGAGGGATAAGGGCATGCATTAGACCACAAGTTCGCTAATTATAATAACACCGGCATCTTAGCAGAGTACGTACACATCAGCAGTACTCTATATGAGTATTAAATCAGCACCCGTAGTAATATGCATCACGAGCACGCAGGGAGCTCGTGGTTCCAATCTCCGCCTCTCGTTTTCGATACCTTCGGCTCTCAGTTTATAATTAATCACGATTAGAAGTAACACACTGTCTTCAACCTTTAGAGGCTTCATCTTTGCTTCAGCAGAGGCAATTCATAGGCGAACAAGAGGCATGTGGCTTAGCCTCGCTCTTAGGGCTACAAAGTTGATTGTGTCGGCAGTTTAATCATCTATGTGGTTTAGCATGTACTGTTTAATCAGCTAGCTCGAAGGAATTACATCAAGATAACTGGTGTTCGGTCCATATAGGGATTATAAATCGAGTACTAGTAACAATCGGCCTTGTTATTCGGTGGAAGCAGTAGTGATTTAATTGGGATGCAGAACACAGGGTACTAGCTGATTCGACGCGCGTGTACGTATGCGGCGGTGGATGAGCGGTGGGCCTGTAGCAGTTCTGTGCGTCCGCGAGTATTAGGGTGCCAATAAATCGCCGCACTGTACTAGATGGACGCCTACTGTTACTACACTGTGCGCCCTGTCCCTTTGTCCAGTCGGAGTGAGTGTGAGAGGGAGGGAGAGGGACGCCTGAATTCTTTGTTGAAAGAAATATCAGCAACAACTTCAAAGTCTGTCCTCTGAACATGCAGCTGTCTGTATCCTATTGGTGAAGAGACATTCTTGTTTGCACAAGTATTTCACCGCTGCATTTTTTTATTTTCCTTGTTTAATAATGCCCTCGATGTTGCACAGAACACAAAATGAACTCTTCAGATCAGGTCAAGATGTTAATCGTTATGCAATATACTACTTGTTCTTTTAGGGACTGTACCATTAAGGATAATGTAGGAGATTTTTTTTTGCATCGATGTGGGAGCATTCATATAGACTAGAGGCCTCTTATTTCTTTGATTTCATTTTGATCATAGCCATACAGCATTGTTAATTGGTTTGAGGAATTTATGTCTTTTGTTTATATATAATCACCCTTTTGTGACCCAAGCTATTTGATGTGTGGCTCCTACATTACATTGTTGAAACATATACATGCTTTGGACTTAGCATGATGGGTTCCTTTGCTGGACCTTAAGAAACTTTTGCATCTTTTGAACAAAGGTTTTTTGGGCGGAAAAATTGTAGTGTTAGATGTACATATGGCAATACTTCATTTTAACTACACATAATGATATTCAGTACCTCGGTACATATGAACCTGTTTTTTTTATATATTTAGCAAAAGAAATCATATTTCCAAGTATTCGAAAACTATGAAAAATTTCGTGTTAGTTAACATGGGTAGACACTTGCCATTTTGAATTATTGCTAAAAATATGATTATTCGCGAGCTGTGAAAAAACACAATTTGAGGCATGGACCAATTTGCTATGGTGAAAATTATGTAACCTGTGGTGCAGATATCTATTTTGTGATTTTCACACGGGCTGCAAATGTTCACATTCTTTTATGGAGATTAAAGAAGCAATTTTCTGCTCAATACCAACATGCACGAAGTTTTTCATAATATTTACAGAAACTTAGAAATGTGGTTTTTGGTTGGGTATAAATGGGATCGGCTATCATGAGGTTCCAAATATAGTTTCTCAATTTCCTACATATATCATATATGTTTGGATTAATTTAAACATGAGGCCTAGCCTCATTTCCAGAACTAAGTTAAAATTCCAAAAAAGTTCAGTTATATCTTTCTCTCCATCGTCTTATACATCTGGTCTGAAAAATTCTTTCATTGATCCTAGGAGTTATTGAAATATCTCTTTTGAGCAATGGCAGTGATTTTGTTTGATTTAGTACGCTGTGTACTGTGGGCAAATTTCCCTTTTAAAACGAAGTTAAGTTCATGTACTGTATTTTGAACAGCTTGAGCTCCTAAGACGTTCAAAAGAAAGTGATAGCATAACATATGGATGTGGATTTATTTACAAACAACTTCACTTGATAAGATAAAGAAAATGGGCAGTGATAAGTAATCTTTATTATATACTCATGATAAATTTACATAAAGAAAACGAGTATTTTTAATATAAATTTTAGGTGTTTTTATGCGTGGAAACTGCACTTTATTTGTTCATGTTGCTGAAAAACTATACACCCCTCATTTAATTCCGACTTGTTTCTTGTTTTTCTCACTTGTTCTAACAGATATTCGGATATGTTAACAACCCTTTCATTTTGGTACTTCGCTATCCATACTTGAGAAAATTAACACAACCTGGCATGTGTATAATTACTTTTGTTCCTAGAATTAGTGTAGTATGCTACTTATTGCCCACTAGGCTGCCCAAAAGTGAAAGGCACTTCATTTCTCTATCTGGTGTTTGGATGAACTTGGGAGGTTGCATGGATAAGGCTTCTGGCCTTTGCAGCGTGAGGTTGCACCTTACTCAATGATGCAAAATTGCAGCAGCATGGTTGAAATATGCCTCCATTTGTTCTGATCTTCACCCAGTAACCATTTTCAGTTCACACAGTTCTAATTAAGACACCGTTTGTTACAATGTGAGGCATGCATTTGTGTGGCTCATATTGCTATATATGTGAATTTCTACAAAATTTAGTTATTCCCCCTGTGCCAAAATATAAGACATCTTATATTTTGGTACCGAGGGATTACTAATTATATTTGTCAAAACTGGTGCTTCTCCTTTTCCGCGTGTTGTTGAATGAGGATATTGTGCATGCACGAACACACCTTTTGAAATTAAACCAGGTGTCATGTATTTCCAATCCATTTAAGACCACTGCTATTTCCCCAAGTGGTCCAGATCCGGGAACGGGACCAACATTTTGTTTTTGCCAACTATTGACGCGCAGACAGTACTAATTGCGAAGGCGCGGGGTCGTCCGAGGATGAGCTGGACACGAGCTGCGTGGAGGAGATCGACCCCAGCGCGGAGGACAAGGAGCTGAAGCACCAGCTGCTGAGGAAATACGGCGGCTACGTGGGGAGCCTCCGCCAGGAGTTCTGCAAGCGGCGCAAGAAGGGGAAGCTCCCCAAGGAGGCCCGCCAGAAGCTGCTGCACTGGTGGGAGCTGCACTCCAAGTGGCCCTACCCCTCTGTACGATACGACCATCATACATACATGCCACCATTGAATTTCTCGGATAGGTGTCGGCGTCGATTGGTTTCGCTCGCTGATGATTGCTGGTGGTGGTGCATGTGTGCAGGAGACGGAGAAGATCGCGCTGGCGGAGTCGACGGGGCTGGACCAGAAGCAGATCAACAACTGGTTCATCAACCAGAGGAAGCGGCACTGGAAGCCGGCGCCGGAGGACATGCCCTTCTCCGTGATGGACGGCGGCGTGGGCGTGAGCTTCCTCCCCGCCCCGCAGGGCCCGGCGCTGTACATGGACAGGGCGCCGTTCATGGTGGACGGCATGTACCGCCTCGGGTCGTGAGGCCTCTCTCCCTTTCTCCATCGGACGGGGACTGCCGGCCGGTGCCGTCGGCGTGGTACGTAAGCTCCATGCATGGCAACGGCATGCGGCCGGTACGTAACGTACTTAGTCTGACGACGACTACTCAATATTATGTTCCTTCGGTAAATACTCCATATATATCTGCCGTTCACGTTGAACAAGTCTGCCAAGTGCCAAGTAGGAATATATATATTCTTTCCACCAGCCTGCCTGTGCCCAGGTAAATACTAGGTGGTCGACATCGATGCCTGCATGCTAAGTCGTTGTTTCAGCACTAGTGCAACATTATTTTGCTAGCTAATGGCAAGTCAGATCAGGTGTACTGCATGCATCTACTACATGCCTGGCTCCTTTCATCATCAACAGATAAATTCATGGAGATGAACAAACTGTCTCGTTGATGGGCCCCTGAGATCCATCCATCCATGCCGGCCCTATCAACGTGTGCTTGCTACACGGTACACGTACGCGCTGTGCGTGCTGTTGCTTTCCCGGGGAACGACGGAAGCTGCTGAACAGTGCCGCGAAACAGGCCCCGGATCCGCTTCTCAACGACGCCGACACGCCACCCCCGGCAGAGCGGGCCGGATGCGTTGCCGTCGGCGCCACTGTATGGCATTGCCGCGCGCACAGTGCCGGCGGCAGCGGCGATTAACTAACTTCATGCACGATGCATGGACGGCGCGATGGTTGTGGGTCGTCGGAGCCGCTCGTCCTGCTTGCTAGTTGCTACTGTGGTACAGTCTACTGTTGTAGCCCACGGAAACCGTGTGTCCTGTGTCCTCTGTGTGACAGCGAAGTTGGAGCTGCAGCATTTAACTGGCTGGCAAGCTAGCTATAGTGCCTGGTCGAAACATAATGGTCGCACAAAAACTCACAAAGTTCACGAGGAAACGTACTCATGTCCTTGGGACCTGGGAGTAAGTATGTCGCGGGGGCTAGATTTAGGCTGGACCCATGCGCAGCGAGGATGACTAGTGGCTTAGGGAACTGGATCCTCTAACATACACGAGGGGTGTTAGAGAAGCTACAGTACCCTAACTTTCCTTCTGTTAATCCATACAATTAAGGCTAAGATAACTTGAAATATTTTTTAAATTACAGATCTATTATGCACATCCAAAATAGTTACATACAAACAAGTAGATGACGAGATAAAATTAATTTTTGATTTTTTATATCTACAGTAATTACCAAAAGTAAATAGCCTGCTAATAGTCCGTAACATTCCTTCTTCATTTTACACTAGACGAGGACTGTAGCATCGTGACTTCCCTTCCCTAAGTTAGAGGATCCGGCTCCGTGGCTTAGGTCGCAGGTCACTTTGGAACACGGTTATTCCTCCGTTCCATAATATAAGAATGTTTTTGACACTACACTATATAAGAATGTTTTCGACACTACACTAGGTAAAAAATGTTCTTATATTATGGGACGAAGGGAGTAGCAAATAGTTTCCAAAATCACATTTTAAATTTTTTAAAAATGCTTAAATGAATTTTACATGGTAATATGGATGTATACTATACACTTGCAAAGTTTGACGACGAAATAAGTTAAACATGTGAGCTCAAAAAAGACAAATGCGTCATGCGTGGATTTTTAGCAGTTAACAGTGCATGTACTGCTCATCTTTTCAAATCATGAATTTGTCATTTTTATGTACTAGCTCACATGTTATTTTATTTCATCATAAAACTTTACACATGTGTGGTATATGTCCATATTATTATGTAGGATTTGCTTTAGCATTTTTTCAAGATTTTTAAACTATTCAAATAAAGTGCTCACTTTATTTGAAAACCGTCCATCACGTCGGCTGCTCAGTTTCAAGGCATTGTAGATGGAACAGCGAGGAAGCTACGAACTTTGCGTGCAGCTACTATGGATACATCCGGGAGGCTAGAGTTGGTGCAGTCCATCCTATGCGCGATGCCCATTTACACCATGATGGTGTTGGATGTTCCACCTGACATGCTGGCAAGCATTACGAAGATATGCAGAGGGTTTCTGTGGGTCGCACGGGTGGAGGTGCGGGGCGGACACTGCGTTGCCGCATGGAATTCAGTGTGTATGCCCAAGTGGGTGGGACGGTTGGGCCTCCCAGACCTCAAGTGGATGAACATCACCCTAAGGGGGCAAAATTTTGTGTTTTGACCCTTTTTAGGTAGTTTCACAGGATATGACCCCGGTTTGATTTTTTTCGAGATTTGACCCTTTTGGCTACCGCCGGAGGCCCTGGCGGTAGCTTTACACAGCCTACCGCCGCCCTGCCTGGCGATAGGTTTCGTTAACAGCCGTCTGCCAGTTAGCGGGCCCTGACGTGGCAAAGGGCCCTACCGCCACAGACCCTGGCGGTAGGCTCTAACACCCTACCGCCGAGGTCTCTGGCGGTAGGGTCCTGAATAAGGTTGTGAGTGGTGGGGGCTATGCTCCCCCACCCACTCATTCACCACCATTCCCCATTCTCCCTCTTTCGAGCTCAAGCTCTCTCCCATCTTCTCCCCCACCAAAGCACCCACTAGACACCCCTCCATTTCTTGAGATTTGTTCGGTGAATCGGGGGCATTTGCATCACCCAAGGTACCTCCCTTCAGCCCCTTTGATTTTGTTGGTTGGAATCTTGTATTTTGCTCATTTGGTTGCAAACCCTAGTTCATGGTTTTGTTGTGGTGAAATCAATGTATATGATGCATTTATGGTAATGTTTGTGCTTTGACAATGTATGGCGTAACTAGCATTGTGTGGGTACTAAGAACTAACATTTAGGGTTGGGTTTAATGTTATGGCTAGGGTTATGGTTATGGTTAGGGTTATGTTTAAGTAAATTCTTATGACGAACGTTATAGTAGTTACCTCTCGAATTATAGCTCGATCTAGTCGTAGGGTTATAGTTTTTGTCAAGAGACGATTATAATCCCTCGACTTGTAGGATGGCATCGATCATCTATGTTGAGAGTTCTGCGGACGCGGCGGCGAAGCGTGAACGTGCAGTCATTGAGCAAAAGATGGACCTGTGGGTCAAAGCCGTCGATGCATTGAATGCGGCTTGTAGAGAATTTTCAAAGTATTATGTGTCTAAGTGCGATGAAGACGAAGTTAAGTTATACCAAGCTAAAGAGAAAAACATAAGCAATCTGAAGAAGCAAGAGAAAATTCATAGACGTGCTCTAGCAAGGCAAATTGCATTGTGTGGAACAAGGGATGAAGTGAATGAGATGGACTTTAACAACCCTGTCCAGATCATTGACTGGCTAGTTAGGCAACCATCATCGGCGATACCTAGTCGGGCATCTCATTGGGCTTGGGTCCGTGAAAGAAATGATGTCATTTGTTGCAACCCGGGGCCGTATGATACGTCCATTTTGCATCATGCTTTTATGATAATATTTATTGCATTATGGGCTATTATTTCACGTTATGTCACGATACTTATGGCTATTCTCTCTTATTTTACAAGGTTTACATGAAGAGGGAGAATGCCGGCAGCTGGAATTCTGGGCTGGAAAAGGAGCAGATATTGGAGGCCTATTCTACGCAACTCCAAAAGTCCTGAAACTCCACGGAATACCTTGAAATAAATAAAGAAAAATCGTCGCCAAAGATGAAGGCCAGGGGGCCCACACCCTGCTCACGAGGGTGGGGGGCACGCCCCCTACCTCGTGGGCCCCCTGGTGGCTCTCCGATGCCCATCTTCTCCTATATGAAGTCTTTCGATGAGAAAAAATCAGAGAGAACCTTTCGGGACGAGACTCCGCCGCCACGAGGTGGAACCTTGGCGGAACAAATCTAGGGCTCTGGCAGAGCTCTCCTGCCAGGGACACTTCCCTCCGGGAGGGGGAAATCATCACCATCGTCATCACCAATGCTCCTTTCATCGGGAGAGGGCAATCTCCATCAACATCTTCACCAGCACCATCTCATCTCCAAACCCTAGTTCATCTCTTGTATCCAATTCTTGTCTCCAAGTCCGAGATTGGTGCTAGTAGGTTGCTAGTAGTGTTGATTACTCCTTGTAGTTGATGCTAGTTGGTTTATTTGGTGGAAGGTCATATATTCAGATCCTTTATGCACAATATTACCCCTCTGATTATGAACATGAATATGCTTTGTGAGTAGTTACGTTCGTTCCTGAGGACAAGGGAGAAGTCTTGCTATTAGTAGTCATGTGAATTTGGTATTCGTTCGATATTTTGATAAGATGTATGTTGTCTAACCTCTAGTGGTGTTATGTGAACGTCGACTACATAACACTTCACCATTATTTGGGCCTAGAGGAAGGCATTGGGAAGTTATAAGTAGATGATGGGTTGCTAGAGTGACAGAAGCTTAAACCCTAGTTTATGCGTTGCTTCGTAAGGGGCTGATTTGGATCCACATGTTTCATGCTATGGTTAGGTTTACCTTAATAGTTTTGTTGTAGTTGAGGATGCTTGCAATAGAGGTTAATCATAAGTGGGATGCTTGTCCAAGTAAGGGTAGTACCCAAGCACCGGTCCACCCACATATCAAATTATCAAAGTACCGAACACGAATCATATGAGTGTGATGAAAACTAGCTTGACGATATTCCCATGTGTCCTCGGGAGCGTTTTTCCTATGATAAGAGTTTGTCCAGGCTTGTCCTTTGCTACAAAAAGGATTGGGCCACCTTGCTGCACTTTATTTACTTTTGTTACATATTGCTTGTTACAATTTATCTTATCACAAAACTATCTGTTATCACTTATTTCAGTACTTGCACAGAATACCTTGCTGAAAACCGCTTATCATTTCCTTCTGCTCCTTGTTGGGTTCGACACTCTTACTTATCGAAAGGACTATGATAGATCCCCTATACTTGTGGGTCATCAATACTCTTTTCTGGCGCCGTTGCCGGGGAGTGAAGCGCCTTTGGTAGGTGGAATTTGGTAAGGAAAAATTTATTTAATGTGCTGAAATTTTCTGTCACTTGTTACTATGGAAAGTAATTGTTTGAGGGGCTTGTTCGGGGTATATTCACCCCATCCGGTTGAGCCAAGAGTTGCTCCTCAACCTACTAAACCTATTGAAAATGAAACTCCTTTTGGAATTCCTTCGGGTATGATGGAAAAACTGCTAGCTAACACTTTCGCAGGAGATGGAACAAAGCATCCTGACGAGCATCTACGCTTTGTGGATGATATTTGTAGACCATTTAAGCTTGCAGGTATACCCGATGATGTTGTTAAGAGGAAGGCTTTCCCTTTATCTTTGGAGGGAGACACATTGACATGGTATAGGCTATGTGATGATACGAGATCATGGAACTATAAAAGATTGAAATTGGAATTCCATCAAAAGTATTACCCTATGCATCTTGTTCATCGTGATCGCAATTATATATATAATTTTTGGCCTCGCGAAGGAGAAAGCATCGCTTAAGCTTGGGGGAGGCTTAAATCAATGTTATATTCATGCCCCAATCATGAGCTCTCAAAATTGACAATTCTCCAGAATTTTTATGCTCGACTTTCTGATAACAATCGCACCATGCTCGATACTTCTTATGCTGGCTCTTTTATGATCAAGTCTATTGAATTTGGATGGAATTTATTGGATAGAATTAAACGCAACTCTGAAGATTGGGACCTCGACGAAGGTAAGGAGTCAGGTATGACACCTAAGTTTGATTGTGTTAAATCTTCTATGGATACTGATATTTTCCGTAAGTTTAGCACTAAATATGGACTTGACTCTGAGATAGTAGCTTCTTTCTGTGAATCTTTTGCTACTTATGTTGATCTCCCCAAGGAGAAGTGGTTTAAACATCATCCTCCCCTAGAAGTAAAAGTAGCTGCACCTATTAAAGTTGAAGAAAATATTGTCACGTATAATGATCCTATTGTTCCTACTTCTTATGTTGAGAAGCCCCCTTTCCCTGTTAGAATGAAGGATCATGCTAAAACTTCAACTGTTGTTCGTAAAAGCAACACTAGGACTTATACACCTCCTGAGCAAGTCAAAGTAGAACCTAGTATTGCTATCGTTAAAGATCTCTTGTCTGATAATATTGATGGGCATGTTATTCAATTCACTGGTGAAACTGCTAGAATTGCTAAACCTTGTGATAGAGATAAATATAGACCTGTGGTAGGCGTGCCTGTTATTTCTGTTAAAATAGGAGATCATTGTTATCATGGCTTATGTGATACGGGTGCTAGTGCTAGTGTTATACCCATTGAATTATACAAAGAAATTATGCATGAGATTGCACCTGCCGAGTTAGAAGAAATTGATGTTACAATTAAACTTGCAAATAGAGATACTATATCTCCAATGGGAATTGTTAGAGATGTTGAAGTCTTGTGTGGGAAAACCAAATATCCCGCTAATTTTCTTGTTCTTGGTTCTCCACAAGATAGCTTTTGTCCCATTATATTTGGTAGACCCTTCTTGCGTACTGTTAATGCTACGATAGATTGCAAAAAGAATGTTGTTACTATTAGCTTGGATGATATGGTTCATGAGTTTAATTTCTCTAAATTTAGTAAACAACATCGTGAGGAAGAATTGCCTAGTAAGGATGAAATTATTGGTCTTGCTTCTATTGCTGTACCTCCTAGTGATCCTTTAGAACACTACTTGCTAGACCATGAAAATGATATGTTCATGAATAAAAGAAGGGAAATAGATGAAGTATTCTTTAAATAGGAACCTATTCTGCAACACAATTTGCCTGTTGAAATCCTAGGGGATCCCCCTCCACCCAAGGGTGATCCCGTATTTAAGCTTAAACCGTTGCCTGATAATCTTAAATATGCTTATCTTGATGAAAAGAAAATATATCCTGTTATTATTAGCGCTAAGCTTTCAGAGCATGAAGAAGAAAGATTATTGAAAACTCCGAAGAAGCATCGTGCCGCTATTGGATATACTTTGGATGATCTTAAGGGCATCAGTCCCACTCTATGTCAACATAAAATAAATTTGGAAGTTGATGCCAAACCAGTTTGTGATCCTCAACGACGTTTGAATCCTAAAATGAAAGAAGTGGTAAGAAAAGAAATACTCAAGCTTCTGGAGGCAGGTATAATTTATCCCGTTGCTGATAGTCAGTGGGTAAGTCCTGTCCATTGTGTCCCTAAGAAGGGAGGTATTACTGTTGTCCCTAATGATAAAGATGAATTGATTCCGCAAAGAATTATCACAGGTTATAGGATGGTAATTGATTTCCGCAAATTAAATAAGGCTACTAAGAAAGATCATTACCCCTTACCTTTTATTGATCAAATGCTAGAAAGACTATGCAAACATACACATTAATGCTTTCTAGATGGTTACTCTGGTTTTTCTCAAATACCTGTGTCGGCTAAAGATCAATCAAAGACTACTTTTACATGCCCTTTTGGTACTTTTGCTTATAGACTTATGCCTTTTGGTTTATGTAATGCACCTGCTTCCTTTCAAAGATGCATGATGGCTATATTCTCTAACTTTTGTGAGAAAATTTGCGAGGTTTTCATGGATGACTTTTCTGTCTATGGTTCCTCTTTTGATGATTGCTTGAGCAATCTTGCTCGAGTTTTGCAGAGATGTGAAGAAACTAATCTTGTCTTGAATTGGGAAAAGTGTCACTTTATGGTTAATGAAGGTATTGTCTTGGGGCACAAAGTTTCTGAACGAGGTATTGAAGTTGATAAAGCCAAGGTTGATGCTATTGAAAAGATGCCATGTCCCAAGGACATGAAAGGTATAAGAAGTTTCCTTGGTCACGCCGGGTTTTATAGGAGGTTCATCAAGGACTTCTCAAAAATCTCTCGGCCTCTGACTAATTTATTACAAAAAGATGTACCATTTGTCTTTGATGATGATTGTGTACAAGCATTTGAAATACTTAAGAAAGCATTAGTCTCTGCACATGTTGTTCAGCCACCTGATTGGAATTTACCCTTTGAAATTATGTGTGATGCTAGTGATTATGCTGTAGGTGATGTTCTAGGGCAAAGAGTTGATAAGAAATTAAATGTTATCCATTATGCTAGTAAGACTTTAGATAGTGCTCAAAAAAATTATGCTACTGCCGAAAAGGAACTTTTAGCAGTGGTGTTTGCTTGTGATAAGTTTAGACCTTGTATTGTTGATTCCAAAGTTATTATTCACACTGATCATGCTGCTATTAAATATCTTATGGAAAAGAAGGATGCAAAACCTAGACTTATTAGATGGGTTCTCCTGCTTCAAGAATTTGATTTACATATTGTTGATAGAAAGGGAGCTGAGAACCCGGTTGCAGACAACTTGTCTAGGCTAGAGAATGTTCTTGATGACCCACTACCTATTGATGATAGCTTTCCTGATGAGCAATTAAATGTCATAAGTACTTCTCGTATCACTCCATGGTATGCTGATTATGCTAATTATATGGTTGCTAAATTTATACCTCCTAGCTTCACATACCAACAAAAGAAAAGGTTTTTCTATGACTTGCGACATTACTTTTGGGATGACCCACATCTTTATAAAGAAGGAGTAGATGGTGTTATTAGACGTTGTGTACCTAAGCATGAACAGGAACAGATCCTACGCAAGTATCACTCCGAAGCTTATGGAGGACACCATGCTGGAGATAGAACTGCACATAAGGTATTGCAATCCGGTTTTTATTGGCCTACTCTCTTCAAAGATGCCCGTAAGTTTGTTTTGTCTTGCGATGAATGTCAAAGAATTTTTAATATTAGTAGACGTCAAGAAATGCCTATGAATTATTTGCTTGTTATTGAGCCATTTGATGTTTGGGGCTTTGATTATATGGGACCTTTTCCTGCCTCTAATGGTTACACTCATATTTTAGTTGCTGTAGATTACGTTACTAAGTGGGTAGAAGCTATTCCAACTAGTAGTGCTAATCATAACACTTCTATTAAAATGCTTAAGGAAGTTATCTTTCCGAGGTTTGGAGTCCCTAGATACTTAATGACTGATGGTGGTTCACACTTTATTCATGTTGCTTTTCGTAAGATGCTTGCTAAATATGACGTTAACCATGGGATTCCATCCCCTTATCACCCGCAGTCTAGTGGTCAAGTAGAATTGAGCAATAGAGAGCTCAAATTAATTTTGCAAAAGACTGTTAATAGGTCTAGAAAGAATTGGTCCAAGAGACTTGATGATGCATTGTGAGCCTATAGAACTGCTTATAAAAATCCTATGGGTATGTCTCCGTACAAAATGGTCTATGGAAAAGCATGTCATTTACCTCTCGAACTAGAACATAAGGCATATTGGGCTATTAAAGAGCTCAACTATGATTTCAAACTTGCCGGTGAGAAGAGGTTATTTGATATTAGCTCACTTGATGAATGGAGAGCCCAAGCTTATGAAAATGCCAAGTTGTTTAAAGAAAAAGTTAAAAGATGGCATGACAAAAGGATACAAAAGCGTGAGTTTAATGTAGGTGATTATGTATTGCTATACAACTCTCGTTTAAGATTTTTTGCAGGAAAACTTCTCTCTAAATGGGAAGGTCCCTACGTTATTGAGGAGGTCTATCGTTCCGGTGCCATAAAAATCAACAACTTCGCAGGCACAAATCCGAAGGTGGTAAATGGTCAAAGGATCAAACACTACATCTCAGGTAATCCTATAAATGTTGAAACTAATATAACCGTGACCCCGGAGGAGTATATAAAGGACACTTTCCAGAACGTTCCAGACTCCGAAAAGGAATAGGTATGTGGTACGGCAAGTAAACTGACTCCAAAACAATTTTTAAGGCAATATTTCTCCGTTTTGGAATATTTAGAAAAATAGAAAAATAAGTAGCAGTCCGGGGAGGACACGAGGCCTCCACGAGGGTGGAGGGCGCACCCTACCCCCCTGGGCGCGCCCCCCTACCTCGTGAGCACCTCATGTGCCCTCCGGACTCTATTTCCTTGCACGATACGTATTTTGGTCGGTAAAAATTCATTATATATAGTCCCGAAGGCTTTGACTCCCGTATCACGCAAATATCCTCTGTTTTTGTTTCGAGCTGTTTTTCTGACAAGTCTAGAGCACCATGACTTCTCCCTCCTCCAACAACGAAGACAAGGATGCTTGGCTATTGAAGATAGAGTTGAAAAGAGAGGAACCAGAAGAAATCATCAAGGATGAAAGGACTAAGAAGGCTATGGAGGTTCAAGCTCCGGTGGTGAAAGAAGAAGATATCCCTCAACCTTTACCTAACCTTTTCACTCCAACAGAGATTGAAGCCTTCCAGATGATTGAGTTAGCCCGCATACAGAACAAGTATCTTACACAGGAGAATATTTTGTTGAAGGATCATATTGCCGGGCTCAAGAACATTATCCGCAAGTTGGAGGAACTTCTACGCTCGATGTGCGATTATCCACCGTCATTATCACCACCTCCATCACCTCCGAGGATATAATCACATGGGTATGGGCACTCCCCTTGGAAACTGCCAAGCTTGGGGGAGGTTCCCTGGTATCATATCACCATCACAACTCCTATCTTTACCGTTTTTCTTAGTTCGATCCCATTAGTAGTATCTTGATTTAGTAGAATAAAGTCATGGCATGATCTAGTTTTGAGTTTTTGCTTTATGATCCTTCTTTGTAATCGAGTGCGTGAGCTATATAATAAAGATTAGTGTTGAGTCAAGGGCTTGAGTATTTTGCCATGATCTTGGGTGATTAGAAGAAAAAGAATAAAAAGAATCTAGAGTTCATATTGATCTTATTGAAAGTAATGACTTCACATAGAAAGAGGGTGATGATTTAAAGTTGTTGGGAGTTGGCAAATATAGCTTTGGTCATCGTTGCAATTAATAGGAAGTAATAAGGAAAGAGAGGTTTCACGTATAGATATATTATCATTGACATCTTTTACGATTGGGAGCACTCATTAAAATACGACATGCTAAAGAGTTGATGTTGGACAAGGAAGACAACATAATGAGTTATGTTTTCTTACATTCGAGATAAAGTATGTTGTCATGGATCCTCTACCGTGTTGAGCTTGCCTTTTCCCCTCATGCTAGCCAAATTCTTAGCACCAAGTAGAAATACTACTTGTGCTTCCAAACACCCTTAAACCAGTTTTGCCATGAGAGTCCACCATATCTACCTCTGGATTGAGTAAGATCCTTCAAGTAAGTTGTCATCGGTGCAAGCAATAAAAATTGCTCTCTAAATATGCATGACTTATTAATGTAGAGAAATAAGCTTTGTACGAACTTGTTGTGGACGCAATAAAAGCGACGAACTGCATAATAAAGGTTCACATGAAAGGGGCAATATAAAGTGACGTTCTTTTGCATTAAGATTTTGTGCATCAACCCTAAACGCGCATGACAACCTCTGCTTCCCTCTGCGAAGGGCCTGTCTTTTATTATTATCCTTTACCTTATGCAAGAGTCACAGTGATCTTCACCCTTTCTTTTTCATTTTATCCTTTGGCAAGCCCAACATGTTGGAAAGAGTATGATATACATATCTAATTGGAT
This sequence comes from Triticum dicoccoides, assembly GCF_002162155.2. Taxonomy (NCBI): domain Eukaryota; kingdom Viridiplantae; phylum Streptophyta; class Magnoliopsida; order Poales; family Poaceae; genus Triticum; species Triticum dicoccoides. Next base: position 602,511,191 of record NC_041389.1, read on the forward strand.
GTGGGGGAGCATGAATTATTATTATTGACATTACCCTTGAGGTAAAAGGTTGTGGGGTAAAACTATAAACCCCTATCTTTCTTTGTGTCCGATTAAAACTCCGTAACCACAAGTATCGCGTGAGTGCTAGCAATTATGAAGGACTAAATGATAGTTGAGTATGTGGACTTGCTTTTAAGCTCTGACATAGACTCTTTCTGATGTTATGATAAATTGCAATTGCTTCAATGACTGAGATTATAATTGTTAGTGCCCAATAATGTTTCTGATTCATGCTTTGGCTTTGTGAGTGGGTCATTACTTGAACATGAGTAATCATATGACAAAATCTATTTATGTTGCTGTTATGAAATAATCATGATGCCTTCATGTCCGTATTTTGTTTTTTTCGACACCTCTACCTCTAAACATGAGGACATATTTATTGTTATCGGTTTTTTGCTTGAGGACAAGCGAGGTCTAAGCTTGGGGGAGTTGATACGTCCATTTTGCATCATGATTTTATGATAATATTTATTGCATTATGGGCTGTTATTTCACGTTATGTCACGATACTTATGGCTATTCTATCTTATTTTACAAGGTTTACATGAAGAGGGAGAATGCCGGCAGCTGGAATTCTAGGCTGGAAAAGGAGCAGATATTTGAGGCCTATTCTACGCAACTCCAAAAGTCTTGAAACTCCACGGAATACCTTGAAATAAATAAAGAAAAATCGTCGCCAAAGATGAAGGCCAGGGGGCCCACACCCTGCTCACGAGGGTGGGGGGCACGCCCCCTACCTCGTGGGCCCCCTGGTGGCTCTCCGACGCCCATCTTCTCCTATATGAAGTCTTTCGATGAGAAAAAAATCAGAGAGAACCTTTCGGGACGAGACTCCGCCGCCATGAGGCGGAACCAATCTAGGGCTCTAGCAGAGCTCTCCTGCCGGGGACACTTCCCTTCGGGAGGGGGAAATCATCACCATTGTCATCACCAACGCTCCTCTCATCGGGAGAGGGCAATCTCCATCAACATCTTCACCAGCACCATCTCATCTCCAAACCCTAGTTCATCTCTTGTATCCAATTCTTGTCTCCAAGTCCGGGATTGGTGCTAGTAGGTTGCTAGTAGTGTTGATTACTCCTTGTAGTTGATGCTAGTTGGTTTATTTGGTGGAAGATCATATGTTCAGATCCTTTATGAACAATATTACCCCTCTGACTATGAACATGAATATGCTTTGTGAGTATTTACATTCGTTCCTGAGGACAAGGGGGAAGCCTTGCTATTAGTAGTCATGTGAATTTGGTATTCGTTCGATATTTTGATAAGATGTATGTTGTCTAACCTCTAGTGGTGTTATGTGAACGTCGACTACACAACACTTCACCATTATTTGGGCCTATAGGAAGGCATTGGGAAGTAATAACTAGATGATGGGTTGCTAGAGTGACAGAAGCTTAAACCCTAGTTTATGCGTTGCTTCTTAAGGGGCTGATTTGGATCCACATGTTTCATGCTATGGTTAGGTTTACCTTAATACTTTTGTTGTAGTTGCGGATGCTTGCAATAGAGGTTAATCATAAGTGGGATGCTTGTCCAAGTAAGGGCAGTACCCAAGCACCGGGCCACCCACATATCAAATTATCAAAGTACCGAACGCGAATCATATGAGCGTGATGAAAACTAGCTTGACGATATTCCCATGTGTCCTCGGGAGCGTTTTTCCTATCATAAGAGTTTGTCCAGGCTTGTCCTTTGCTACAAAAAGGATTGGGCCACCTTGCTGCACTTTATTTACATTTGTTACTTGTTGCTCGTTACAATTTATCTTATCAAAAAACTATCTGTTACCACTTATTTCAGTACTTGCAGAGAATACCTTGCTGAAAACCGCTTATCATTTCCTTCTGCTCCTTGTTGGGTTCGACACTCTTACTTATCGAAAGGACTACGATAGATCCCCTATACTTGTGGGTCATCACCGTACGACAAAGATGGTGTGTTGGTGGACAAATAGAGGTGGTTGAAACACATGATGTTGTAATGTCATTTGAATTGTAATGGCATGTACCATTATCATTTATGTAACCTATGTCATTTGAACCAGTGAGAAATTTATGTATTAGGTAATTCAAAATAAGTTATGCTTTGTGTTAGTTTTGTATCATTTGATTTAAGTTATGTTTTATTCCATTTCATGTAGCATGGAAAACAGGTTCCCGGAGATGAAGATAGCATATGAGAAGTGTTGTGAGATTGCATCTATGAGTCTGGCGGTAGCTTGTGAGAAGGTTGTAGCGGAGCGAGATCTTGGTATCAAGAGGGAACTTGAAGCATGGTTCAAGAGAAATGATGAGGTACATGCTGCCATGCTGGATTTCAACAAGTATCCTTTTATGGAGGAACCTTCTGATCTTAAGGAGAATTTTTTTTCTAGAGGCTTGTGAAAGATAAAAAGAAGATACTCAATGAGCTGCATGAGATGGAATATGCTTGCAGACAAGCTTTGGCAATGAAGATTGGGTTCTCTGTGAGCAAAGAAGAATTCCGCGAGATGGGCTTGAGAAAACCCAGACAGGTCTTTGGATGGGCAATCACACAAGGCATGTCAGAGATTCCACAACACCGTGCTCGATGGGCCTGGTTCGGCAAGATGAAAGGTGTGTTGGAGAATTGGGCGGGATCCTCGGATTTTCGACTGAAGCCTAATCCTGATCGTGATGCACAAATTGAACGTCTTATACGTTTCCGTTATTTTTTTCGTTGTAGAAAATGTATGCTCGAGCTTGAGCTTCTAGTTTGAACTCATGTCATTCGAATCGCTAGATGTTTTAAGTCATTTGATCAAGTGTCATTTGTGGATGTAATGAACTATGCTCAGTTATGTATGTCTTTGCTACTCGATCATTTCTGGATGTCATTTGTGGATGCTTAGTTCATAGAAGTTTGAAAAAGAAAGGGCTAAAAAATAAAGGTAATGCAAGTAATGGCCAAGCCTACCGCCATGAGCCTTGGCGGTAGAAGTGCCAAGCCTACCGCCATGGCCTTTGGCGGTAGGGTGGCCAACCCTACCGCTAGAAATGTGCATGATTTGGTCACAGGACAGTAGAAGGCAGTAGGGTGCCCAAGCCTACTGCCATGGCCCTTGGCGTTAGGTTGTGCCAAGCCTACCGTCATGGGGCATGGTGGTAGGGTGGCCAACCCTACCGCAGAATAGGGGGGCAAATTGGTCATAGGACACCTGGAGAGGACGGATGCAGGGTGAGCAACCCTACCGTCGTCCACCTTGGCAGTAGGGTGACCAACCCTACCGCTGAACAGGGTGGCGAATTGGTCACAGGACAGGCAGCCAGGACGGGCGCAGGGTGAGCAACCCTACCGCCGTCCTCCTTGGCGGTAGGGTGGACAACCCTACCGCCGTCCTCCTTGGCGGTAGGTGCAAAAGAAAGTTTGCTTTGTTTTTCTTCCTCCTTCACCGTTTCAGACAAGCCAAACAAACAAGTCACAACAATAGCAATACAAATGTAGTTCATGACATATTTCATCTCAAGTTTCACAAATAAAGTACATAGTTCATCACAAGTTTCACAAATCAAAGACATAGTTCATCATAGGTTTCTTGAATCGAAGGCATAGTTCATGACAAGTTTCTCGAAACGAAGCTTATTGGGTCACACGAGGCCATTTTCCTTTCTTGTCACATGCCTCATCCTCCTCTTGGGCTTCATGAGCCCTTGCAAGCTTTCTTGCTCTCCTCTTCACGAGCATCTTCTCCTTGCGTGCCCTCTTCTCCTCACGCTTCTTTCGCTCCATCTTCTCCTTTTCACGACACTCTTCGTCCAAGCCTCTCTGAAATGCTTCCTCAAACAACCGATGCCTCCTTAGACAATCTCGAAGCTGATCTTTTTTAACATCTTCTGGCACATCTTTATCTAACCATGTGAAGTACTTACAAAGTGGAGGCGGCGACTACGTAGGAATAAAGAACAAATTTGGTCATTAGTAAGATAGGTTCAAGTTGAAGCAATGGTTGAGTACTCTTTGAACTTCAACAACTTACCGGCGGTACATCATAGGCGTGAGTTGGACGAGGACGATCATAGGCATAGTTGGGACAAACAAAATATCTTCTTCCTTTTGTCCATGATTTCTTGCGGTCAGTGGATACCTTAACTTTGCAAACATCTCCACACCAACATGATGGAGTTCTCATATCTCTGTCCTTCACCTTATCCAACTCAGTGTCTGTCCATTTATCCGGAATGTCCTCGCGGTTACCACACGGGGGCCTCATCATGGAACCGGAAGAAGCCATGCCTATAAAGAAAATTTTGGTTGTTAGCAAAGTAAAATAACATGTATATATGCAAGAAAAATAAATAACAAGAATTAAGCCAATAAATTTAAGTTTCGTTCACATTATTTCAACCATCCGGGTTAAGCAAGATGTCAATAGGCCTTCCTCTATCAACCCTTCTCGTCCTACGACCACAGCCACCTGCTCCTCTAAGAGTCGACCGTCCTCCATGCCCTCCAATAGTGCCTCCTTGTCCACTACCGCTAAGATTCGTCCGTCCTCCACGTCTTCCAATACCGCCTCCTCGTCCTCCGCGTCCACCACTCCTACCTCCTCGTGTGCCACTGGTACCTCCTCTTCGGGCACCCGTTTGACTAGTGGGATTCGGATTGTTGGCATCGGTCCGTGGCTTTTTGGTGCATTTCCTAACATTGTGTCCCGACTCGTCACATTGACCACAACTATTGATGTCTGGCGCCTCCATAAAATGGCTGCTACCAAATTGTTTCATTCCGGTGTATCCAGCTAGATCATCCATGTCACCCCTAAACCTCTTCTTTCTTATTCTTCCCTTTGTAGGCACCATGAGTTCGGGGTCGGGGATGATGTGTGGCCCATCATACTCAGGCCACTGTGACTAATCGAGGAAGGGATGAAACCTAGGAGCCCATGTCAACCTCGTTTGTTCCAATGTGAACTCATGCAACCGCACGGTACTACTGTCGGATATGTTCAAGATTCTAAACCTTCCGGCGGTCATCACATGCGAGCAAGGCCAATGATACTTGTGAGGTCTCTCACACCGACACCACCGGGTCTTGAGGCACACCTCATACGCTACTCCACCGTATGTCATGTCGTCCCTTGTTGTGCCACCCAGCTCATCGACTTGATAGATTTGTTCTTTTTCGTTGAAACTAATGATTTGTTGATGTGAAGACTTGCGCGCTTGATGCTTCAACCAATCCTGAACTTTGAAGGGAAATTCCATTTTCTCACCTATCCATTTGGCCGTCACTTCGGAATGCCTCAGAAAATACTCGTTGAGCTTGAAGAAGGTATATTTCACTATTGCAGTGACCGGCAACGAAAAAACACCCTTGAGCACATTGTTGAAGCATCCCACCATGTTACTTGTCATGTCTCCGTATCGGAAACCCCCTTCGTCGTAAGCATGTGACCACTTATGCTTCTCCGGAAGATGCCTTGTCAAGAATTCTCTCCCTCCTTTGTTCTTCTCCAACGCCTTGGATAGTTTACCATAGCGGCTTTGGAATGTGTCGGTGTTGAATGCCATACAAACATGGGTAAGATCCTTGCAAAACTCCTTACTCTTGAATGCCCGGTAAAAGTTTGCCACGAATGCCTCATGCACCAATGGTGCTGGAGCTTTGGATATCCTGGAATGTCAACTTCTATTGCTTTTAGAATCCCATGATGGCGATTCGATATGATGCACACCTCTCTTTTGGGGCTAATCACCATCGTCCTCACATGATCCATAAACCACTCCCAATTATCATCATGCTCGGAAGGCACCAAAGCAAATGCCATCGGCAACACATTGTCATTGGAGGAGTGGGCCATTGCTAACATTAACGTGCCCTTGTACTTTCCTGTCAAGAACATGCCATCAATTGACAAGACGGGGCGGCAATGCCTAAATGCATCGCTGCATTGCCCAAAGCTCCAAAAAGCTCGATGAAACACTCCTTTGATTGACTCGACCCTATGGCGCATGCCCGGGTTCCGATGAGCAATCGCTCCCAAGATTCTTGGAAGAATATTGTACGCGGCGACATAATCACCATGCAACATCCTTATAGCGTTTGCCTTGGCCATCTACACCTTTCCATACTTGACCTCATACCCGAATCGTTCGAAGACCGAACTCATTAGGAACTTCACCTTCACAGTTGGATCATGGGATATCTCATTCAACAATTTGTAGCCTAGATACTCAGACGTGAGTTGGCGGTGTCCCTTGCCTCGATCCGCTTTCTCCGGCGGTATGCACTAGTGGGAGGCCACACAACTCTTCAACTCCCATTACCCGATTTCCTTGATCTTTCTTCCACTGACCTTCCATGGGCAACCTTCTTTGTCACATTTGATGGTGTAGCGAACTTTTTGATTGGAATGGCCAAGAACAAACAACCTATGGTTCCGAATGGCACAATCACTCGACCATATCTTGAACTCTAGCAAACAACCAAACTTGATGCCTTTCTTCAAATGAGCATTCTCGTCCTCACCAGGTGGACTTGGATCACCCATCCTCGGGCAAGTTGATGGTTCGACCAAGCCCAACCTCATGCAACCATCCACAACGGCCTTGTTGGCAAGACTAAGATCACGAAACAAAGAGGTCCTCTTTCCTTGCCATTGACCTTCTTGTAGACTTGATTTTCTTGCAGCGTGAATCCATCCTCATCCAATTCTTCCGGTGGACCCTCATCATCTGACTCATACCTACACATACGGCTATAAGGTAGGTTATGGTCCATGTCTTGTTGATCCACAATGACATCCAAGTCACCAATGGGATTGTAATGAATCTCTTCTCCTTCCGCATACACATCATATTGAGCAAGTGCATCTTCATCAACATGAGTAATGGCATCTTCATCAACATGAACAATGGCCTCATCTCCAACATGATCATCACCTCGAAGAACTATGGCTCTAGCATTGATGTCCTCTTCATTTGGTTGACTCGTTGGTGGTTGGCTACCCGTGTTGTGGTCATACACCACGACACCATCATATATTGGGGAGGACACATTGCGGTTCAAGTCGAGTAGTGGCCTAGGAACTTCAACCATTGTGGCAAATAACTCAAGTGACTTGTCTTGTGATCCCTCAACTTTATCCTTATACACATACCAATGCAATTGAGAGGTGATGGGCATACTCTTTAATCAGGACTTTACTCCCACTCCCACATAATACCGCCCTATAAGCTTAACACCATCACTTGGGTTAATCCAACCGAGGACGCTTCTCACTTTCACGACAATATCATCATAGCTTGGGCTTGTGTCAAAAACCATGGCCTCCTCCCCTTCATTGGCATTTCCATCCATGAAAGCCACCTTGTCCAAATAATGCACATTCACTAGTTTATCCATCTAAAAACAATGGAACAAAATTGAGTCATCCATGGAATATGGATGAACTATCTAAAATATGCATAATTTGAATCAAACAACTAGTATAGCTTAATCATAGCATTAACCCTAGCCCTAACCCTAACCATACCCTAACTAAACCCCTAACCCTAACACTTATGCTAGCTTGCCACAACAAGTATTGACACAAATTACTTAGGCCAACCATAAATGCCCCATAAATACACAATAAATGCAAAACTAGAGGAAGAACTAGGGCTACCAAAACTAGTTGATTCCAAAAAAAGTAGATGATTCCAACAAACCAAATGAAGGGGGGGTGGGAGAGGAACTGTCGAATTTAGGGATCCGGCAACCCTTGAGAAGTTCGAACTCTGGGTGCGTGCGAAGATCTCATCCTGCCCAGCCTGCCTACTCATGATCCTTCCTAGCCTAGCGCGCAAAGCTCACAGAGACACAAAGACACAGAGATTTATACTGGTTCAGGCCACCATTGTGGTGTAATACCCTAATCCAGTGTGGTGTGGTGGATTGCCTCGAGGGGCTATGGATGAACTAGTACAAAGGATGAACAAGCCTCAAGAGGTGAGGTGTTCTTGAGTTGGTGTGGTGCTCGGGTCGAAATGGATCTCTCTACTATGGTGGTGGCTAAGTCCTATATATAGTGGCCTTGGTCCTCTTCCCAAATATGAGCGGGAAGGGATTCCACAACAGCGGGATTTGAAAGGGGATAAGTAGTATAGTCTATCCTGACAAAAGTAGTCTTCGCCTACGAAAAGCCTCTGGTCGTGATGCTGCGGTGGGCTCGGTTATGACCTCCATCCTGCCTTCCTGGCGGTCTTGGTCTCGTTGCACCAGAATGGAAACCTTTGGTTGATTCCTCAGGACTCCGCGCCTGCGGCTTGCCTCCCTTGCATCAAAGAGGAAACCTGCGCTCTGCACCCGCCTGGCCTTGGTCGTCATGGCTCATGTCAGCTGAGCCTCATGAGGTAGCTGCGTAGAATTCTCCGCCCCTCAGGAGCCCTCCTGAGGAGGCCAACTCCTTCGGGGGTCTTGGCGTCGTCCGCCTCGCGAGGCTTGGCCCCTTGCAAGGGTCTTGGTTTGGCCATACCAGGCCGTCGATGAAGCCACGTGGTGGGTCGCAAGCAGGCAGGACTGGATACCCCCAGGTCCAGGACGGCGACAGTAGCCCCCGGGCCCAAGGCGCGCTCGGACTTGGCTTCCAGGCAAAGCCAAAGGGCAAGTGCGGAGCGCCACGGGCCCTAAACGCCTGCGGCCTTGATGACGCGTGGCAATTGATTGGACGTGGGCGTCCCCATGCTGCCTCGGCAACTGCTCGACTTGACAACTGTATGCTGCATGCATAGAGGATCATCATTACTAGAAAACGTGGGAGGCCGAAGATTTACCTTCTCTCGGCTATAAACGTGCGAGCTGGCGGAGCCCATGCCCATCTCTCTTTCGTCTTGCTCCTGCCTGCTTCTCCTCCTCTCCATCTTGCTCTCATGGCGTCGATCAGGAGGTTCTCTGCGGCGGAGAAGGGGAGGGATCCTAGGAAGGGGCCGGACCCTCTCCCGCCAAAGAAGCGGCTCCTCCTCCCTGACGAGGCCGGCACCGGGCGAGAGGTGGCCAGGCCTTAGCAATCGAGGCCTCCGCCTGGCTTCCCCCTCCCCCTATTCGCCCGGGCACAAGGTGAAGGAGTGCACCGCCGAGTGGCGCCTCGTGAAGATGGCAGGGCCTCCATTGCCCTGTCGGCCACACCACGGACCCACGCTGAGGATAGCTCGCGCGAGTTTGTGGTGTGGGCGGCGATGCCTCCCGATACCTGGATCCGACTCCCGCGGTTCTTCGCTAGCAAGCTGCCTCCAAGGGGACCGGTGGAGCTGTGGCTGCAGCACGCAGGGTGCAGCAGCCTAGCCACCGGAGCTGAGGTAGAGGTCGTGCCGCCTGGAGACGTCTTCATGATGCGAGGATGGGGCGAGGTCGCCCGGGCTTGCCGAGCGGATGGATCCCTGGAGATCCACTTCGAGTATGATGGGGTGGCCACCCTGTTCTTCAAGGTCTTCAATGAGCAGGGCGAGTGGCTGAAGTGCTGCCCCGGAGGAGAGAGCTTGAGGGACGCCGTAATGGGTGTTGGATATGCCGCTGCCCCCTTCAGTGCTTCGTCTAGCAGCGGCGGCGACTCCTGGGAATCCAGTGACTCTCCTGAGCCCAGTGATTCTCCGAAGTCGAGCGATGACAGCTACGTGCCGTCGAGCTCCCGTCGAGGAAGGAGTGCTGCTGCGGCTGCTGCCCGGCATCATTAGTGACACCGTAGGGCCCTGTAGTTGTTTCTCCTGCACGAGATGAGATCAGCCCCCATGGGGCTTGTAAGGATCGGGGTGTATTTAATAGTATCGTTGTTCCCTTTGATTTTGTAATGAATGCGCGTATTCCAGTTCGGCTGAGTCCCTCCCTTTTCTCTTCCCTAGACAGTGTGGCGCTCTATACCGGCAGGACCCAGTCCCCAGGCAGGCTTTAGCCGTCGCTAGTATGCCAGGTCGCAATGCCGTGGTCAAGGCTAGGAGGTGAGAGGCCCAAGGTCGTGTAAGAGCTCATGAGATGCGATGCTCACGAGGTCCCCCTTGGTGTGCAAGCAGATGTACAGAAAATTGAAAAGGGGAGTTGAACTACCCAAGTGGAACTGCGGGGCGACGCGTGTAGAGCGAAACTGGTGCCGTAGCGAGTCGAGACTTATCTTCTACGGTCTGAGTCCATCAGAGAGGTGATGCTTGCTGTCGCGCTTGTGGTACCGTCAGGTGCAGCCTATCCTAGCCACCCTCCTGCCTCGCTTGCAATAGTGCTCTACGTCCTCGGGACCCAGCCCTCGATCAAGCTCAGTCGCCGCTCGTATGCCAGGTCACGATGTCGTGCTCAAGGCAGGGGGTGAGGGCTGGAGAGCCAGTAGGATCTCCCAAGACGCGATGCTCGGGAGGCCCCCTTTTAACGTGCAAGCGACTCGCGAGGCTAGATGGTGGTTGTCCGAGCCGACCTTTGGCTCATTGCGGGGTGAACCTGCAGGTTAGATGACAAAGGAGGCCGAGAGACCCAGGGCGTAAGATGGAGGCACCGGGGACCCATGTGAGGTGTTGTACGCGAGGCGGGCCGCAAACCAGAGCTCGATTCCCGAGTTTATCAGCGTTGCAGGGATGGACCCGAGCACAAGCGTCGTGCCGACGTGAGTATCATGTAGTGATGCAGGAATGGCGTTAGTCAGAACGCACGAAGGGCGTGAGGCGGTGGTCATGAGGTGACGATCATAGATAAATTCACAGAAATGATTAGATAGTCCAGGATAACGCAAAACGATACATGCCGTAGGGACGGATCCACACGGCATGGGGATGATGCAGCCCGAGGGGCGCCCCCAAACTAAACGAACTAGGGAGATGTCACCTAGTAGCGTTGTTGAAGTAGCCAAAAACACGCGCTGCAGAAGCCGTCCGTCATGAGCCGCTCCGGTGCCGAGCCTCGGGAGGCTCGGAGGGACCGGAAGCCTCCTGAGGGTGCTCCTCCATCTCTGCCAGGAGCGCCTGGTGCCTGACTTTGCAGGCTGTCTGAGCGTCCCTCACGCAGCGCTGGAATGCCTCAGCCGTGCCCGCCAGGCCGAAAGGCATATAGACGTAGCTGTGAGGCTGCCCCTCGCATCGGCCGACACGAGACGGCCACTTGAGCTGCCGAGACGCGGCCCTGATGAGCCCGGGGATGGTGACACAGATGTGGAACTCCTTACCCTCGCCAGGGCAGTGAGCTCCGCCTCGCGACAGGCGGGGATCACCTTGCAGAACCCTTCCTTCCTGAATGTCCTTTATCACCCTGCTGATGAACTCCTGAACGCCTGGTGCCTCACACCTGCTGCCTTCTCTTGGGAAGCGTGCTCTGAAGAGCGCCTCCACATGGTGCCCAAGCGCCACCCTCGCGACGTTGGCTAGATTTGAGGCCCTCCAAAGGAGAGCCCCCGAGACCAACCTGAGAGGGGCGCCGGGCGCGCCTTCCTATGCGATGGGTGAAGGTGCCGCGTTCGGAGACGCGAGGCTCAACGCCGCATCCTTGAGTGATGCTCCCTCACGAGACCCCTGGCCTAGCTGCAACTTCTTCGTTTTGGGGGCGACCTCAGGAGGGAGGGCGCCGTCTTCGTCTTCTGGGTTCTCAACTGCTGCATCCTGGAAAGCGCGCTCGAGGGAGCACACCGCATCCTTCTCTTGGCAGGCGACCGTGATGATGCCGCCGCTTCTTGGCATCTTGAGGATGTTGTAGCTGTGGTGCGTGGCCTCCATGAACTTGGCCAGTGCTGGGTACACTAGGATGGCATTGTAGGGCAGGCGGATGTTGGCGACATCGAAGTAAATGAGCTTGGTGCGGTCGTTGTTGCGCTCGCCAAAGGTGACTGGGAGGCGATCGGCGGGTGTGTTGATCCGCCGGTCACGCCTGAGAATGGCTTGGTGGGATGCAGCTGGTAGTATGGCACCTGGAGTCTGTTGAACGTCTGGACGGAGAGAACATTGAGCCCTACTCCGCCGTCGATGAGAGTCTTGGTAGCGGTCACATTGCTGATGATGGGGGAGCAGAGCATGGGGAGCGCGCCAGCGGTGGCCGCGCACTTGAGCTGGTCTGTGGAGTCGAACGTGATGGCGCACTTGGACCACTTGAGGGGGCGAGTTGATTCAAGCTTGGGGAGCGCTGCATTCACCTCGCGCGCAAATTGCTTGAAGACACGGTGGAAAGTTGGGGCTTGTGAGCCGCCCAAGATGCAGGCGATGGCCCGAGGCTCCTGGAAGCCCCCAGCCCCCTCGTCCTGGTGGTGATCTTCGTTCCTTCTTGGCGGTGGAGGCAGAGGAGGCAAATCTGCATTGCCCTGTGGGCGGTCCTCATGAGGTTGCTCCCTCCAGTTGCCCTCACGAGGCTAGGCCTGCCAGCGGTCCTCACGAGGCTGGTCGCGCCACTCCTGACGGCGGTCGCGCCCATCCCAGTTTTCTCCACCTCAGCCACCTCCGCGACCGTAGCCCCGATCGTTGCACTCGGTGCGTTGATCGAAGCGCACGTCACGAAGAGCCCTGAGCTCCTGGCAGTCGTTGGTGTTGTGGCTATAGATGTTATGGAAGGCACAGAACGGCTGGTTGCCCTTGGATGACTCGGGGTGGTCGCATCCGCGCTTGGTCTCTAGCTCTGCCGCAAGCACGGCTGGCCCCTTGTGCTTCGTGTCCTTGGTCTTGGTCTTCTTGTCTTCTGGATCAGCACGAGGAGGGAGAGGCGTTCCTCCTTATCCCTTGCACACTTGTTCGCCATGTTGAACATCTCTAGAGCGGTGCAGAGGTCCTCGTGGATGGCGAGCTCCTCCTTCATCTTGACATCATGGACGTCGTCGGTGAACGCAGAGATGATGGCCTCATCAGACACCTTGAGAATCTTGAGGCGGAAGTTGTTGAAGAACTGGATATACTTATGCAGGGTCTCTCCAGGTTGCTGCTTGACGCGGCGCAGGTCGCCCGCGGCCGGCGGACGGTCGCGAGTGCCCTGGAAGTTGGCGATGAAGCGGTTGTGCATCTCCTCCCAGGAAGAAACTAAGCCCTCAATCAGGTTCAGGAGCCAAGAATGTGCGCCATCCTTGAGGGCCATCGGGAACCAGCTTGCCATGATCTTCTCGTCATTGTTGGCCGCCTCGATGCTTAGCTCGTAGAGCTATAGGAACTCGGCGGGGTCTGTGGTGTCGTCGTAGCGTGGAGGCAGGTCGGGCTTGAACTTGCTCGGCGAGACGACTTTGCGGAGCTCTGCAGTCAATGCATGACATCCTACCGTGGATACCGGAGGTCGTCGAGGGGGTGGAACGTGGTCCTGATGCACGCGCTCCGCCACCTCCTGTGGCGTCGTGCGAGCCTGGTGCCGGGGCGCTGGAAGCATGTGCGTTTCTCCCTGGGGACGTTGGACCACCTGGCAGCTCACGTCATCCCGAGCCGGCGCTGGGTGCTGCGGGTCGCGCCGTGGAGCCATACGCATTGGCTCGATGATGGCGCCCCAGGCCGGAGGTGGAGGAGAAGCCCCATGCGTGACATCGCCCACTGCAGGTGGTTGCTGAGGCAGTGAGCAAGCCGGCCCGTCGGAGCCCCCGTGCGCGATGCTGATGAGCTCGGCGATACGCTCGAGCCACTCCTCGTAGAGATCACCCACGGGACGATAGCGAAGAAGCTCCCGTGTTGTGAGCAGAGCGGCCTGCACATCCACCTGGCCGCGGCGTGCGTGGGATGACGAAGCTGCTGGGGTCAGTGACGGAGTAGCGGTGCGGCCATCATGGCGCACCAACGGGTGCAGTGATGAAGCTTGCTTCTCGTGGCCAGCAAGGCCTGTGGCGGTGTTGGCCGCCGGAGAAGGAGCATGGCGGGCGCAGCCATCACCCGCCAGAGCCGTCCGAGCGACGCGGGCGGCGACTGCAGCCCGACGCTCGGCGCGAGCCCTGCGCACATCGGCCATGGGCATGTTGGAGCGGAGACGGGTCGAACGACGGAAGAGAGGATCCGACGCACCCCTACCTGGCGCGCCAAATGTCGGATTTAGGGATCCGGCAACCCTTGAGAGGTTCGAACTCTGGGGTGCGTGCGGAGATCTCAACCTGCCCAGCGTGCCTAGTCGCGATCCTCCCTAGCCTAGCGCGCAAAGCTCACAGAGACACAAAGACATAGAGATTTATACTGGTTCGGGCCACCATTGTGGTGTAATACCCTAATCCAGTGTGGTGTGTTGGATTGCCTCGAGGGGCTATGGATGAACTAGTAGAAAGGATGAACAAGCCTCAGGAGGTGAGGTGTTCTTGAGCTGGTGTGGTGCTTGGATCGGAATGGATCTCTCTACTATGGTGGTGGCTAAGTCCGATATATAGTGGCCTTGGTCCTCTGCCCAAATATGAGCGGGAAGGGATTCCACAACGGCGGGATTTTAAAGGGAACAAGTAGTACAGTCTATCCTGACAAAAGTAGTCTTCTCTTGCGAAAAGCCTCTGGTCGTGACGCTGCGGTGGGCTCGGTGATGACCTCCGTACTGCCTTTCTAGCGGTCTTGGTATCGTTGCACCAGAATGGAAACCTTTGGCTGATTCCTTGGGACTCCGCGCCTGTGGCTTGCCTCCCTTGCATCGAAGAGGAAACCTGCGCTCTGCACCCGCCTGGTGCCCGCCTGGCCTTGGTCGTCATGCCTCATGTCAGCTGAGCCTCATGAGGTAGCTGCATAGAATTCTCCGCCCCTCAGGAGCCCTGCTGAGGAGGCCAACTCCTTCGGGGGTCTTGGCGTCGTCCGCCTCGCGAGGCTTGGCCCCTCGCGAGGGTCTTGCTGTGTTGGTGTTGAAGCTGGGACGTACCATGCCATCGACGGAGCCACATGGTGGGCCGCAGGCAGGCAGGACTGGATACCCCTAGGTCGAGGATGCCGATAGGTACCTTGGGTGATCCAAATGCCCCCGATCCACCGGACAAATCTCAAGCAATGGAGGGGGATCTAGAGGGTGCTTGGGTGGGGGAGAAGAGGGGGAGAGAGCTAGAGCACAGGGAAGAAGATGCATGGAGTGGGGTGGGTGGTGAGTGGGCCCCACAAACATTATCCTCCAGGACCCTACCGCCAGAGACCTCGGCGGTAGGGTGTTAGAGACCTACCGCCATGGTCTGCGGCGGTAGGGCCCTTTTCCACGTCAGGGCCCGTTAATTGGCGGATGACCGTTAACGAAACCTACTGCCAGGCAGGGCGGCGGTAGGCTGTGCAAAGCTACAGCCAGGGCCTCCAACGGTAGCAAAAGGGTCAAATCTCGGAAAAAAAATCAGATCGGGGTCAAATCCTGTTAAACTACCTAAAAAGGGTCAAAACACGACATTTTGCCCCCTGAGGGCTAGATGGCTTTGCCTAAAGAGAACAGACACAACCAAACCGTGGGTTGAGCTCAAAATTTTGGTACTTAAGGAATCTACGCAAATTTTCCATGTTGCGGTGCATGTGGACATGGGCAACGGGAGCACAACTTTTTTCTAGGAGGACCGTTGGCTCCATGGACTGTGGATAGCAGAAATTGCACCATGGATCTATGGTTGCATTCAAACTCGAGTTAGGGCCATGAGATCGGTCAAGGAGGCTTTGGAAGGGCTTTGGCCAAGGTTGTTTGGGCTAGACTCGAGTCACAAGGAGATTGAGGAGTATCTGGACCTCTAGGAGCGCGTCTGTTCAGTTATTTTGGTGGATAATAAACAAGTGTTTGGAAACATAGTAATTCAAAATTTTCCTACGATCATGCAAGATCTATCTAGGAGATGCACAACAACGATACGGGAGAGTGTTTCCACGTACCCTCGTAGACCGAATGCGGAAGCGTTTAATAACGCAGTTGATGTAGTTGAACGTCTTCATGATCCAACCGATCCAAGTACCGAACATACGGCACCTCCGTGTTCAGCACACGTTCAGCACGATGACGTCCCTCGAGCTCTTGATCTAGTTGAGGACGAGGGAGAGTTCTGTCAGCACAATGGCGTGGCGACGATGTTGATGATGTTACCGGCGCAAGGCTTTGATACATCCATTTTGCAACATGCTTTTGTGACAATATTTATTACATTATGGGCTGTTATTCACGTTATGTCACAATACTTATGGCTATTCTCTTTTATTTTACAAGGTTTACATGAAGAGAGAGAATGCCGGCAGCTGGGATTCTGGGCTGGAAAAGGAGAAAATATTAAAGGCCTATTCTATGCAACTCCAAAAGTCCTGAAACTCCACGGAATATCTCAAAATAAAAAAAGAAAAATCATCGCCAAAGATGAAGGCCAGGGGGCCCACACCCTGCTCACGAGGGTGGGGGGCGCCCCCCTGGGCGCGCCCCCCTACCTCGTGGGCCCCTGGTGGCTCTCCAACGCCCATCTTCTCCTATATGAAGTCTTTCGATGAGAAAAAAAATAAGAAGGAACCTTTCGGGACGAGACTCCGCCACCACGAGGCGGAACCTTGGCGGAACCAATCTAGGGCTCTGGCAGAGCTGTTCTGCCGGGGACAATTCCCTCCGGGAGGGGGAAATCATCACCATCGTCATCACCAACGCTCCTCTCATCGGGAGAGGACAATCTCCATCAACATCTTCACCAGCACCATCTCATCTCCAAACCCTAGGTCATCTCTTGTATCCAATTCTTGTCTCCAAGTCCGGGATTGGTGCTAGTAGGTTGCTAGTAGTGTTGATTACTCCTTGTAGTTGATGCTAGTTGGTTTATTTGGTGGAAGATCATATGTTCAGATCCTTTATGCACTTTATTACCCCTCTGATTATGAACATGAATATGCTTTGTGAGTAATTACGTTTGTTCCTGATGACAAGGGAGAAGTCTTGCTATTAGTAGTCATGTGAATTTGGTATTCGTTCGATATTTTGATGAGATGTATGTTGTCTAGCCTCTAGTGGTGTTATGTGAACGTCGACTACATAACACTTCACCATTATTTGGGCCTAGAGGAAGGCATTGGGAAGTTATAAGTAGATGATGGGTTGCTAGAGTGACAGAAGCTTAAACCCTAGTTTAGGCGTTGCTTCGTAAGGGGCCGATTTGGATCCATATGCTTCATGCTATGGTTAGGTTTACCTTAATACTTTTGTTGTAGTTGTGGATGCTTGCAATAGAGGTTAATCATAAGTGGGATGCTTGTCCAAGTAAGGGCAGTACCCAAGCACCGGTCCACCCACATATCAAATTATCAAAGTACCGAACGTGAATCATATGAGCGTGATGAAAACTAGCTTGATGATATTCCCATGTGTCCTCGGGAGCGCTTTTCCTATTATAAGAGTTTGTCCAGGCTTGTCCTTTGCTACAAAAAGGATTGGGCCACCTTGCTACACTTTATTTACTTTTGTTACTTGTTGCTCGTTACAATTTATCTTATCATCAAACTATCTGTTACCACTTATTTCAGTACTTGTAGAGAATACCTTGCTGAAACCCGCTTATCATTTCCTTCCGATCCTCGTTGGGTTCGACACTCTTGCTTATCTAAAGGACTATGATAGATACCCTATACTTGTGGGTCATCAAGACTCTTTTCTGGCGCCGTTGCCGGGGAGTGAAGCGCCTTTGGTAGGTGGAATTTGGTAAGGAAAAATTTATTTAGTGTGCTGAAATTTTCTGTCACTTGTTACTATGGAAAGTAATTGTCTGAGGGGCTTGTTCGGGGTATCTTCACCCCGTCCAGTAGAGCAAAGAGTTGCTCCTCAACCTACTCAACCTACTGAACCTATTGAAAATGGAACTCCTTTTGAGATTCCTTCGGGTTTGATGGAAAAACTGCTAGCTAATACTTTTACAGGAGATGGAACAAAGCATCCTGATGAACATCTACGCTATGTGGATGATGTTTGTGGACTATTTAAGCTTGCAGGTATACCCGATGATGTTGTTAAGAAGAAGGCCTTCCCTTTATCTTTGAAGGGAGACGCATTGATATGGTACATGCTATGTGATGATATGAGATCATGGAACTATAAAAGATTGAAATTGGAATTTCATCAAAAGTATTACCCTATGATCTTGTTCATCGTGATCGCAATTATATATATATATTTTGCCTCACGAAGGAGAAAGCATCGCTCAAGCTTGGGGGAGGCTTAAATCAATGTTATATTCATGCCCCAATCATGGGCTCGCAAGAGAAGTGATTATGCAAAGTTTTTATGCTCGGCTTTCTGATAACAATTGCACCATGCTCGATACTTCTTGTGCTGGCTCTTTTATGATGAAGACTATTGAATTCAGATGGAATTTATTGGATAGAATTAAATGCAACTCTGAAGATTGGGACCTCGACGAAGGTAAGGAGTAAGGTATGATACCTAAGTTTGATTGTGTTAAATCTTTTTTGGATACCGATATTTTCCGTAAGTTTAGCACTAAATATGGTCTTGACTCTGAGATAGTAGCTTCTTTCTGTGAATCCTTTGCTACTTATGTTGATCTCCCCAAGGAGAAGTGGTTTAAATATCATCCTCCCATAGAATTAAAAGTAGTTGCACCTATTAAAGTTGAAGAAAAGATTGTCGCTTATAATGATCCTATTGTTCCCACTTCTTATGTTGAGAAACCACCTTTCCCTGTTAGAATGAAGGATCATGCTAAAGATTCAACTGTTGTTCGTAAAAGCAATACTAGAACTTATACACCTCCTGAGCAAGTCAAAGTAGAACCTAATATTGCTATTGTTAAAGATCTCTTGTCCGACAATATTGACGGGCATGTTATTCAATTCTGTGGTGAAACTGCCAGAATTGCTAAACCTTGTGTTAGAGATAAACATAGATCTATGGTAGGCGTGCCTGTTATTTCTGTTAAAATAGGAGATCATTGTTATCATGGCTTATGTGATATGGGTGCTAGTGCTAGTGCAATACCCATTGACTTATACAGAGAAATTATGCAAGATATTGCGCACGCCGAGTTAGAAGAAATTGATGTCACAATTAAACTTGCTGATGGAGATACTATTTCTCCAGTGGGAACTATTAGAGATGTTGAAGTCTTGTGTGGAAAAACCAAATATCCCACTGATTTTCTTGTTCTTGGTTCTCCACAAGATAGCTTTTGTCCCATTATATTTGGTAGACCCTTCTTGAATACTGTTAATGCTAAGATAGACTGCAAAAAGAATGTTGTTACTATTGGCTTGGATGATATGGTGCATGAGTTTAATTTCTCTAAATTTAGTAAACAACATCGTGAGGAAGAATCGCCTAGTAAGGATGAAATTATTGGTCTTGCTTCTATTGTTGTACCTCCTAGTGATCCTTTAGAACAGTATTTGCTAGACCATGAAAATGATATGTTCATGAATGAAAGAAGAGAAATAGATGAAGTATTCTTTAAACAGGAACCTATTCTTCAACACAATTTGCATGTTGAAATCCTAGGGGATCCTCCTCCACCCAAGGGTGATCCCGTGTTTGAGCTTAAACCGTTGCCTGTTAATCTTAAATATGCTTATCTTGATGAAAAGAAAACATATCCCGTTATTATTAGTGCTAACCTCTCAGAGCATGAAGAAGAAAGATTATTGAAAACTCTGAAGAAGCACCGTGCCGCTATTGGATATACACTTGATGATCTTAAGGGCATCAGTCCCACTCTATGTCAACATAAAATAAATTTGGAAGCGGATGCCAAACCAGTTTGTGATCCTCAACGACGTTTGAATCCTAAAATAAAGAAGTGGTAAGAAAAGAAATACTCAAGCTTCTGGAGGCAGGTATAATTTATCCTGTTGCTGATAGTCAGTGGGTATGTCCTGTCCATTGTGTCCCTAAGAAGGGAGGTATTACTGTTGTCCCTAATGATAAAGATGAATTGATTCTGCAAAGAATTATCACAGGCTATAGGATGGTAATTGATTTCCGCAAGTTAAATAAAGCTACTAAGAAAGATCATTACCCCTTACCTTTTATTAATCAAATGCTAGAAAGATTATGCAAACATACACATTATTGCTTTCTAGAAGGTTATTCTGGTTTCTCTCAAATACCTATGTCAGCTAAAGATCAATCAAAGACTACTTTTACATGCCCTTTTGGTACTTTTGCTTATAGACATATGCCTTTTGGTTTATGTAATGCACCTGCTACCTTTCAAAGATGCATGATGGCTATATTCTCTGACTTTTGTGAAAAAAATTGTGAGGTTTTCATGGACGATTTTTCCGTCTATGGTTCCTCTTTTGATGATTTCTTAAGCAATCTTGATCGAGTTTTGCAGAGATGTGAAGAAACTAATCTTGTCTTGAATTGAGAAAAGTGCCACTTTATGGTTAATGAAGTTATTGTCTTGGGGCACAAAGTTTCTGAAAGAGGTATTGAAGTTGATAAGGCCAAGGTTGATGCTATTAAAAAGATGCCATGTCCCAAGGACATCAAAGGTATAAGAAGTTTCCTTGGTCACGCCGGGTTTTATAGGAGGTTCATTAAGGACTTCTCAAAAATCTCTCGGCCTCTAACTAATCTATTACAAAAAGATGTACCATTTGTCTTTGATGATGATTGTGTAGAAGCATTTGAAATACTTAAGAAAGCATTAGTCTCTGCACTTGTTGTTCAGCCACCTGATTGGAATTTACCCTTTGAAATTATGTGTGATGCTAGTGATTATGCTGTAGGTGATGTTCTAGGGCAAAGAGTTGATAAGAAATTAAATGTTATCCATTATGCTAGTAAGACTCTAGACAATGCTCAAAGAAATTATGCTACTACCGAAAAGGAACTTTTAGCAGTTGTATTTGCTTGTGATAAATTCAGACCCTATATTGTTGATTCTAAAGTAACTATTCACACTAATCATGCTGCTATTAAATATCTTATGGAAAAGAAGGATGCAAAACCTAGACTCATTAGATGGGTTCTCTTGCTGCAAGAATTTGATTTCATATTGTTGATAGAAAAGGAGCTGAGAACCCCGTTGCAGATAACTTATCTAGGTTAGAGAATGTTCTTGATGACCCACTACCCATTGATGATAGCTTCCCTGATGAGCAACTAAATGTCATAAGCACTTCTCTTAGCACTCCATGGTATGCTGATTATGCTAATTATATTGTCGCTAAATTTATACCACCTAGCTTCACATACCAACAAAAGAAAAGGTTTTTCTATGACTTGCGACATTACTTTTGGGATGACCCACATATTTATAAAGAAGGAGTAGATGGTGTCATTAGACGTTGTGTACCTGAGCATGAACAGATCCTACGCAAGTGTCACTCCGAAGCTTATGGAGGACACCATCCTGGAGATAGAACTGCACATAAGGTATTGCAATCTGGTTTTTATTGGCCTACTCTCTTTAAGGATGCTCGTAAGTTTGTTTTGTCTTGCGATGAATGTCAAAGGATTGGTAATATTAGTACATGTCAAGAAATGCCTATGAATTATTCACTTGTTATTGAACCATTTGATGTTTGGGGCTTTGATTATATGGGACCTTTTCCTGCCTCTAATGGATACACACATATTTTAGTTGTTGTTGATTACGTTACTAAGTGGGTAGAAGCTATTCCAACTAGTAGTGTTGATCATAATACTTCTATTAAAATGCTTAAGGAAGTTATTTTTCCGAGGTTTGGAGTCCCTAGATATTTAATGACTGATGGTGGTTCACACTTTATTCATGGTGTTTTCCATAAGATGCTTGCTAAATATGAAGTTAATCATAGGATTGCATCTCCTTATCACCCGCAGTCTAGTGGTCAAGTAGAATTGAGCAATAGAGAGCTCAAATTAATTTTGCAAAAGACTGTCAATAGGTCTAGGAAGAATTGGTCCAAGAAACTTGATGATGCATTATGGGCCTATAGAACTGCATATAAAAATCCTATGGGTATGTCTCCGTACAAATGGTCTATGGAAAAGCTTGTCACTTACCTCTCGAACTAGAACATAAGGCATATTGGGCTATTAAAGAGCTCAACTATGATTTCAAACTTGCCGGTGAGAAGAGGTTATTTGATATTAGCTCACTTGATGAATGGAGAACCCAAGCTTATGAAAATGCCAAGTTGTTTAAAGAAAAAGTTAAAAGATGGCATGACAAAAGGATACAAAAGCGTGAGTTTAATGTAGGTGATTATGTATTGCTATACAACTCTCGTTTAAGATTTTTTGCAGGAAAACTTCCCTCCAAATGGGAAGGTCCCTACGTTATCGAGGAAGTCTATCGTTCCAGTGCCATAAAAATCAACAACTTCGAAGGCACAAACCCGAAGGTGATAAATGGTCAAAGAATCAAACATTATATCTCAGGTAATCCTATAAATGTTGAAACCAATATTATTGAAACCGTAACCCCGGAGGAATACATAAATGACACTTTCTAGAACGTTCCAGACTCCGAAAAGGAATAGGTATGTGGTACGGTAAGTAAACCGACTCCAAAACAATTTTTAAGGCAATATTTGTCCGTTTTGGAATATTTAGAAAAATAGAAAAATAAGTAGCAGTCCGGGAAGGACACGAGGCCTCCACGAGGGTGGAGGGCGCCCCCCCTGGGTGCGCCCCCTACCTCGTGAGCACCTCGTGTGCCCTCCAGACTCCGTTTCCTTGCACGATACGTATTTTGGTCGGTAAAAATTCATTATATATACTCCCGAAGGTTTTGACTCTCGTATCATGAAAATTTCCTCTGTTTTCGTTTCGAGTTGTTGCTGCTGCAGATTTGAGCGAGATGTCTTCTCAAGAGTTAGTCGGGGAGAGCCGGGTATCTAACCCGACACCGGAACCAAGGGCAAACAGCGACACTGACCACCTTGGGCCAGCGATGGAGGAAGAGATGGAGGCTGACCTGATGAGGGTAGATGCCATGGAAGATCAAGAAGTCACCTCTCGCCTCCGAACTGGGTTTACTATGGGGGAACTATAGAGCTCAGCTATTCCAAACTCGGTTATCCCTTCCAATGTTAAATTTCTTTCCTATGAAAATATGAGGAGGAGTGTCTCTTGTTCTCCCGCAGCTATGCAACACCCTTGGGTGCAAGGAGCTTTAGCCGTTACAGGAAAGCTTCGCAAGGAAATAATGGACCTCAAGCAGCAAGTCAATAAGCTCGAGGAGGAGAACCGTATTCTAAGGGGAATCATCGCCAAGAATATTACTCCAACAACAAAGAAGGAGACATAATCACATGGGTATGGGCACTCCCCTCGGCAACTGCCAAGCTTGGGGGAGGTGCCCTGGTATCGTATCACCATCACAACTCCTATCTTTACCGTATTTCTTAGTTCGATCCTATTAGTAGTATCTTGATTTAGTAGAATAAAGTCATGGCATGATCTTGTTTTGAGTTTTGCTTTATGATCCTTCTTCGTAATCGAGTCCGTGAGCTATATAATAAACATTAGTGTTGAGTCAAGGGCTTGATTGTTTTGCCATGATCTTGGGTGATTAGAAGAAAAAGAATAAAAAGAATCAAAGAGTTCATATTGATCTTAGTGAAAGTAATGACTTCACATAGAGAGAGTATGATGATTAAAAGTTGTTGGGAGTTGGCAAATATAGCTTTGGTCATCGTTGCAATTAATAGGAAGTAATAAGGAAAGAGAGGTTTCACATATAGATATATTATCATTGACATATTTTATGATTGTGAGCACTCATTAAAATATGACATGCTAAAGAGTTGAGGTTGGACAAGGAAGACAACATAATGAGTTATGTTTTCTTACATCCGAGATAAAGTATGTTGTCATGGATCCTCTACCGTGTTGAGCTTGCCTTTCCCCCTCATGCTAGCCAAATTCTTAGCACCAAGTAGAAATACTACTTGTGCTTCCAAATACCCTTAAACCAGTTTTGACATGAGAGTCCACCATATCTACCTATGGATTGAGTAAGATCCTTCAAGTAAGTTGTCATCGGTGCAAGCAATAAAAATTGCTCTCTAAATATGCATGACTTATTAGTGTAGAGAAATAAGCTTTGTACGAACTTGTTGTGGACGCAATAAAAGCGACTGACTGCATAATAAAGGTTCACATGCAAGGGGCAATATAAAGTGGCGTTCTTTTGCATTAAGATTTTGTGCATCAACCCTAAACGTGCATGACAACATCTGCTTCCCTCTGTGAAGGGCCTATCTTTAATTATTATTCTCTACCTTATGCAAGAGTCATGGTGATCTTCACCTTTTTTTTCAATTTTATCCTTTGGCAAGCTCAGCATGTTGGAAAGAGTATGATATATATATATATATATATATATATATATATATATATATATATATATATATATATATATATATATAT
>NC_041389.1:602536008-602541337 GCF_002162155.2 Triticum dicoccoides
TACCCTTGAGGTAAAAGGTTGTGGGGCAAAACTACAAGCCCCTATCTTTCTCTGTGTCCGATTAAAACTCCATAACCACAAGTATCGCGTGAGTGTTAGCAATTATGGAGGATTAAATGATAGTTGAGTATGTGGACTTGCTTTTGAGCTCTGACATAGACTCTTTCCGATGTTATGATAAATTGCAATTTCTTCAATGACTGAGATTATAATTGTTAGTGCCCAATAAGGTTTCTGATTCATGCTTTGGCTTTGTGAAAAGATCATCACTTGAACATGAGTAATCATATGACAAAATCTATTTATGTTGCTGTTATGAAATAATCATGATACCTTCATGTCTGTATTTTATTTTTGTCGATGCCTCTTCCTCTAAACATGAGGACATATTTATTGTTATCGGCTTTTCGCTTGAGGACAAGCGAGGTCTAAGCTTGGGGGAGTTGACACGTCCATTTTGCACCATGCTTTTGTGACAATATTTATTGCATTATGGGCTGTTATTTCACGTTATGTCATAATACTTATGGCTATTCTCTCTTATTTTACAAGCTTTACATGAAGAGGGAGAATGCCGGCAGCTGGGATTCTGGGCTGGAAAAGGAGCAAATATTGAAGGCCTATTCTGCGCAACTCCAAAAGTCCTGAAACTCCACGGAATATCTCAAAATAAATAAAGAAAAATCGTCGCTAAAGATGAAGGCCAGGGGGCCCACACCCTGCTCACGAGGGTGGGGGGCGCGCCCCCCTACCTCGTGGCCCCCCTGGTGGCTCTCCAATGCCCATCTTCTCCTATATGAAGTCTTTCGATGAGAAAAAAATAAGAAGGAACCTTTCGGGACGAGACTCCGCCGCCACGAGGCGGAACCTTGGCGGAATCAATCTAGGGCTCTGGCAGAGCTGTTCTGCCAGGGACAATTACCTCTGGGAGGGGAAAATCATCACCATCGTCATCACCAACGCTCCTCTCATCGGGAGAGGAAAATCTCCATCAACATCTTCACCAGCACCATCTCATCTCCTAACCCTAGCTCATCTCTTGTATCCAATTCTTGTCTCCAAGTCCGGGATTGGTGCTAGTAGGTTGCTAGTAGTGTTGATTACTCCTTGTAGTTGATGCTAGTTGGTTTATTTGGTGGAAGATCATATGTTCAGATCCTTTATGCACTTTATTACCCCTCTGAGTATGAACATGAATATGCTTTGTGAGTAATTACATTTGTTCCTGAGGACAAGGGAGAAGTCTTGCTCTTAGTAGTCATGTGAATTTGGTATTCGTTCAATATTTTGATGAGATGTATGTTGTCTAGCCTCTAGTGGTGTTATGTGAACGTCGACTACATAACACTTCACCATTATTTGGGCCTAGAGGAAGGCATTGGGAAGTAATAAGTAGATGATGGGTTGCTAGAGTGACAGAAGCTTAAACCCTAGTTTATGTGTTGCTTCGTAAGGGGCTGATTTGGATCCATATGCTTCATGCTATGGTTAGGTTTACCTTAATACTTTTGTTGTAGTTGCGGATGCTTGCAATAGAGGTTAATCATAAGTGGGATGCTTGTCCAAGTAAGGGCAGTACCCAAGCACCGGTCCAACCACATATCAAATTATCAAAGTACCGAACGCGAATCATATGAGCGTGATGAAAACTAGCTTGACGATATTCCCATGTGTCCTCGGGAGCGCTTTTCCTATTATAAGAATTTGTCCTGGATTGTCCTTTGCTACAAAAAGGATTGGGCCACCTTGCTGCACTTTATTTACTTTTGTTACTTGTTGCTCGTTACAATTTATCTTATCACAAAACTATTTGTTACCACTTATTTCAGTACTTGCAGAGAATACCTTGCTGAAAACCGCTTATCATTTCCTTCTGCTCCTCGTTGGGTTCGACACTCTTACTTATCGAAAGGACTATGATAGATCCCCTATACTTGTGGGTCATCACGCTTCACCTAAGCACTATGACGATATGACCGAGGTGTTAAACTGTGGAGGGGGGCACCACACACGGCTAAGAGAATAACTGTTATGCTTTGGGGTGCCCCCCTGCCCCTGTATATAAAGGAGGGAGGAGGAGGAGGCCGGCCAAGGAAGGGCGCGCCTATAGGAGGAGTCCAACTAGGATTCCCAATCCTAGTGGGAGTTCCCTTCCTTTTCCAAGAGGGAGAGAGAGGGAAAGAGGTGGAGGAGAAATAGGAAAGGGGGGCGCCCCCTCCCCTCATCCAATTCGGTTTGGGCTAGGGGGGCACGCGCCTCCACCTGGCCGCTGCCTCCTCTCTTCCACTAAGTCCCATGAAGGCCCATTAATCCCCCGAGGGGTTCCGTTAACCTCCCGGTACTCCGAAAAATGCCCGAACCTTTCGAAACCTTTCTGGTGTTCGAACATAACCTTTCAATATTTCAATCTTTATGTCACGACCATTTCGAGACTCCTCGTCACGCGTGATATCATCCGGGACTCCGAACAAACTTCAGTCATCAAAAACACATAACTCATAATACAAAT
Organism: Triticum dicoccoides; assembly: GCF_002162155.2. NCBI lineage: Eukaryota > Viridiplantae > Streptophyta > Magnoliopsida > Poales > Poaceae > Triticum > Triticum dicoccoides. The sequence continues at coordinate 602,538,518 of NC_041389.1, forward strand.
CATCAATGAACGTTAAGCGTGCGGACCCTATGAGTTCGAGAACTATGTAGACATGATCGAGACACATCTCCGATCAATAACCAATAGCGAAACCTGGATGCTCATATTGGCTCCTACATATTCTATGAAGATCTTTATCGGTCAAAATGTATAACAACATACGTTGTTCCCTTTGTCATCGGTATGTTACTTGCCCGAGATTCGATCATCGGTATCGTCATACCTAGTTCAATCTCATTACCGGCAAGTCTCTTTACTCATTCCGTAATACTTCATCCTGTAACTAACTCATTAGTCACATTGCTTGCAAGGCTTATAGTGATGAGCCTTACCGAGAGGGCCTAGAGATACCTCTCCGAAACACGGAGTGACAAATCCTAATCTCGATCTATGCTAACCCAACAAACACCTTTGGAGACACCTGTAGAGCATCTTTATTACCCAGTTACGTTGTGACGTTTGATAGCCCACAAGGTGTTCCTCCGGTATTCGGGAGCTACATAATCTCTCTGAGGTGAAGGAAATATGCCCTAGAGGCAATAATAAAGTTATTATTTATTTCTTTATTTCATGGTAAATGTTTATTATTCATGCTAGAATTGTATTAACCGGAAACTTAGTACATGTGTGAATACATAGTCAAAACATAGTGTCCCTAGTATGCCTCTTCTTGACTAGCTCGTTAATCAAAGATGGTTAAGTTTCCTAACAATAGACATGTGTTGTCATTTGATGGTCGGGATCACATAATTAGGAGAATGACGTGATGGACATGACCCATTCGTTAGCTTAGCATTATGATCGTTATAGTTTCATTGCTACTGCTTTCTTCATGACATATACATGTTCCTCAGACTATGAGATTATGCAATTCCTGAATACCGGAGGAACACTTTGTGTGATACCAAACATCACAACGTAAAAGGGTGATTATAACGATGCTCTATAGGTGTCTCCGAAGGTATTTGTTGGGTTATCATAGATTGAGATTAGGATTTGTCACTCCGAGTTTCAGAGAGGTATCTCTGGGCCCTCTCCATAGTGCTCATCACTATAAGCCTTGCAAGCATTGTAACTAAAGAGTTAGTTGCGGGATGAAGTATTACGGAACGAGTAAGGAGACTTGCCGGTAACGAGATTGAACTAGGTATGATGATACCGACGATCGAATCTCGGGCAAGTAACATACTGATGACAAAGGGAACAATGTATGTTGTTATGCGGTTTAACCGATAAAGATCTTTGAAGAATATGTGGGAGGCAATATGAGCATCTAGGTTCCGCTATTGGTTATTGACCAGAAATGTGTCTCAGTCATGTTGACATAGTTCTCGAACTCGTAGGGTTCGCACGCTTAAAGTTTGATGATGATTTGTATTATGATTTATTGATTTGATGAACTGAAGTTTGTTCGAAGTCCCGGATGAGATCACGTACATGATGAGGAGTCTCGAAATGGTCGAGACATAAATATTGATATATTGGAAGGCTATATTCGGACATCGGAAAGGTTCCGAGTGATTCGGGTATTTTTCGGAGTATCGGGGAGTTACGGGAATTCACCGGGGGAAGTTAATGGGCCTTATTGGGCTTTAGTGGAGAGAGGGAAGAAGGGTCACGAGGTGGTGCGTGCCTCCCCCTGCCCAAACTGAATTGGACAAGGGGTGGGGGCGCGGCCCCCCTTTCCTTCTCCCTCTCCCTCCTTTCCTTCTTTCCTACTCCGAAAAGGAAAGGGAATCCTACTAGGACTTGGGAGTCCTAGTAGGACTCCCTACACTTGGCGCGCCCCTAGGAGGGTCGGCCTATCTCCCTCCCTCCTTTATGTAAGTGGGCAGGGGGCACCCCAAAGGCACACAAGTTGATCTTTTAGCCGTGTGTGGTGCCCCCCTCCATAGTTACACACCTTGGCCATATCGTCATAGTGCTTAGGTGAAGCCCTGCGCCGGTAACTTCATCATCACCGTCGCCACGCCATCGTGCTGACGAAATTCTCCCTCGGCCTCAACTAGATCAATAGTACGAGGGACATCATCGAGCTGAACGTGTGCTGAACGCGAAGGTGCCGTACGTTCGGTACTTGGATCGGTTGGATCACGAAGACGTTCGACTACATCAACCACATTAACTAATGCTTCCGCTTTCAGTCTACGAGGGTACGTAGACACACTCTCCCCTCTCATTGCTATGCATCTCCTAGATAGATCTTGCGTGATCGTAGGATTTTTTTTTTGAAATTACCGCGTTCCTCAACATGAGGAACATGTATAAGTCATGAAGAAAGCAGTAGCAATGAAACTATAACGATCATATTGCTAAGCTAACTGATGGGTCTTGTCCATCACATCATTCTCCTAATGATGTGATCCCGTTCATCAAATGACAATACATGTCTATGGTTAGGAAACATAACCATCTTTGGTTAATGAGCTAGTCAAGTAGAGGCATACTAGGGACACTATGTTTTGTCTATGTATTCACACATGTACTAAGTTTCCGGTTAATACAATTCTACACTAGTAGAAAAAGGGTCAAATATGAGAAACATTAGTACCGGTTTGCACATGAGCCGGCACTAATGCGTCCATTAGTGCCGGTTCAAATGACTAGGCGGGAGGAGACCTTTAGTACCGGTTCAGTGCGAATCTTTAGTACCGGTTCGTGCCACGAACCGGTACTAAAGATGCTGGCCGGGCACCAGCATCTTTAGTACCGGTTCGTGGCACGAACCAGTACTAAAGAGGTTGTGGCAGGGGCTATTTTTAGTCCCACCTCGCTCCCCTAGCAAGAATTTGACCACCTTAAATATGTTACTTCTCAAAC
>NC_041389.1:602541977-602545105 GCF_002162155.2 Triticum dicoccoides
CAATTCTACACTAGTAGAAAAAGGGTCAAATATGAGAAACATTAGTACCGGTTTGCACATGAGCCGGCACTAATGCGTCCATTAGTGCCGGTTCAAATGACTAGGCGGGAGGAGACCTTTAGTACCGGTTCAGTGCGAATCTTTAGTACCGGTTCGTGCCACGAACCAGTACTAAAGAGGTTGTGGCAGGGGCTATTTTTAGTCCCACCTCGCTCCCCTAGCAAGAATTTGACCACCTTAAATATGTTACTTCTCAAACTATCACAAGCATTTGGTCTTCATTCAACTCTATGTGTAGGATCTGTGGCTGCAATAGGAGTCTTCGCCGGTTCTTAAATCGGTGGTAGATTCGTATTGACAATTTAGATTCTATACAAAAAGATCATTGATGATCAATGTATTTTTTATATGTACTTCTTTGTAGCAGTAGCGCGTTTTGGTTGAAAGGCGGTATTGATCAATGTATTTTTTCTGTGTTCAGATGCACAATTTAAATATGTTATTTTTCAAACTATCACAAACATTTGGTCTTTATTGAACTCTATGTGTATAATTTGTGGACTCAATATTAGACTTCACCGGTTTCGGACGAGAACTCATCAGTTACACGGACACTTCATTTTTTTAAACTTATTTGAACTCCAGACTTTTTTTGAGCGGGCATTATGCAGCATTCAAAGCGACATCATCAATTTCCAACACGTTCTGACATCATTTGCAGTTATTCAGTCACCGATTTGTTTAGATCAGAGCTAAATGACCGTGAAAATGAAAATCACAGCAATTTGTTCAGAGAGCTAAATGACCGTGAAACAGTAAATCACAGCAAAATGAACTCTGAAAAGAAACTATATAAAGCAATAAATAGCGAATAATCGCAAGTGGACATGCGGCCACGCGCGGCTGGTATCCACACCGCATGTTCTCCCATGATTCATGCAGTTTGAATACGCGTGAGCCGTATAAAGATTTTAACCAGTCGTATAAACATTCGGTGTTACCGTGTCTTCTGCACCTGACACACGCAGTAAATGGCATGCAAGGCAGGGGAGGGCATTGAACTGAGGCATGGGCTCTCACGCATTAAACCAGCGAGCTGCCAACCCTCACACATCCTTGACTTTCGGCATCTAGTCGTTGTAGCTCCAGAATTTGTACTCAATGGCCAGCAAAAATTTCACATTACCACTTTGTCAGTTTACTTGTTTATGAAGATTACTAAACCTGAAATTGTACTGTTGTGCGGAATGGTTTGTCCATGTACTATGCCGTATAATTTGTTTATTATAATAAATGTTTTGGTATTTGTACTATGAAGATTACCAACAAAAAATCAGTTATTTCCCAACTGAACTTATCATCTTAAAGTTACTAAAACAGTTCTGTACTATTCAGATTACTGTTCCTCACAATATGTTTATTATAATGCTGCCTCCTCAGTTTCGCGTTAGGTAATATATTAATTAATTTCAGCACTAATGAATTAATTAAACATTTTCCAATGCCATGTTTTACTCATATAAAAAGCTTCCCGGAGAAATTTTCATTGGATTTTTTAGTAATTATGAAAAGATAAAACTTCCTGGCGAGGGGACCGGTGGCGCGCTAGGTTTTCTGAGTCGCCACCTCATGGAGAGGGACGCAAGGGGATGTTTCCAAGACAGGACTTTGCGATATCTCATACAAGGTTACTTCTGATACAACACACATAGTGTCTCATTAGTATTCACTTCAGTGATCTAAGCAGCTCAGACACCACACTTGCACTTAAACTATTGTTATTTACTGCTTCACTAGCCCGCCCTGGTTGGGATAACAGAGAACAGAACATTATCTAGCGAAACTCCACCGATTAAATGGTGCAGATGCATGATGTTGGTGAATTAAACTCCACCTCACCGACATTTCACACGAGCCATCTTAAATGGTCTCATCAAGATACTGCCTCTCCCCAGCCCAACAACATAGAGAAGTTAATGAATAAAGATTTGGTCATACTATCCAATTCATTTAAGATGCCCAGCCACCAACTAATATACACGTATTTGCCGAATTAACCTACTGTGGCGTTCAGGTATTCATTTAATCACTATATTAAGTGCTAATCTCACAGCATGCATGGACTGCCGAGATTTCATCCTCGCGTGGCGCCATGTCCCAAAAATCCGCGTCCAATAAATAGCAGAAAATAAATAATGCAGAAAAGAAAAAAACTATATAAAGCAAAAATGTTCACAAAGAAACTAAATACATCAAAAAATACTACTCAGAAATAAATAGAAGAAAAAAATAAAACAAAAAAGAAAAAACAATATAAAAAATACTCAAAAATAAATAGAAGAAAATAAATAATGCAGAAAAAAATATAAAGCAAAAATATTCACAAAGAAACTAAATATAGTAAAAAAACTACTCAGAAATAAATAGAAGAAAAAAATAAAGCAGAAAAGAAAAAACTATATAAAAAATTACTCAAAAATAAATAGTAGAAAATAAATAATGCAGAAAAGAAAAAAATTCTATAAAAAATTGTTTGGGCGCTGTCCAGTGGGCCTGCCAGACCTAGGGTGTGCAAATTCAGGCACAGAAGGGCCAGCAGGCTCACAGGGCAGCGCGCCCTAGTTAGGCCCAGAAGCCTGCTATATAAAGGAGTTCGAATGGACAGTCGCGGCTGGGTTTATAAATCAGTGCGGCTGCCCTTCGCTCGACGAGGTGGGACTAAAAATAGCGCCGGTGCAGGTGGGAGCGCACGACCATTAGTACTTGTTGGTGGCTCCAACCGGTACTAATGCGTTGCCCTTTAGTACCGGTTGGAGCCACAAACCGGTATTAAAGACCCTTATTTCCCGCCGCTTGGGCTGGCCAAAATTGGCCTTTAGACCGGTTGGTGGCTCCAACCGGTACTAAAGGCCCCTCCTATATATATATGTGACACTTACGAAAATTCAGTTATCGTTGACCACTTTGTTCCACTTCTCCCGCGCGACATCGATCTCCGACGCCGATGCCGCCGAGCCGCCGTGCCATCGCCCCCGCCGCCCTCGATCGCTGCCACCGCCGCACGTCGTCACCGTCCCCGCGCCCTCGCCGCCCCTGCCGCCCGTCGCCGTCGTCCCCGTCGTCGCTGC
>NC_041389.1:602545845-602592242 GCF_002162155.2 Triticum dicoccoides
TAGGTATATGAGATTATTTGAACTAATTAAAATTTAGGCATATGAGATTATTTGAATTAATATAACTAGTTTATTTTTAATAAATGCTTAGTTGAACTAGTTGAATTAATACAACTAGTTTATTTTTAGTAAATGCTTAGTTCAACTAGTTGAATTAATATAACTAGTTTATTTTTAGTAAATGCTTAGTTGAACTAGTTAAATTAATAGAACTAGTTTATTTTTAGCGAGAAAATTTAGGTATATGAGATTATTTGAATTAATATAACTAGTTTATTTTTAGTAAATGCTTAGTTGAATTAATAGAAGTAGTTGAATTAATTGAATTAGTAAGTGTTTAATGTTTCGCCTATATGAACATAGGAAATGTCGTTTGACGACGGAAAAAATTTCATTATGTGTGAATATTGTGAAGACCAGCGCGGCCAGTGCGACATTAATTTCCTTGTTGATGGTAGGCGATTCAGCATCAAACTGGATGAGACCTTCGAATTCGATACAGTAAGTCACACCGACAAGTCTGTTTTCGTAATTAAGCATGACTTATATATGCTTCATTTGCCTGACTTATAATTTTTAATTTTCATTATTCTACTAGCGCATCACCTGCCATGCAAGAATTTTTGTCTTGGATAAGATAGGTTTCAATCATATGGAAACTATGGAGGTAAAGAGAGTTTACCTGAAAACTGAGCATGGTTATACTTTCAACGTCAAAGTATACAATGCACACACGTACACCTATTTTGAATGCAAAACTTGGCAAGCACTATGCAAGGCTTATGCATTTGAGCCTGGTATGGTTATCACCTTTAATATTCGTCCGAAAGATGATATTGAAGGTAATAGAGACATATGGGTCGATATGCAGACGCCTCCAGTTCTACCATTATGTGAGTTCTTCTCAACTATATTTTTGTCTTTGATATTGCTTATTCAAAAATAATTGACAACTAATTTCTATTGACAGCTTATTTCCATTCAAGCAAACATGTCCGGCACTTGGTAGACAGGACCTGCTATTGTCCCGGAGCTGAACTAAACTGCGAGGAGATAAGTCATTATGTTTCATGGCTTGAGGATCTTCATACTGTCAAGACAAATTTTCTTCCTGCACTTAGAAATGTTAGTACTCAAAACGTGCGACCAATAGTGATGGTATTGAACTACGGTCACACCTATTTAGGAATGATGGTAAGATTTTTACTATTTGTCCTCAGTGCATCTTTTGCATACATAATTTTTTTGCTAAACTTTCATTGCTAAGTATATTAATTAAGTACTATACGATGTTCTTCAACAGGGACTCCCGATGAAAGTTGTGCCTCAGGGAATCGAGACTAAAGGTCGCATGTCAATTCTTAGCTTATGGCCAAGATATCCTGCATTGCACATGAATGCATTCAGGATTTCTAGAAGCGATGGATGCTTAATAGTGAAAGATTGGAGGAAAATTGTTAACGATCGCAGAGAAGTACTAGGGGGCAGCAATGAGAAGTGCAGCCCACGATTAGGAGACAGGTTCATCTGCATGTTCCAGTATGATGAATCAGGAGAGCTATACATGTTCTATGCTATTTTACCAGAGAGAGAGTAGCAGGAGTGATTTACGTAGTTCATGTTGCTCTTAGTACTTGTCCTTTCATGTCCGTGTTCTCTGTTCTGAACTTAATCTCAAAGAGTGATTTGCTTTTGTGGTGTTATATATGAACGCTTATAATATCATGACAATCATATTGAACTCGATGATATTTTTGCTTACAAGTGAATGTTTCTTCTTTAAGCTACTGTTGGTGGTGATTAGATAGCGGTAATGACTATGATGATTAAATAGTGATAATGACGACTACGATGATTTTTAGCTAGCTAGCTAGAGTATATATATATACTCATGTTGATGATATGATGCAAGAGTTTTTATATTAATATGATGATGAGTTATTAGATCATTTAATGAAAGAAACCACAGATTAGTTTCAGCTGGATGGATCCTACCTAAGTGATCAAGTATATATATGCCATATCCATATATATTATACTTGATCACCTAATTAGGTGATCAAGTATAATATGGATATGGCATATACTTGATCACTTAGCTAGCTAGATCCAAATGCATCCAGTCAAAACTAATCCGTGGTACTTTCACCTAATGATTTAACAACTCATTATAATGTAAAACAATCACTAAATTAAATTGAAAACACAAAATTAAAGGAAAAATTAAAAAAACACCCAAACATTTAGTATCGGTTGGTGTTACCAACCGGTACTAAAGCCCTACGCGCACCCGGGCCTGGCTCGTGCCACGTGTTTGCACTTTAGCACCGGTTCGTGACAAACCGGTACTAAAGGGGAGGACCTTTAGTCCCCACTCTTTAGTGCCGGTTGGCGAACCGGCACTAAAGGCCGTCATGAACCGGCACTAAAGGCCGGTTCTGCACTAGTGCTATCATGAATAATAAACATTTATCATGAAATAAGGAAATGTAAATAAAAACTTTACTATTGACTCTAGGTCATATTTCCTTCAGTCTCCCACTTGCACTAGAGTCAATAATCTAGATTACACAGTAATGATTCTAACACCCATGGAGTCCTGGTGCTGATCATGTTTTGCTCGTGGAACAGGCTTAGTCAACGGGTCTGCAACATTCAAATCTGTATGTATCTTGCAAATCTCTATGTCTCCCTCCTACACTTGATGACAGATGGAATTGAAGCGTCTCTTGATGTGTTTGGTTCTCTTGTGAAATCTGGATTCCTTTGCCAAGGCAATTGCACCAATATTGTCACAAAAGATTTTCATTGGACCCGATGCACTAGGTATAACACCTAGATCGGATATGAACTCCTTCATCCAGACTCCTTCATTTGCTGCTTCTGAAGAAGCTATGTACTCCGCTTCACACGTTAATCCCACCACGACGCTCTGCTTGGAACTACACCAACTGACAGCTCCACCGTTCAATATAAATACATATCCGGATTGTGACTTAGAGTCATCCGGATCAGTGTCAAAGCTTGCATCGACGTAACCATTTACGACGAGCTCTTTGTCACCTCCATAAACGAGAACCATATCCTTAGTCCTTTTCAGGTATTTGAGGATGTTCCTGACCGTTGTCCAGTGCTCCATCCATGTATTACTTTGGTACCTCCCTGCTATACTTATAGCAAGGCACACATCAGATATGGTACACAGCATTGCATACATGATAGAACCTATGGCTGAGGCATAGGGAATGACTTTCATTTTCTCTTTACATTCTGCAGTGGTCGGGCATTGAGTCTGACTCAATTTCACACCTTGTAACACACGCAAGAACCCTTTCTTTGACTGATCCATTTTGAACTTCTTCAAAACTTTATCAAGGTATGTGCTTTGTGAAAGTCCAATTAAGCGTCTTGATCTATCTCTATAGATCTTGATGCCCAATATGTAAGCAGCTTTACCGAGGTCTTTCATTGATAAACTCTTATTCGAGTATCCTTTTATGCTATCCAGAAATTCTATATCATTTCCAATCAATAATATGTCATCCACATATAATATTAGAAATGCTACATAGCTCCCACTCACTTTCTTGTAAACACAGGCTTCTCCAAAAGTCTGTATAAAACCATATGCTTTGATCACACAATCAAAGCGTTTATTCCAACTCCGAGAGGCTTGCACCAGTCCATAAATAGATCGCTAGAGCTTGCACACTTTGTTAGTACCCTTTGCATCGATGAAACCTTCTGGTTGCATCATATACAACTTTTCTTCTAGAAATCCATTAAGGAATGCAGTTTTGATATCCATCTGCCAAATTTCATAATCATAAAATGCGGCAATTTCTAACATGATTCGGACAAACTTAAGCATCACTACAGGTGAGAAAGTCTCATCGTAGTCAACTCCTTGAACTTGTCGAAAACCTTTCACAACAAGTCGAGCTTTGTAGACAGTAACATTACCGTCAGCGTCAGTCTTCTTCTTGAAGATCCATTTATTTTCTATGGCTTGCCGATCATCGGGCAAATCCACCAAAGTCCACACTTTGTTCTCATACATGGATCCCATCTCAGATTTCATGGCCTCAAGCCATTTCGCGGAATCTGGGCTCATCATCGCTTCCTCATAGTTCGTAGGTTCATCATGGTCTAGTAACATGACTTCCAGAACAGGATTACTGTACCACTCTGGTGCGGACCATACTTTGGAAGACCTACGAGGTTCGGTAGTAACTTGATCTGAAGTTTCAAGATCATCATCATTAGCTTCCTCACTAATTGGTGTAGGAATCACTAGAACTGATTTCTGTGATTAACTACTTTCCAATTTGGGAGAAAGTAAAATTACCTCATCAAGTTCTACTTTCCTCCCACTCACTTCTTTCGAGAGAAACTCCTTCTCTAGAAAGGATCCATTCTTAGCAACGAATATCTTGCCTTCGAATCTGTGATAGAAGGTGCACCTAACAGTTTCCTTTGGGTATCCTATGAAGACGCATTTCTCTAATTTGGGTTCGAGCTTATTAGGTTCAAGCTTTTTCACATAAGCATCACAGCCCAAACTTTAAGAAACAACAACTTTGGTTTCTTGCCAAACCATAGTTCATAAGGCGTCATCTCAACGGATTTTGATGGTGCCCTATTTAAAGTGAATGCAGCCGTCTCTAAAGCATAACCCCAAAACGATAGAGGTAAATCAGTAAGAGACATCATAGATCGCACCATATCAAATAAAGTAGGGTTACGACGTTCGAACACGCCATTACGCTGTGGTGTTCCAGGTGGCGTGAGTTGCGAAACTATTCCACATTGTTTCTAATGAAGACCAAACTCGTAACTCAAATATTCGCCTCCATGATTAGATTGTAGAAACTTTGTTTTCTTGTTATGATGATTTTCCCCTTCACTCTGAAATTCTTTGAACTTTTCAAATGTTTCAGACTTATGTTTCATTAAGTAGATATACCCATATCTGCTCAAATCATCTGCGAAGGTAAGAAAATAACGATACCCGCCACGAGCCTCAGCACTCATTGGACCACATACATCATTATGTATTATTTCCAATAAGTCGGAGCTCCTTCCATTGTTCCAAAGAACGGAGTTTTAGTCATCTTGCCCATGAGGCATGGTTCGCAAGCACCAAGTGATTCATAATCAAGTGATTCCAAAAGCCCATCATCATGGAGTTTCTTCATGCGCTTTACACCAATATGACCTAAACGGCAGTGCCAAAAATAAGTTGCATTATCATTATCAACTTTGCATCTTTTGGCTTCAATGTTATGAACATGTGTATCTCCACGATCGAGATTCAACAAAAAAATCACTCAATAAGGGTGCATGACCATAAAAGATATTTCTCATATAAATAGAACAACCATTATTCTCTGATTTAAATGAATAACTGTCTCGTATCAAACAAGATCCAGATATAATGTTCATGCTCAACGTTGGCACCTAATAACAATTATTCAGGTCTAAAACCAATCCCGAAGGTAGATGTAGAGGTAGCGTGCCGACAACGATCACATCGACCTTGGAACCATTTCCAACGCGCATCGTCACCTCGTCCTTAGACAATCTTCATTTAATCCGTAGCCCCTTTTTCGAGTTGCAAATATGAGCGACTGCACCAATATCAAATACCCAGGCGTTACTGTCAGTGTCAAAACCGGCGGATCTCGGGTAGGGGGTCCCGATCTGTGCGTCTAAGGCCAATGGTAACAGGAGGCAAGCGACACAATGTTTACCCAGGTTCGGGCCCTCTCGATGGAGGTAAAACCCTACTTCCTGCTTGATTGATATTGATGATATGAGTGTTACAAGAGTTGATCTACCACGAGATCGTAGAGGCTAAACCCTAGAAGCTAGCCTATGATGATTATGAATGTTGTGATCGTCCTCATACGGACTAACCCCTCCGGTTTATATAGACACTGGAGGGGGCTAGGGTTTACACAGAGTCGGTTACAAAGAAGGAAATCTAATATCCGGATCACCAAGCTTGTCTTCCACGCGAAGGAGAGTCCCATCCGAACACGGAACGAAGTCTTGAGTCTTGTATCTTCACGGTCCAACAGTCCGGCCAAAGTATATAGTCCGGCTGTCCAGATACCCCCTAATCCAGGACTTCCTCAGTTACTACGAGCATTAGTAAGGTACACATCAATAACATGTATATCAAATATACCTTTCACTTTGCCATCCTTCTTATCCACCAAATACTTGGGGTAGTTCCGCATCCAGTGACCAGTCCCTTTGCAGTAGAAGCACTCAGTTTCAGGCTTAGGTCCAGACTTGGGCTTCTCCGGGAGTAGCAACTTGCTTGCTATTTGATGACCCACAAGTATAGGGGATCTATCGTAGTCCTTTCGGTAAGTAAGAGTGTCGAACCCAACGAGGAGCAGAAGGAAATGATAAGCAGTTTTCAGCAAGGTATTCTCTGCAAGTACTGAAATAAGTGGTAACAGATAGTTTTGTGATAAGATAAATTGTAACGAGCAACAAGTAACAAAAGTAAATAAGGTGCAGCAAGGTGGCCCAATCCTTTTTGTATCAAAGGACAAGCCTGGACAAACTCTTATAATAGGAAAAGCGCTCCCGAGGACACATGGGAATATCGTCAAGCTAGTATTCATCACGCTCATATGATTCGCGTTCGGTACTTTGATAATTTGATATGTGGGTGGACCGGTGCTTGGGTACTGCCCTTACTTGGACAAGCATCCCACTTATGATTAACCTCTATTGCAAGCATCCGCAACTACAACAAAAGTATTAAGGTAAACCTAACCATAGCATGAAACATGTGGATCCAAATCAGCCCCTTACGAAGCAACACATAAACTAGGGTTTAAGCTTCTATCACTCTAGCAACCCATCATCTACTTATTACTTCCCAATGCCTTCCTCTAGGCCCAAATAATGGTGAAGTGTTATGTAGTCGACGTTCACATAACACCACTAGAGGCTAGAGAACATACATCTCATCAAAATATCAAACGAATACCAAATTCACATGACTACTAATAGCAAGTCTTCTCCCTTGTCCTCAGGAACAAACGTAATTACTCACAAAGCATATTCATGTTCATAATCAGAGGGGTAATATTGTGCATAAAGGATCTGAACATATGATCTTCCACCAAATAAACCAACTAGCATCAACTACAAGGAGTAATCAACACTACTAGCAACCTACTAGCACCAATCCCAGACTTGGAGACAAGAATTGGATACAAGAGATGGACTAGGGTTTGGAGATGAGATGGTGCTGGTGAAGATGTTGATGGAGATTGCCCTCTCCCGATGAGAGGAGCGTTGGTGATGACGATGGTGATGATTTCCCCTTCCCGGAGGGAATTGTCCTCGGCAGAATAGCTCTGCGAGAGCCCTAGATTGGTTCCGCCAAGGTTCCGCCTCATGGCGACGGAGTCTCGTCCTGAAAGGTTCCCTCTTATTTTTTTTCTCATCGAAAGACTTCATATAGGAGAAGATGGGCGTCGGAGAGCCACCAGGGGGCCCACGAGGTAGGGGGCGCGCCCAGGGGGGCGCCCCCCACCCTCATGAGCAGGGTGTGGGCCCCCTGGCCTTCATCTTTGGCGAAGATTTTTCTTTATTTATTTTAAGGTATTCCGTGGAGTTTCAGGACTTTTGGAGTTGCATAGAATAGGCCTTCAACATTTGCTCCTTTTCCAGCCCAGAATTCCAGCTGCCGGCATTCTCCCTCTTCTTGTAAACCTTGTAAAATAAGAGAGAATAGCCATAAGTATTGTGACATAACGTGAAATAACAGCCCATAATGTAATAAATATTGTCACAAAAGCATGATGCAAAATGGACGTATCACTATTCTTCTTGAAGTTCCCCTTCTTCCCTTTGACCTTTTTCTTGAAACTAGTGGTCTTGTTGACCATCAACACTTGATGCTCCTTCTTGATATCTACCTCCGCAGCCTTTAGCATTGCGAAGAGCTCGGGAATCATTTTGTCATCCTTACATATTATAGTTCATCATGAAGCATTTATAGCATGGTGGCAGTGATTGAAGAACTCTGTCAATGACACTATCATCAGGATGATTAACTCCCGACTGAGTCAAGTGGGTATGGTACCCAGACATTCTGAGTATGTGTTCACTGACAGAACTATTCTCCTCCATTTTGCAACTATAGAAGTTGTTGGAGACTTCATATCTCTCAACTCGGCATTTGCTTGAAACATTAACTTCAACTCTTGGAACATCTCATATGCTCCATGAAGTTCAAAACGTCTTTGAAGTCCCGATTATAAGCCGTAAAGCATGGCACAATGAACTATCGAGTAGTCATCAACACGCGTCTGCCAAGCATTCATAATGTCTGCAGTTGCTGGCGCAGGTGGTACGCCTAGCGGTGCTTCCAGGAGGTAATTCTTCTGTGCAGCAATGAAGATAATCCTCAAGTTACGGACCCAGTCCGTGTAATTGCTACCATCATCTTTCAACTTAGCTTTCTCTAGGAACACATTAAAATTCAAAGGAACGGTAGCATGGGCCACTGATCTACAACAACATAGACATGCAAAAACTATCAGGACTAAGTTCATGATAAATTTAAGTTCAATTAATCATATTACTTAGGAACTCCCACTTAGATAGACATCCCTCTAGTCATCTAAATGATCACGTGATCCAAATCAACTAAACCATGTCCGATCATCATGTGAGATGGAGTAGTTTTCAATGGTGAACATCACTATGTTGATCATATCTACTATATGATTCACGTTCGACCTTTCGGTCTCAGTGTTCCGAGGCCATATCTGCATATGCTAGGCTCGTCAAGTTTAACCCGAGTATTCTGCATGTGCAAAACTTGCTTGCACCCGTTGTATGTGAACATAGAGCTTATCACACCCGATCATCACGTGGTGTCTCGGCACGACGAACTGTAGCAATGGTGCATAGTCAGGGAGAACACTTATACCTTGAAATTTAGTGAAGGATCGCCTTATAATGCTACCGCCGTACTAAGCAAAATAAGATGCATAAAAGATAAACATCACATGCAACCAAAATATGTGACATGATATGGCCATCATCATCATATGTTCATGATCTCCATCACCGAAGCATTGTCATGATCTCCATCGTCATCGGCTTAACACCGTGATCTCCATCGTAGCATCGTTGTCGTGTCGCCAACTATTGCTACTACGACTATCACTACCGCTTAGTGATAAAGTAAAGCAATTACATGGCGATTGCATTTCATACAATAAAGCGACAACCATATGGCTCCTGCCAGTTGCCAATAACTCTGTTACAAAACATGATCATCTCATACAACAATTTATATCACGTCATGTCTTGACCATATCACATCACAACAAGCCCTACAAAAACAAGTTAGACTTACTCTACTTTGTTATTGCAAGTTTTACGTGGCTGCTACGGGCTTCTAGCAAGAACCATTCTTACCTACGCATCAAAACCACAACATTTTTTGTCAAGTGTGTTGTTTTAACCTTCAACAAGGACCGGCCGTAGTCAAACATGACTCAACTAAAGTTGGAGAAACAGACGCCCGCCAACCACCTATGTGCAAAAGCACGTTGGTAGAACCAGTCTCATGAACGCGGTCATGTAATGTCGGTCCGATCCGCTTCATCCAACAATACCGCCGAATCAAAGTAAGACGTTGGTGGTAAACGTAGTAATTCAAAGTTTCCCAAAAATACCGCCAGCCAACTATTATCGCCCACAACTCTTTGTGTTCTACTCATGCATAAAA
This sequence comes from Triticum dicoccoides, assembly GCF_002162155.2. Taxonomy (NCBI): domain Eukaryota; kingdom Viridiplantae; phylum Streptophyta; class Magnoliopsida; order Poales; family Poaceae; genus Triticum; species Triticum dicoccoides. Next base: position 602,555,621 of record NC_041389.1, read on the forward strand.
CATCTACGCATAGACCTGGCTCGAATGCCACTGTTGGGAAACATAGTAATTCAAAGTTTCCTACGATCACGCAAGATCTATCTAGGATATGCACAGCAACAAGACGGGAGAGTATGTTCACGTACCCTCATAGACCGAAAGCGGAAGCGTTTAATAATGTGGTTGATGTAGTCGAACATCTTCACGATCCAACCGATCCAAGTACCGAACGTACGGCACCTCCGTGTTCAGCACACGTTCAACACGATGATGTCCCTCAAGCTCTTGATCCATTTGAGGACGAGGGAGAGTTCCGTTAGCACAATGGCATGGTGATGGTGTTGATGATGTTACCAGTGTAGGGCTTCGCCTAAGCACTATGACGATATGACCAAGGTGTTAAACTGTGGAGGGGGCACCGCACACGGCTAAGAGCGTAACTGTTATGCTTTGGGGTGCCCCTTCCCCCGTATATAAAGGAGGAAGGAGGAGGAGGCCGGCCAAGGAGGGCGCGCCTATAGGGGGGTCGAACTAGGATTCCCAAGCCTAGTTGGAGTCCCCTTCCTTTTCCAAAAGGGGGGGGGGGAGAGGGAAAGAGGTGCATGAGAAAGAGGAAAGTGGGAGCCGCGCCCCCTCCCCTAGTCCAATTCGGTTTGGGCTAGGGGGGCGCGCACCTCCACCTCGCCGCTGCCTCTTCTTTTCCACTAAGGCCCACTAATCCCCTGAGGGGTTCCGGTAACCTCCCGGTACTCTGAAAAATGCCTGAACCTTTCCGAAACCTTTCTGGTGTCCGAACATAACCTTCCAATATATCAATCTTTATGTCTCAACCACTTTGAGACTCCTTGTCACGTCCGTTATCTCATCCGGGACTCCGAACAAACTTCGGTCATCAAAAACACGAAACTCATAATACAAATCGTCATCGAACGTTAAGCGTGCGGACCCTACGAGTTCAAGAACTATGTAGACATGATCGAGATACATCTCTGATCAATAACCAATAGCGGATCCTGGATGCTCATATTGGCTCCTACATATTTTACGAAGATTTTTTTATTGGTCAAACTGCATAACAACATACGCTGTTCCCTTTGTCATCGGTATGTTACTTGCCCGAGATTCGATCGTCGGTATCATCATACCTAGTTCAATCTCGTTACTGGCAAGTCTCTTTACTCGTTCCGTAATACTTCATCCCGCAACTAACTCATTAGTCACATTGCTTGCAAGGTTTATAGCGATGAGCATTACCGAGAGGGCCTAGAGATACCTCTCCGAAACACGGAGTGACAAATCCTAATCTCGATCTATGCCAACCCAACAAACACCATCGCAGACACCTGTAGATCATCTTTATAATCACCCAGTTACGTTGTGACGTTTGATGGCACATAAGGTATTTCTCCGGTATTCGGGTGTTGCATAATCTCATAGTCTGAGGAACATGTATAAGTCATGAAGAAAGCAGTAGCAATAAAACTGTAACAATAATAATGCTAAGCTAATGGATGGGTCTTGTCCATCACATCATTCTCCTAATGATCTGATCTCGTTCATCAAATGACAACACATGTCTATGGTTAGGAAACATAACCATCTTTGATTAACGAGCTAGTCAAGTAGAGGCATACTAGGGACACTATGTTTTTGTCTATGTATTCACACATATACTAAGTTTCCGGTTAATATAATTCTATCCTGAATAATAAACATTTATCATGAAATAAGGAAATATAAATAACAACTTTATTATTGCCTCTAGGGCATATTTCCTTGAACAAGATGCGGTGCGATGGGCATGGGAGGCTTTGGGTGACTACTTGGGGTGATTGGCCTATGCATCGCGATGTGTCAGCCGATGGCATGATCTTGTGGAATGGTGATCTAGGACTCTCGGCACCTTTGAAGTGCAAGCTCTTTGCCTAGCTTGCGTTCTGTCATAGATGTTGAACCTCAGATTGGTTCGCCGGGAGGGATCTTCCACATCAGGCGGTGTGCCCCCATTGCGATCAAATGCCTGACTTGTGTTTTCGCATGCACAATTTGGCACATCATCTTGCAAGCTTGGCGGAATGCAGAGTGGATGCCGACGAGCAACGATTTGTTGCTGTTGTGGTGCATGAAGTCGAGGTGTTTGCCTACATGTCTTCGAATGACTTCCATACCTCCTGATCTTAGTTTCTTGGCATTTGTGGAAGCACCAGAATGACGTTATATTCACTCGTCCATACCCTTCTGTAGGGTTATTTATCACTAGGGTACAAGAGGAAGGGAGGAGTTGGCAGTCAGTAGGTCTGTTCGGTGGAGTGGGAGATAGGCTTGAGAGCTTGTATAGGTGGGGAGTAAATGAGTAGTTGTTTTACCTTCGGGCTTGATGCCCACTTTGGAAAAACGTGGATGGGTCTCTTCACCCGCTCTTTTTTCAATATATGATACTCATGCATGTGCATATTTAAAAATAAATAAAAATAAAGCGCTCACTCAAAAATGCATACTCCTTACAATGTGGTTGTCGCATCTGAAATGGAGAGCATGATTGATGATGTGGTTACGGATTTGGCGTCGCCTCATTGGCTACCACAGTTGGGTTTCAGGAGGGGCTGGCCCGAAGTGATGTGTAGTACTCGTTGGCGTATGTACCTTGTGGGCTTGTGGTAGGGGACGATGGCATGTTCGCATTTTTTTCAGGAAAATGCACCAAAATGGCATCTTATATCTGATAATTATCAAGAAAAATAATAGCCAGTGATCATTGGTAAAAATGTATCCAGCATAATCTTGCGGCAACGTTGATCTGGGACTCTCGGCACCCTTGAAGTGCAAGTTTTTTGCCTGGCTTGCGTTCCTAATAGATGTTGGACTTCAGATTGGTTGGCCAGGAGGGGCCTTCCACATCAGGTGGCGTGCCCCCTTTGTGATCAAATGCCCGAGTGCATTGGTCATATCCTACTGACTTGTGTTTTCGCACGCACAGTTTGGCACATCATCTTGCAAGCTTGGGGATTGTCCATGTAATCACATGTTAGTTCTCATATACTCCCTCCTAAACTAATATAAGAGCATTTAGATAACTATTTTTAGTTATCTAAACGCTTTTATATTAGTTTATAAAGGGAGTATTTTATAACTTGTCGCGACTAACTACAATGGTAGGAACAAACAGACAAGAGAAGCATTTCCTCTCGCCACCAATAAAACAAGTAGCATGCTCGTGGGGCTATCCAGGACAGGCGTGCAGTGAGAGCTCCTATTTGCCACCCGCGAGCGGCAAATGGTGGAGCTTTCGCTGAAGGCAGAGCGAATGGGCCGGCCCATTATGAGGTAAACGAGCTCTAGACAAGTAAAAGAAATAACCGAAAATGTGCGAGCAAGAGCTCGCGACCTCCCTCTCGTGAACGAGTGCTACTAACTGATCGAACTGGTGAGTTATAGTGATAGATTGGAGGCGCGATAGTTTAAGTTTCGCATCCTTTTGAAAAAAATCAAAAAGATACACACTGAACATTTGTAATATCAGTTAAACATTTTCTTAATATATGTTGAACATTTTAAATAATACTCCCTCCGTTCCTAAATATTTGTCTTTTTAGAGATTTCAACAAGTGACTACATACGGGGCAAAATGAGTGAATCTACACTCTAAAATAAGTCTACATACATCCGTATGTTGTGTCCATTTAAAATGCCTAGAAAGACAAATATTTCGAAATGGAGGGAGTACAAAAATAACTTTTTGTTAAGGAATAATTTTTTTAATATACGATGAACATTTTTGAAAAATTATGAATATATGTGTTGAACAATTTTCGGATACACGTTGAATAATTTACTGAAAAATCATTGAACAGGAACGAGCGCACAGCGAAACATGGGCCTGCCCATTTTAGTGGTAGGCTGTTTCGGGAACCTTCTACCAGCATGTGGGTTCTGCTTCTAGTTTTGGAACCTAGAAGGTTAAAACCTGTTTTGGGAACCTTCTACAAGCTTTCTGACACTTTTTTTTGCTTTCGTTGCTTCTTTTTCTGGATTTCTTTGCTTTCTTATTTTCAAGTTTAATTTTACTTTTCCAAAAAAATCATAAATTTCAAAAAAGTCCGTGTTTCAGAATTTGTCCCTATTTTTCTATTAGAAGTGTACACTTTTTTTATAAATATTCAGAAATCTCAATAGTTGCTCGAATTTTCAAAAGATGTTCCTGCTTACAATAAAATGCTCTTTTCTTTCTCTAATAATAAAGCAGTTATTGCTTCTGGTGGTACGTCACCTAAATTACCCGGAAAATTGACACAAATTATCCACTATGCCGCCCATTAAGTGCGGAGAAAACTATTCTTTTTTTCGCTGCACCGCACTATGGTTTATTAAACGGAAATGTTAATGCCCACATGTGTGGGCGTTTGCATCTCGCCCATACGCGTGGATCCGCGTCCGTTCGTGAGCGCATGATTCTTGGCATGTTTTAGTGCCATGTAGGACTGGCCTGGTGTGTGGCGTTCACTCGGTCGCCCACACGGCCGTTTCACCACACGGGAGGGGCTGGTGTGTGGGCGTTCAGCAGTTCGCCCACACGCCACTTTCCACGCACGCACAAGGGCTAGTGTGTGGGCATTTGCCATCTCGCCCACACGCCCGTCTCCTCTCCCATACCCAAGTTGTTAGTTGCCACATGTTTTGCAGCGCACATGGCAACTGCCTTAGTGTGCTTTATAAGCAGGTGACAACTCTTTTTTTACCCGAGTTGCCATGTGTTTTGCAGGGTACACGGCAACTGCCTGTGTGCATGTAAGCAGATGACAACTCTCTCTTTACCGAGTTGCCATGTGTTTTTGCATGGTACATGGCAACTGCCGTAACGTGCACGTAAGCAGATGTCAACTCTTCCTTTTTACATGGCAACTGCCCTAGCATGCTTGTGAGCACATGGCAACTCTCTCAACTGTCTAGTGTTAGTATGTGGCAACTCCTAAAATTTTGAAATCATGGCAACTACAGTAGACCAGACCATACATGGCAACTGCAGTTGAGCAACCATGGCAACTGCAGTTGTCCGACATGGCAACCGTAGTTCAGCGACATGGCAACTGCAGTTAAACGAACATGAACAAGGGTCTGGACCATGGCAACTGCGGGCGCGCGGTGACTGTCACGCATGGCGTACGGGACCAGGAGGTACGCGGCCTGACATACGGGGCGTGTGGACGTTATCTACTTCACCCACACGCACGCGTGTGAGAGGGACCAGGAGGGAAAAAAAGAGGTGTGTGGGCATTACTTGTTTTGCCCACACGTAGGTGTGTGGGCTGTTCCTCTTATACACCACACAAAATGTATGGGCAGTCTTCCTAACACCCACACGTGTGGCACTTATCGGCGTCGGACAACGATAACGCCCACACGTGTGGTGGGAGGCAAATCATCCCACACGCCTTATAACACACAGACTATGTCATGTCACCGCATGCATGCATGGTTTTTTTTTTCAGTTTTTAGAATGTTTTATCTCTTAAATGAAAAATCCGATTGAAGATCCATTTTCCCCATTAAATCCCTCGCGACGAGATCTTCGAAACTAGATCTCATATCAATATATTTCGACGAAAATCTTTTTTGTTTAAAGGTTGCCATGTCTATTATACATGAATTGTCATGATGCTTACACTGAAGTTGCCATGATATATTTTCGCTATTTTCTTTTATATTTAAAAGTAAATTTTGACATATTATAAAACGAGAAATTAAGAAATTAGACTTGCCATGCACCATAAACTAAAATTGCCATGATGCGTGCACTTAAAATTGCCATGTTTCATAAAAAAAATCATGGTCAAAGTACCGAAATTGCCATCATAAAAAAAACTAAAATTGCCATGATCTACAAACTAAAATTACCACATGGCAACTTTAGTTTAACCACTATGGCAACTATAGTGTAAACATCATGACAACTTTTGGTCAAAAAACAATTTCGTCGAAACATATCAACATGAGGTCTAGTTTTGAAGATCTCGTCGAGACGAATTTAATGGTGAAAACGGATTTTTAATTCACTTTTTTAATTAGAAGATAAAACATTTTTAAGCCGAAAACCAAAAAAATTCTGCTGATGTCATCTGTTCATACGTGGCAAAATGAGTGGTGATGAAGGCGTGTGTGCGATGTGCAAACGCCCACACGTGTGGGTGTTAGTTTTTCCGTTATTAAAAGCCAGCGACCCTGGTCGGAGCCTCACCCTTCCAACCAAGGAGGCCTAGGTTTGATTCTAGCTTGTCCCTTTTCCTTTTCTTTTTTAGTTTATTTTTCCTTTTCTTCCCTAATTTTCGTTCGTTAATGTCACCCATATGGTGTTCCTCCCGTCAGTTTCGTTCGTCAAAACCAAGCCAACCGAGCGAACAGGGCCCGTTGATAGATGAGGTGACAAAGAAAATAAGGAAGGAATAGAACTATGGAAGGAATGGATTCTATGGGGGGCTACTAGACAGATCATGCATGCATCGTGCATAATCCAAGATGCATTGATGAACGGGAGGGCGAGAGGGACCCTCGAAACGAAGGAAAAAAGGAAATTTAGAGATATTTCGACTGATGCATCCAGCCACGCCGCTGGGAGGAATTAAATACAGAAGGAAAGGAATTTCTAACGAGGGAATATGATTAAATCTGGCTCCTAATAACAGTCTGGGAAATTAATGGGCGAGAGAGGAGGGACCTTCAAGAAACAGGAAGGGAATTAATGAGAGATTGGGAAAGATTTCGATCAGCAAGGAGACTAGGAGAGACCCCGCAAAAAAAAGGAGACTAGGAGAGAGAGCAAATTGTAAGAAAGTATGCTAAATAAGTGGGCATGTGAAAAAATTGCGGGCATATGACCCCATCCAGCGAAAAATCAAGCGTGTTTTTCTCTGAAAAAAAACAAGCATGTTACAGTTTTGGGCATGACATTCTATCCACATTTTTTTAATCACCGGGGTCCCTGAATTCACCCATACCTTAATTGTTGGGAGCCTGGAATTTATGGGATTGACCCAACAAAACAGAAGGGATGAAGTAGATTTCAGAATTATCAAAAATATTTTTTTTTGCGGGAAAAACTTCCAATCTATTCATCTACAATCATTGTAGTACAACGAAAACTAGAAATAATAAAAATTACATCCAGATTCATAGACCACCTAGAGACGACTACAAGCACTGAAGCGAGCCGAAGGCGCGCCGCTGTCATCGCCCCTCCCTCACCATAGGTGTTACTATTTTTCCGAAAATTCACCCGTTGTACATATAGGATTTTCATTGCTAGTACGGTTCATACAACTCAACGAGATTATTTGAAGTTTTAAACATTCTCCTGTGCTAGCACAATTCAGTCACAAGTATGTCGTGTGATGGACGTGCTCATCGCCTTGAGATTGGCCCCTAAATTCAATCCTACCTTTAACTATCGAGATTTATGAGGTTGACCCAACAATCCAGGAGAGATGAAGTAGATTCCAGAATTATGAGAAAATAATTAAGCATTACTTACCACGGGTGTTAGTGTTTCTCCAAAAAATTGCCCATCCTACACATTGGATTTTCATCGCTAGCACGGTCCATACAACTCGACGAGATTATTTGAAGTTTTAAACATTCTCTTGTCGTAGCACAATTCAGTCACAAGTGTGTCGGGCGATGGACGTGCTTATCGCCTTGAGAATGACCATGTTCGGTGACCACCGTGACCATGGTTTTTTTAGGGCAAACTCGCAAAACTCTTATTCAACCGTGACACAGTTTACAGGAACAAAGAAAAGGTCTGCCGGGTGACCCAACCAAACATGACGGCCGGTCCCAAGCGATAATGTGTGCTTTGCTAGCTTGTGTGCCTCGACATTCGAGGTTCTGAACTTATGTAAAAAAATACAAGAAATAAAAGCTCTAGATGACTCTTGGATCTCCAGCACAATCGCTCCATAAGACGAAGATGTTCCTTTTCTTACTGCTTCGACCGCATTCTTACAGTCCGATGCCACCGAGATTTTTTGGATGTATAGATCATCTGCTAAGGCCATAGCTTCTCTGATCGCCATCACTTATAGAGTCTCCGGATCTTCTATATTGTTGACCAAAACCGAAGAGGCTCCAAGAAAGTTATCTTGTTCATCACGCCATATAGTTGCTACAGCCCTATATGGGTTTTATGGGATGCCCTGTTGAAATATAAGAAAAGGACCCATGTGAGGAGGTCTTGATCCATGCGTATTGGTTGTGGCATATGATGTTTTTGTCTCCCATTGCAACGCACGGGCATATTTGCTAGTATAAAATAATGTTCAGAATTTCGAATTTTTTTGCATTTTTCTAAAAAAACTCAATTTTAAACAACCTGCTTTTTTATATAAAAAAACCTGTGGAATTTTTAAAAAGTTCTTGTTTTCAAAAAATGCTTATTTAAAAACAAATTAGAAAATACAATTTGAAATAATGTTCCATGATTTTCAAAATATGTTTGAAATTTCCAAAAAATATATTAATTTCGAAAAATGTTCACAATTTTTAAAAATGATTGTGATTTAAAAAAGTTCATATTTTCCAAAAATTATTATTAAAAAAGTATTTACTTTTACTACAATAGTTTATCCATAACTTTTCAAAAAATTGAACGAAGACGAAAGAACTGTTAAAAATAATTCTGTAATTAGGGGAAAATCTCCCCTTGCCCAAACCGTCGTTGCGGTTTGTCCCGCAACCGACGCCTCCCTTCAATCTCCTGGAACCGACGCCTCCTCGAGGGATCGTTGTGTCTCTTCGGGAGATATAAAAGGGGACATGTAACCATCGTTGAAAGGATTCGATCATTCTAATTCAAAACACGTTATCAGCACGTAGAACAACCAGCGAGAGCAAAAAGGCAACAGAGAAAGGAGAAGAGAGGAAGCACTCGCCACCGGTGAGATGACAGGCCTCGTCTCCTTCTTCCTCCGTCTGATCCGCGAGGACGGTCGTCGCTACCGCCTCATTACCCTTCGCCGCCATGGAGTTGGTGGCCACCGCCGTTTCCGTCGCCGGATGCAAGCCATCCGACGGTTCGGCCGGAGCGCCGCTGGACGTGCCGCCCCTGGCAGCCACCGCGCCGCTGGATGCGCCCGTCGCGGTGCTCACCAAGCCCCTGGACACGGTCCCCGTGCTCCCGGACGCGCCCACTGCGGTGCTCCCTGCGCCCGTGGCCAAGCGTCCATGGGGTACGACCCTTGGCTGGTGGCCGGCCCGAGCGCCCCCATGATGCACGGGGCCGCTAACGCGCCTGCCCTGCCCACTGGGTCTCCGCCTCCACCACCTCCTCCGCCGGCCGCATGGATCCCGCCGTCAACGCCGACGCCTGATGCCGTGGCCGCTGGCCCGAGCCTCCGCCCGCCTGGCTACGCCCCTGTACCGATGCGCGCCGTCGTGAACGAGGAGGAGGCGCTCGCCTTCCTCTCCGCGCCGACCGGTGCCTCTGGAGTCGTCCGCCTTGGAGTCGGCATGGAGGTCGCCGCCACCGCCGCTGGCACGTCTCAACAGGAGACAGTCGCGGGCTCGAGCAGCCGCGCGGAGCGGCGCTTCAGCCGCCTCTTCGGGCGAGCCGTCGCAGCCCTCGACCGCCGCCCCGGACGTCGTCCAGGCTCATGGGCTCCGGCGAACCTCGGCTTCACCGCTACTCCACTGCGCCAGGCCTCCACCGTCGTGTCTCCTCTTCAGATGAAGAGACCTCGTCGGTGTCGCGTCGCTGACACTTGAAGATGTGAGGGGAGGCGCCGGCGCTCGCCCCAATCACCGGCGACTGGTCTCCCTGCTCCTAGCGAGCGCAGGTGGTGGGGGGGATCGAGCGTGGTGTGCGGGTCGGGCCTTATCCGTAACCGCCCCACCTCTCGCCTTATGCGGTGTGGGTGGCTGCGGGCTGGCCTCGATCGGCGGTGGTCTTCAAGTTTTTTTTTTCTCTGTTTTTATTAGTCTAGTACTAATTATTGTATATGGTGCAGTTTTAGAGTCTTTTTAGTACTGTTTAGTACCTAGTTTGACTGCTACTTACATACTAGTCCAGTTCTAGGTTAAATCTGACTAGGACTTGTGTAATTATTAGTGTGTTTATATTATGTAATGGATTGATAATATAAATAAAGTACCCGATTTCATCTGGGAAGAATGACATGTTCCATGTGTTTACCACATCTCACTTTTATCGAACATGTCTTTGCGATTGAGATGTTCTCTCGCATATCAAACTTGCGAATTTTTGAATGTTTCTCCCTCATCTTATTTGGAATCACAAGGTAGTGAGTTGTGATCTACTGCTCATTTGCAGACTATCCTCTCTTACTGTGAGGTCTATGTTTTGTCATTCTCGACAAATGATTACCTCCAACGTGTATTCCTTATATCTGAATTGTAGCATATACAAGGTAATGGCGATATAGCCTAATACTGTGAGATCTAAGTGATCTTCAAAGTGTTATGTTCACACAATTGAGGTTGAGAATTTTTCAAGTTTTACACTTGAGCATCAAATTTTTGCGTTCTTATTACAGAACCATGATGGTTTTAATTTACCACCCGTAAATTAATTATCTCTGGTTCATCATGTAGGCAAAGATGACTGCCAAAGAGTTTGAGGAGCTTGCCCTCAATGGCCACAATTACCCTACATGGGCTATGGACATCAAGATCAGTCTTGCGTCCCGTGGGATAGCGCGTGCAATACAACCCCCAGAGACTCCTCTCCCGGATGGGGCCACGCCGCTGACAGAACAGCAGAATTATGCTGCCTTATTCATCATAAGGCACCATATTCATCCAGATCTCAAGTCTGAGTATTTACAGGAGGAATCTCCTAGTACTCTGTTTCTGGCCCTCAAAACGAGGTATGAACAGCAGAAGGCAGTAGTCCTGCCAGAAGCACTTCATGATTGGACTCATCTTCGTCTTCAGGATTTCAAATCCATTGGTGAGTACAATCATGCTGTTCATAAGATATGTTCCAAACTGCGCTTTTGTGAGAAGGAACCTACTGAGGGGGAGAAGATAGAGAAAACTTTGTCTACTATGCTCCCTTCAGATAGGATCCTCCAACAGCAATACCGTGCTCGTAACTACACTGTCTATTCCGAGCTCATTCACATGTTACTTCAGGCTGAAAAGCATGATGAGCTACTCGCTAAGAATGGCTCTCAGCGCCCAGTTGGGCACAACCTTTACCTGAAGTCCATCTGAATGTTGCAAATAGACAAAAGTTTAATGGTACCTTTCGGGGTAAACAAACCAATTTCGAGCATAAGCGAAAGCGTAATGGGAATAGGAGATCTAGATACCCAGGCAAGAGAAAAGGCACTTCAAAGCCCAGGTTTGATAAATCTAAGCTTTGCAACAAGTGTGGATGCCACACGCATTCTACTGAAAAGTGCACAATGCCCAAGCATCTGGTTATGCTGTACCAGCAATCACAGGGACGCAAAGCACCTCAAGGGAAAAGGTTTGAAACCAACTTCAACCTTCATCCGGATAGCGCAAAAGGAGCTGGTGGTTCGCACGATGTTCCTCCTGGACCGAGCAATGCCGTGGTTCCTTATCTGCCTGAGGCTACTGCTGAAATGGAGAACACGTTGATTGAGTACACTGCAAACAACGTGTTTGGCGACTTCGACTAGTCCCTCAATCTCCTTAGTGATCTACTTCATTATGTCCATTTGTGATGATTGTAATAAGAACATAAGTTTATTATTGTCTTTATATTGTATTGTATCAGCACATTTGATATAATAAAGATTGTATTCTATATATTACTATGAGTTTTTCTTATTGAAAATTCTTTGTTTTATATAGTTTTCTACGGGGGCAATCCGATGGAACAAGAATTATGCCTTGTGGATAGTGGTGCCACAAACTCCATACCGAGGGAGATGAAATATTTCCAAACTCTGAAAAAGACAAATAGAGATATTCTAACTATCGTTGGACGCGATACTGTGATTGTTGGTACTGGACGTGCCATATTCACCCTCCCAAGTGGTACATATGTGACAATTGAGGATGCTTTACTGTATCCCGATTCTGCACGTACCCTGATCAGTTATCGAGATATCCGTAAAAATGGTTTTCATATTGAAACCCATGAAGACAACAAAGAGGAGTACCTACTCTTTACTAAAGATGATGTATATGGCAAAAAGGTACATGAGAAAATTCCTTCTCTATCGTCTGGTTTGTACTATACGTACATCAAACCCGTGGAACATGTTGCATACAAAGTAATTTTTCAGAATGTTAAACGCATTCCAAACCTGGCATGATCGCCTAGGCCATCCTGGAATAGGATGATGAGGAAAATTACTAGCAATTCCATTGGTCATAATTTGCTTGAGTCAAAATTTCCTCAATCTTTTGATTTTGTGTGCACATCTTGTGCCACGAGAAAGCTAATTTTGAGGCCCTCACACCTCAAAATACAAGCTGAACCACTTCAGTTCCTTGAACGTATTCAAGGAGACATTTGTGGTCCCATTCAGCCATTATCTGGACCTTTCCGGTATTTCATGGTTCTGATTGACGCATCTACACGATGGTCACATGTGTGTCTTCTATCCACACGAAACCATGCATTTGCCAAGATAATGAGGCAAGTCATTAAGTTGCAAGCCCATTATCCTGAAAGTCGAATTAAGTCAATTCGAATGGACAATGCTGCAGAATTCTCCTCACGTGCTTTCAATGATTATTGCATGGCTTTGGGGATTGAAGTTCAACACTCTGTTCCATATGTCCATACACAAAATGGTTTGGCTGAAGCATTGATTAAGAGGATCAAACTCATTGCAAGACCTTTGTTGACGAATTGCAATTTGCCAACCTCTTGTTGGGGTCACGCTATTTTACACGCTGCTGACTTGATACAATTGAGGCCAACTGCATATCACAGTTCTTCCCCTCTGGAATTGGTACGTGGAAATCCTCCAAGCATTTCCCATATGCGTAAGTTCGGATGTGCTGCATACATCCCGATCTCACCACCACAGTGGACATCTATGGGCCCACACAGGAAGTTGGGGATCTATGTGGGGTACAAATCGCCGTCGATTATCAAGTACCTGGAACCCCTGACTGGGGATCTGTTCACAGCCCGTCACGCTGATTGCATATTTAATGAGGAACATTTTCCGGCATTAGGGGGAGATTTCAAGTACCAGAAAGAATGCCCGGAAATTGATTGGAATGCTCATTCCATTTCATCCTCTGATTCACGTACCCAAGAGACCGAACTTCAAGTTAGGAAGATCATTAATTTGCAACATCTTGCAAATAATCTGCCAGATTCGTTTACTGATTTGAAAGGTGTTACAAAATCCTTAAACCCAGCCAGAAATGCACCGGAAAGAGTGGAGGTACCAACAAAAACCACTCAACTCCCTATTCCTAAAAAGAGGGGGAGTAGTACGGTCTCTGAACTGGAGCATGCTTCTAGCAAGCAGCAAAGGAAATCGAGGAGAAAAACCTCGGAGTAAGTAAATGCAGGTCAACTCAACATTGACAAACACCTGATGGGTAGTATACACCCAGTGGAAGGGCAACCTCCACAACCCAGTTCCAGTGTGCATAAATGACTGGGACATCGGAACACCCAGACTTGATCGTATTGGGAAATCACGAAGAGTCATTAGGGGTGCAGGAAATTTCCATCAACTATGTTGATTCTAGAGAATTATTTGACCGTAAGACTACGACTGTCGACATATATTTTGCTGACAAGATTGCAGATACCCTTCTCACTGATCATGATCCAAGGTCTATCGTTGAGTGCCAAAAGCGCTCCGACTGGCCTAAATGGAAGGATGCAATCCAAGCAGAAATTGCCTCGCTTAACAAAAGAAAGATATTCACTGAAGCAATACCTACACTCCCAGTGTTTTCCCTGTGGGATTCAAATGGGTTTTTCTCCGGAAACAGAATGAGAACAATGAGGTGGTGAGATATAAAGCAAGGCTCGTAGCACAAGGTTTCACGCAGAAACCTGGCATTGATTTCACTGAAACATATTCTTCAGTAATGAGTGCAACCACTTTCCGATATCTTATATCCTTTGCAGTGCGAAATCGTCTATCTATGCAGTTGATGGACGTCGTGACCGCATACCTTTATGGGTCACTAAATTCGGACATATATATGAAGGTTCCTGATGGAATCCCTGTCCCGAATAAAAATGCAAAACGCAACATGTATTGTGTAAAGCTGAATAAGTCATTATATGGCTTAAGGCAGTCGGGACGGATGTGGTACAACCGACTCAGTGAGTTCGTTCTTCAGAAAGGTTACTCCAATAGTGTTGATTGCCCATGTGTTTTCATCAAGAAGTCCTCTACAGGATTTTGCATCATTTCTGTGTATGTTGATGATCTCAACATCATCGGCAGCACACCAGACATTGATGAAGCACGCAATCACCTAAAGATGGAATTTGAGATGAAAGATTTGGGTAAAACCAAATTTTGCTTAGGTATTCAACTTGAGCATCTTCCTTCAGGAATCATGGTACACCAATCTGCCTATATCCAGAAAATATTGGAGAAATTCAATATGGACAAATCCTATCCATCTAAAACTTCCATGGTGGTTCGATCTCTAGACGTAGAGAAAGATCCGTTCAGACCAAGGGATGATGGAGAAGAGGTGTTGGGACCTGAAGTTCCATACCTTAGTGTTGTTGGAGCGCTTATGTATCTTGCAAATTGCACAAGACCTGATATTACATTTGCAGTGAATCTACTTGCTAGACATAGCGCAGCTCCCACCAAACGTCATTGGTCTGGAGTGAAGAATATCTTTCGATATCTCCAAGGCACAAAGGATCTTGGCCTATTTTTCCAGTTCCAGAACAATCAGGACTCTGATGTATTTGGGTATGCAGATGCCGGCTATTTGTCTGATCCCCATAACGCCAGATCTCAGACCGGCTTTGTGTTCCTACATGGTGGTACTGCTATATCATGGAAGTCTTCGAAACAGACTCTGGTGGCAACATCTACCAATCATTCTGAAATAATTTCACTATTTGAAGCAACATGCGAATGTGTATGACTTCGCAGAATGATAAACCACATACAACAGTCATGTGGAATGGGTTCGATAAAATCACCTACCATTATCTATGAAGATAATGCAGCTTGTGTTGCGCAGATGCAAACATGATACATCAAGAGTAATATCACCAAGCATATTTCTCCTAAATGGTTCTTTCCCCATAATCTTTAGAAAAGCGGGGAAATAAGCATTCTGCAAGTCAAATCATGCGACAACCTTGCTGATTTATTTACCAAGTCTCTACCAAATTCTACATTCCAGAAATGTGTTCATGGAATTGGTATGCGAAGACTTAGGGACTTGCAGGTGTCAGGGGGAGTCTCTTCTTGAGATATCCTCATTTAATGACATCATATTATGCTATCTTTCTTTGTGAGTATATTTTTCAGGACCTCATCAAAGACTTTATGAAGAACTTTTGAAGGAGAATCTTTTGAGATGATAGAGCTTCCCGGACAATCGTGAAGATGATCTACATGGTCAAGCGTAGATTAGGGGGAGTGTTAAAAATAATTCTGTAATTAGGGGAAAATCTCCCCTTGCCCAAACCGTCGTTGCAGTTTGTCCCGCAACCGACGCCTCCTCGAGGGATCATTGTGTCTCTTCGGGAGATATAAAAGGGGACATGTAACCATCGTTGAAAGGATTCGATCATTCTGATTCAAAACAAGAACTATAGTACGGAACCTGCTTCCACGGCTCTACTGAAGAACAGAGCATCGCATCGAAATACAGTATGTGTATAGGAACGGCTCAGGGCAAGTCAAATTGAACTGGCGGCCGCCGGGTGACAGAAGTAGCAACCGACTGTAATAAACAAGGGCCACAGGAAATCAGGATCGGATCTTCCTACTAGCGCAGCGTGTTGGACAGTAGAGCCGCTGGAAATCAAAAATCGACCTAAAAGATCAAGGTTTCAGTTCGGTACCAATACTAGGATTCTAGGACACTGGCGGTGAATATGCGAGTAGCTTTTCTTATGATAATTGGAAGTACAACCGAAGAGTTCTCAAATAAGACTTCAAGCCCTGTAGATTTTCGTTCCGCAACAAAAATCGCAGTAAAATCAGCCACAACACATAGCAGAAATTTCAAACAAAAAAGGACCACTGCATGGTATAAACCTTTCTTGTCAAATGTAGGAGTGTCCACATGGTCCTTACTCCCACAACACAAACCATATAACTCAGTTTTGAGTTCCTGGCAGATTCAGATCAAAAGCTACCGAGAAAAAATAGCAAACAGATTCAGATCAGAAAACTCGGTTTGAGTTTCCTGACAGGTTCAGAACGGCCGAAGATTTCTAAATTATGGAAGAAAACCAGTGCCTCAAAACTTCTTTCTTCTAAAAAATGGAGTGCTTCAAAACTAATTTTCTAATGGAGTGCTTCAAGGTATGTCTACTGTATGTATGCTCCTTCTAATCTCTACCTGCTCAGGCTCACCAAGCGTGCACCCCCATCCCCTCTAGATGACATACCGGACTGCGTGCGAGCCCTTCCATCATGGAACCGTGAACCGCCACCACCATAGCCTCCACGGGATCCCTGGCCTCTCCTGTCGTTTTGGTAGCCACCAGCACGGCCAGAGCCTCCGGTTCGGCCAGCATAGCCTGACCTCCCACCGCCTCGCCGCCCTTGTGATGATACAAAGTTCTCCTGCCACTTGCCCAAACCGTACGAGTCTTGACCATCACCACCCCTGCGCCTGGGCGGTGCGCCCTCAAGGGCGCCACCAGTCCTAGCCTCATACGCCCTCTCATTGCTCTCCACAAGGACAGAGAGCCTATCCGCCATCTGGAAGAGTAGTCCCTGCAGCCTAGTTTGATCCACGTTCTGGAAAATGATGCAATTCGTTGGTTGGTCCCAGCTTGCATGAAGCTCCTCATGCATCATCATCTTGCTAACAATGCTGTGAGCCTGTTTCTCACTGAGGTCAAACATTGTAGTGAGCTGGTCAAGGCTCAGGGACTCGTAGCAAGATGAGTATGAAAACAGATAGGTTCTGAGAGCCTCTTCCTTGATCTTAAGCTTCACCATTTCAAGAATATGCTCCTTGTTCCTCAAAAGCTTCCAGGTATCGAGTGAACTGATGACACTGAAAGCCTTCTCGTAGTCACCCTTACTGAGGGCTCTTGTGGCAGCTAATACATGGTCCCTCACAGTCTCTGGAGGACCAACAAAAGTCTGCCTCTCACTAATTTCAAGAAGCCTGCGGAATGTTTTGCTCATAGGCCTCCGCTTATCGAAAGCACTGGCAGCCATGTTGGGGACCTCAATTAGCATAGCACAAACCAAGTGTGTGGCTTCCAAAAGTTCAAGATTTATATGCATATGGTAAGGCATCATCCTTCTCCTCTCAAGTCTTTCCTGCAAGAGTAAGAGTAACGATAGTGTGAGAAGTGATGATCACTAGCGCAAAAGTAACTACATAGTGTTCCAAAAATATTTGTACATAGTATATCTTCTGAGCACAGCTTTATATATTAAATCCTGTAGCTAAACCCAAGAATTGGAGCGGATATATCAGTTATGGAAATATACTTAGAATAAGAGTTGATAATCTTTTCAATATGGATGAAACATCAGAGTTATTTCGTGTAAAATCAGGATTCAAGTATTTGAAAATTCAAAAAGAACGAGTAGCAAGTAATGAAATAACAAATAAATGCACGAATAGAAAGTCTATCAAGGAATTCTGTAAACAAACTTGTTCTAGTACAGAAATAACTCAATGGTGGCACTTTTCCAACTATGAATGTTTTATGCAGGACTAGGTGACAACATACTGACCAGTGTGTGGCTACCCAAATAAGGGACAAAGAAAGTGTGTGTTCTGGGGGTAGGAAGTTCACCTGTTCAGGAGTTTTGTCATGGTATCGGCTCTGCTGTACCCCTTGCGCAAGCAACTCTTTCACTCTCCCAAATGAATATAGCTCAGACAGGCAACCATGAGCTTCAGCAATATAACCAGCCCTGAAAGCACATAACCCCAGTTGGGCCATGACCCTGTTGTATAAAATCTGTGATGATATGTCCATAAGTTGAACCCCATCTTGTAAACGACTCATTAAGATCAAATCACGAGCCACTGAAAATTCATCAGAGATTGCATAGTGATATATCTGACACAGCATTGCTCGGGCTTTGGTCCTTTCATCTCCATACTTGTAAATCAGAGACATCAGATCATCCATCAAAGCTCTGTTGCTTGGTGGGAAAGTAGGCTTCCTAGGCACAACCTCTGGAATCACAACAAATGGTGGCGGTCCCCTATTGTCATCAGCTTCTTGATGCTCCTCACCAGCCTCAGTATCTCCATCATCCATGCTAAGTTCGGTCTGCTCAGCCAGTTTCCTCATTGCATCATACACTTCTTGAGGTTTGTAGTAGACTAGTTCAACACGACGCAATGCAACCTTTGCAGCAGCCTTAAAGTTCTGAACCCGTTCTTGGTAATCTTGGACATTCTGTGCAACCACCAAAAACAAGGGTTCGTCTCTAAGCCTCTGAACATAATCTTTTGTATATGGATCGCTGCACTGTAAGCTCTTGAAAAATTCAGAGTCAATTCTCTCCAGAAACGCAACGAGGTCACCTGTAACATGGATCGTTCCATCGTAGTCAGCACCCTTCTGAGTTTCCTTCTCATCAGGCTCCACTGAGGTGTCTACAACAATATTAGGATATTGTTGCAGTATATCAAGCACAAGAAGCATATTATCAACACACTTCTTCCACACGTTGATCGGCATATGACCAAGTAAGCTAGGATTGACATCAAACTGAGCAGAAATCACATGAAAAAGAATTTCAAGCTTCTGGGCAGGGGTTTTTGCCACACGAGTCAAAAATGTTAGCTGCTCCACACGCTCAATTCTCCCAGTGCCCTTCTTACCCCTCGACGCCACAATCTCCTTAAGCTTTTTATCAACAATATCCCATGTAATCTCACTGGGGTCTTTCAAGAACTGTTTGTCCATAATCTTATCTTTCTTGCTCAACTTCTTTTCCCAGGCTCCACCCAGATCAGTCTTATTGTCATCGCTACTGTCACCTGGGTCTGGTTCAGGATCCACAATATCTACGTCACTACCATCATCACCACTATCATCATCCGAAACCTTGTCATCTGCAATGTCATCTTCAAAACTCTCTGGGTTATCTCTGCACTTCTGGATCAGGTCTTCATACTGCTTATTGTTCTTCTTAAGTTTTTGTTTCACTGCAACGAGTGCCCTGGCGTTGCTGCTGCTCATCTTCTTCTTGGCTTCCTTGTTTGCAAGAGCCTGGGCAAGGAAGTCCTCCAGTAATACAAGAGTTGTGATGTACCTATTTGGAATTTTGGTAGATTCGTTGACACGAACAACCTTCTCAAGCTGCTTATTGAGCTTGTCGTAACTCCCTTGCAAGCTAAGCCAGTCATTGATCTTCATTGCATTGCGCATCTGGTCGGAAGTAGCTTTCATCTCGTCATTGCGCTTGTCCTTCAGCGAGCGAATCACACGATGGCTCTCAGTATCAGAGTCATCACTGTCATCTGAATTCAAATAGCGGTTCTTGGACCCATCACGACCCCCATCACCAGCTTCTGATTTTTCACTATCGCTCCCTTGTTCTGACTCGATATCGTCCACCTCCTCCTCGGAGTCACTGTCTCCCTGATATATTGGGTACAACAGAACAAAGATAAAAGGTATTACTGCATTTGACGAGGACGAATTTTATACATAGTAGTTACTGTAAGGATGCACCAAAGAATTGGAGTCAGTGACTAAGTACCTGTCCCCAAAAACGAGACGCCATGGCTGTTGTCTGTTTGTTTTCCTTCAGCTAGATTCAAAGCTCTGCAAAAGTAATACAGGTAGAGAAAGAATTATAACCAGAACAAACTACATAAGAAAGCACACGGTTTAATTCAACCACGGGCTGGCAGAACGAATAACTTATATCCTCAGAACACACAGTTTTTTGACAATAACGGAATAGCAGAACCATGCTTACGGACTGATTCAGATGGATCAATCAACCTCGAGACAAACAATAGCTCATCAGAAGCAGTTAAACAAGACAACTAAGTTCGCGTCTATGAGCATAGACCTATAAACTGATAAACTATACGGTTTAACCTAAACATAAACCAACTGGATTGAGGAATCGCAAGGGGCCGCGACCAAACACGATACGTCGGCTAAGCGTAGTCTGCGATATCCCACGGAGTCGGGGTGGCGCCCGTCCTCTCGTCGGCGGCTAGGGCTGGGACACGGCGGCGGGCTGGCGGGCGACGAGGCGGCGGCGTCGAGGGCGCTGGCCGCCGGGATGCAATGCTAACTCGGAGGGAGATTCGATCAGGTCGATTTTACCTTGCCTTGAGTCGCGACGGCGGAGCGGAGCGGGCTCGGATCCAGCGGAAAAGGGAGGCGTTCAGCGGCGGAAGGCGTGGAGGGGGGGCGACGGCGGAAGGCGTGCAGGGCGGAGGCGCGGAAGGACTGCAGAGGTGGCGAGGGTTAGGGTTTGGTTTCGGAAGCGTTTCTTTATGAGGGTTTTTTTTTTCTGAAGAGATGGTCGCGCTGGACTCTTGGTGGGCTGGGTCGGCGTATTGCTTGGAGTAAACTGGGCTTGTGGGCTGGGCGGCTGTTCTCCTTCCAAATTTTCTACCCAGCAACTGCTAAAAAAAGCAGCATACGAGCTAGCGCACCCGCTATAAAAGGAGCTTTTTTTTGACCGGCGATGACAAACAAAAGATGAAATTGCACTTTTTATAATATGCCTAGGGAGTAAATTAGTGGCACTGGTATTATCCTTAAACAAGAAAGAACATGAAATAAAAACGAATAAAAACAAAATAATTAAGCTCTTTAAGGAATAATGGATTATTGACATTGGTATTGTCCTTTAGGAAGAAATACAAATTAAAAATTAAAAATAATAATGATAAATTTGCACATAAATTCTGTTTTTATAATATGCAAGAATAAGGATATAATTGCGAAACATTACAAAAAAGAATTTTCCTAAGAAGAAATGAACTAGTGGCATTGGTTTACCCTTAAATAAGAAAGAGAATGAATTGAAAATTAAAATTAAACCATAATAATGGAGTTCTATAAGGAAGAATGAATTAGAGACATTGGTATTACCCTTTTAAGAAAATGAAATTTAAAAAAACTTGCACACAACTTTGCACTGAGATTGATTAAACTTACACACAACTTTGCACCGAGTTTGATTTTTATAATATGCATAGTAGTGTAACTTTCACACTCTAGTGTAGTTTACTCACATACTATACAGTACTTTTGTGTATACATTTCCACTCATCCAACATGTCAAAAATGCACTTGTATAAAAATTAAAAATTGACTAAAAATAAAAAGAAAAGTAAAGGCAAGAAACGCGTACAAACAAAAGAACGAGCAATGTGTAACATGCTTCAAGTACAATAGGAAAATCAACTTACGCCAAATGGGGCAATCCAAAAATTCAGCCTAAGAAAAAAGTCGACTTTCCTCAAACAAGGGCAAGTCAAAAACCAGCCTAAGAAGCCATGAAACAACAGAAAAAAAATAGCATGAATCTTGACAAAAAATTTAGGCAACTTACATATAGTTGAAGTTCCACGCAAAAAAAAAAAAACATATAGCTGAAGTGATTTGTTGCTCGTGTTAATCAGGGTGATCTATTCTTGGACTAAATCATTGATCTTGCCCAAATATAGGAAAAAAAATTCTATTCCACCTAGTTTGTCTAATTCACATCTAGATTTTTTTTAAGAATGTCACATCTAAGCTCCCACAAATATACTATAATGCAGCAACAAGAAACAAAACAAACTAGGACAAAAATAATATACCACAAACAGAGTGAACATCAGTTTAGATGTGACATAACTATGTCACGTCTAGATGTGTCTTAGACAAACCCATATATAAAAGGATGTACATTCCCCTCAAAATAAAACGAAATAAAAGGATGTACATAAACGGTTATAAATATCAACTTAACTAGCACGTGTATAAGTATGATATCCATGTAATAGTGTGGCTAAGCTTATACATGTACGCTAGGAGGATCTCAGGGAAACTATACCGAAGTAGGAGGACTACACAAAGAACAGGGTTATTAGTTCTACCAATACTACTCGTGACACCCGATCAACATCTGCAGAGCACAACTCACGAGTCCTTCAAAATTATTTATGTCATCTCCCTCCGGAGAGCCCACTGATTGTGCCCATGGTCATCATCGTGTTCGTGGCCGACGACGGATCCGACGCCGCCGACAAGACGAAGGAGTCAAACCCTTGGCTCTGCATCAGGGCCAGCATACTGAAGCTCATCTGCGTGGGCGTCAGCTCGGGGATCGGCATGTCACCTTCCAGGTACTGCATCACCTGCCGCATGCTAGGCCTCGCGCCGGGCATGGGGTGCGAGCACATCAAACCCAGCTTCAGCGCAAGGACCACCTCGCCGGCGTCGTATTCGCCGTCGAGCCTCGCGTCGACCACCTCGAGGAGCGCCTCCTTCTGCCAGTGCTCGAGCACCCAGTCCACCAGCATGAGCCGGCTGTCGCTCATGGCCTGCTCCACGGGCCTCCGGCCGCAGGCCACCTCGAGGATGAAGGCGCCGAAGGCGAACACGTCGGTGAGAGGGGACGCCTTCCCCGTCCGCGCCAGCTCCGGGGCCAGGTACCCCATGGTGCCCACCACGTGCGTCGTCTGCGGGTCGGCGCCGTGGTCGTACAGCCGCGCCAGGCCGAAGTCGCCCAGCCGCCCGTTCATGTCGGCGTCGAGGAGCACGTTGCTGGCCTTGATGTCCCGGTGGATGATCACCTGCTCGAAGTCCTCGTGGATGTACAGCAGCCCCGACGCGACGCCCTTGATGATCCGGAACCTCTGCGCCCAGTCCAGCGCCGGCTTCTCCTTGCTGCCGCCGTAGAGGTACTTGTCGAGGCTGCCGTTGGACATGTAGTCGTAGACCAGGAGGAGCTCCCCCTTCCGGCGGCAGTAGCCGAGCAGCTGCACCAGGTTGCGGTGCCGGAGCCGGCCGATGGTGACCACCTCCGCCACGAACTCCTTGATGCCCTGCCTCGACTCGTGCGACACCTTCTTCACCGCCACCTCCAGCTTCGACTTTGGGAGCACCCCCTTGTACACCCTCCCGAAGCCGCCGAACCCCAGCAGCGTCTTGTTCTTGAACCCTTCCGTGGCGCGGAACAGGTCCTTGTACGTGAACCTGTGCGGCCCGAACTCCACCTCCCAGTCCTCCCGTACTTCCGCGTACCTGGACCGCCGCCGGACGAGCAGGATCACGACGGTCACCACGCCGAGGACGAACGCCGCGGTGGCGATCGGCAGGACGATGTCCAGCACCTTAGACCGCGGCTTGGCGCCCACGAACGGCAGCTTCGGCAGGCTGCCGATGTCGATGGGAGGTGCGGGGCCGTCCATGGCGAAGCTCCAGCCGAGAATGTAGTGGCGCGACCTGACCGTGCCCGTTGACGACGAGAAGCCGGCGTACGCCGGCTCCACGAGCACCTCCGAGAGGTTGTACTTGGCTGACACCAGGGGCGTCGAAGGCTTGGCGCCATTCTTCAGGGGCGCCAGGAACACGCTGATCTGCGCGGACCCGCTGTCGTAGTCCACCCAGACCTGCATAGCCTTGCCGCTGATGAGCAGCAGGTCGTGGAACGCGCCGGTCTTGTCGTCGTAGTAGCCGGCGGGGTGTGCGGCGATGGATTGCAGGCTGTTGACGTCGATGCCGACGTGGTTGTCGTCGGGGTCCTGGAACTCCTTGCTCTGGATGGTGTCCAGCTCGACGCCGAAGATGTGGTTGGTGGCGTTGCCGTTGTTGGCGCTGTTGAGGAGGCCCAGGTACTGGCTCGGCAGCGCGGCCGAGAAGTTGTCCTTGCCGACGAAGAAGACGATGCCGTGGCCGCTGAGGTCGGAGTACGGGGGAATGATGCCGAACACGAAGGACGCCGAGAAGGAGCGCACGCCGTCGCCCGGCGACCTCCGCAGGCGCAGCGGCGTCCGGTGAACCGCGTGGCTCGAGAGCTGGGCCGTGCCGTTGGTCAGCTCCAGGAGCCCGCTCGGCTGGACGACGGCCGTGCCGTCCAGGGCCAGGGTGGCGTTCGCGCCGGCGAAGCCGGAGTAGACGAACTGCTCGCCATCGCCGTCGCACTGGACGGCGGCGCCGAAACACACGAGGAGGAGAGCCGCGAGAAGGGGGCGCCGCAGATTCTCCATGCCGGCCACGGCACGGCACCAGCAAAGAGAGGACTACGGTGCGGTGCGCTCAGCCAGTGCAGCCGGCGCAGTGACGAGTCGCCGTATATGATTTGCAGCTGCCGGGTCCGTGTCCGGCCACTATTCTGCGCGCTTGACTTCGCTGCCGGAGTCTTCCCCGAGCTCGTGGAGCAGCTCCGGCGAATCACGCTCGTGATGCGCCTAGAATCAAATCAATTGGTCAAGCACGTGCCATATATCAATCTTCTTCCCGGTTGGTCTGGGTACGAAGTTTCCAAGCCTCGTGCATACACAGTTACACACTCGCTCGCGATTCGCGAGGCGCTGACTGAGACGGACATTTGCAGAGAAATGGCGTAGAAATGCAGGCTTGATCGATCGGTAGATCGGGACTGCTCTGTCATTAAAGGTCCGCAAGTAGGTTTCGTGGGGCCGGTAATATGTGTGGTTTCGGCGTTTTCTACGTCAAGGACAAACAAGAATTCAGATTGGGATCCGCCAAAGGATTTTCTTTCTCTTTATATATTTTTTTGAGACAATTCGCAAAACTTTATTACGTCGTCACCAGTTGAACCGGGACGAAAGAGAGGTTTCCAGGGTGGCCTAACTACACACGGCGGCCGACCCCAAGTTTCAAAGCACGCTTTGCTAAATTGTGAGCCCCATATTGGAGCTCCTAAATTCATGAACGAAATTACAAGAATAAAAACTGCTAGAGTAGGCTATGATTTCATGCACGATCGCTCCATATTCCGCTCTGTTTTTCTCCTTGATGCTATCTATCACCTCCTTGCAATCGGAGGCAACATGTACCGACTGCAAATGCAGATCTTCCGATAATGCTAGTGCCTCCCTCACTACCAAAGCTTCTAGAGTGGCCGGGTTGGTGATCGCCGTGAAGCCAAGTGTAGACGCCGCCAAGAACGATCCATTCTCATCTCTTGCTATAGCTGCAATGGTTCTCATGCCACGCCTTTCTGCAACTGCTGCATCCACATTAACCTTTGACATATTATATGGCGGCTTAAGCCATTGTTTGGGTCTCTGTTTCACCTGGCCGGACGGTCTTTCCGTTGGAGCCCTTTTCTGAGTCTGAAACTCTAAAATATATCGTTGGATGAACATATGTGTAGACATTGGAGATTGATGTATATCCTCATAGACCGCTTTTCTTTTCGCACTCCAAATAGCCCATAGTGTGCATGCCAACAGCGTGAACTGTTGCTCGTTTAGTGCCTCATTCTGGGCAAACAACCACTGCCTCGGATCATCATTGTTGTATTGGCTCACTTTGTCAAGTAAATCCCCGTCAGAAAGAGCCCAGATGCATCGTGCATTAGTGCAGTCCAACATCATATGCCGCCAAGAGTCCCGTGTGCCACATAGTCTGCACGCTGCAGAGATACTCATGTTTCTGTGTACAAGAATGTCTGCAGTCGGGATCGAACTTCTTGCTAGTCTCCACAGAAATTGTTTGATCTTTGGGGGTAGATTGGCTGCCCAAAGCGAAGACCACGAACTACTGCCATGCCCAGTAGCCGAGGTTCCCTCCTCCTCGTCTATCCACAACTCCCTAGCGATCTTTGTATGTATGATCAACCTGTAGGCCGATCGAACTGAGAATCCACCCTTCTTCTCCGCACTCCATGCCCAGAAGTCAGGAACGTTTCTTGTACAAAGTGGTAAGCTCATTATTGCCTCAGCATCGATTGGCAAAAATACCGCACGGACTAATGCTTCATTCCAAGTGGCAGTAGCAACTGTAATCAGCTCCGAGACCATTGTCGGAGGCGTTGGCATCCTTGATGTGATCGGCTTCATCATGCCTTGTCTTGGAAGCCAGTTGTGACTCCAAATACGCGTGGTTTGCCCATTCCCAATGCGACGTATGATCCCAAGCTTAAGCATATCCCGTCCATCCAAAATCGCCCTCCAAATCTGAGACGGCCTCCCGCCAAGTTGAGCTTCGAGCAAAGTGGTCTCAGGAAAGTATGCCGCCTTTAATATTTTCGCACTTAGGGAGACAGGTTCTGTAAGTACTCTCCAGGCTTGCCTCGCAAGCAGCGCAAGGTTGAAAATTTCCATATCACGAAAACCCAGGCCGCCCAAGTGTTTTGGCCTCGTCATGACATCCCACGCCACCCAGCTGGGTTTTCTTCTGCCTGCCTTGCTACCCCGGCAGAACTGGCGTATAATTTTCGTGATGTTGTCACACAGGCCACGGGGAAGTCTGAAGCAGGCCATAGAGTAAACCGGCAGAGCTTGGGCCACCGCCTTAATAAGTACCTCCTTGCCTGTAGTCGATAGAAGTTTCTCCATCCAGCCTTTCACCTTCTCCCAAACCCTATCTCGTAGGTATCTGAAAGTTCCCATCTTTGACTGGCCCACATCAGTTGGCATACCCAAATATCGATCACTCAGAGATTCATTCTGAACATTGAGTGTGTTTTTGATGTTATCCCTGACAGGTTGCGGGGTCCCCTTACTGAAGAAAATAGATGACTTAGTGTGGTTGACCCTCTGTCCGGAAGCATTAAAGTATATATCCAACAGGTTTGACACCTCTGTCGCCCCCTGAACACTTGAATTGAACAACAACATGCTATCATCGGCGAAGGGAAGGTGGTTGACAGCCGGAGCTGTGGGTGCCACCTTTATCCCACTGAGTGCTGATGATCAAGAACTGGTTTTTTAAAAGGCACGAAAGGCCCTCTGCTGCGATCAAGAAGAGGTAGGGGGAGATCGGGTCTCCCTGCCGGATGCCACGTGAAGGCAAAAAACTCTCAAGTATTTCTCCATTAAACTGAACTGAGAACGATACTGAACCGATCATCCCCATAACTATGTCCACCCACTGTTGGTTGAAACCCAGCTTGATCATAATTGCTTGAAGATAAGACCACTCCAACCTGTCGTATGCTTTCATCATATCCAGTTTTAAAGCGTAATAGCTGTTGGACTTTGTTAGATTTCGGGTTCCGGCAGACCCTCAAGGTTCGAACTCTGGGGTGCGCACGGAGATCACACCTCCTACCTACTCACGTCTCTTCACCGCGCAAGGATCTAAACTACACGAAGAACAACACAAGGGACACGAGGTTTATACTAGTTCGGGCCACCATTGTGGTGTAATACCCTACTCTAGTTTGTGGCATGGTGGATTGCCTCAGGGGCTGATGATGAACAATACAAAGAAAAAACTGCCTCGCGAGGGGAGGGGTTCTTGTGTTGGTGGTTCTGGCTAAGGTTCGATTGGTCGACCTTCAGATGCCTCTATACTATGGTGGCTAGTCCTATTTATAGAGCGAGGCCCTGGTCCTCTTCCCAAATATTGAGCGGGAAGGGTGCCAACAATTGGCCATTTTGAAGGAGAACATCTAGTACACTTATCCTGGCTAAAGTAGGTCCTCGCCTGCCAAAGACTCTGACGGTGACGTCGGCTTGGGCTCCACGATGACCTCCATCCTGTCGTTCTGCTGGTCTTGGTCTTGTTGCACCGAAATGGTTGCCTTTGCTTGATACTCTCGCCTGCGCTTACCCCCCTTGCACAAAGAGGAAACAAGGACTCTGCGCAGGCCGGCGCCCGCCTGGCGCCCGCCTGGCTTCGGTCGTCATGGCTTAAGTCACGGGCACCTTGTGAGGTACCCTGCCTTGATCTCTCTGCCTCCTCGCAAGCCAGCCTGATGAGGATGTGCCTGAGGAAGCTTCATGTCGTCCGCCCCGCGAGGCTTGGCCCCTCGCGAGGGTCTTGAGCTTGCGTCGATGAAGATGGGCCGTACTGGGCCACTCCTTGAGCCACGCCGCAGGCAGGCAAGTCCGGGTACCCCCATTCCCAGAACACCGACAGTAGCCCCCGGGCCCAAGGCGCGCCCAGACTTGGCTTAGTAGAGAAGCGAAGGGGCGAGTGCGACGCGCCGCGGGCCCCAACAGCCTGCGGCCTTGGGCGCCGTGTGGCGGTTGATTGGACGTGGGCGTCCCTGCTTCCCCACGACGCCTCGGCAACTGCGCGAATTGACAATTCCCTACATGCAAAATGGGTCATGATTACCTGCGATCATGGAGGCCGACGGTTGGCCTCCTCCGGCTATATGTACGGAACGGCGCAAGCCTTTCCAGTCCATCCCTTCCTGCTACTCCCCTTCTTCTTCCTGGCCGTTCATCGTCCCCATGGCCCCGCCGAAGAGGTTCTCGGCCGCAGAGAAAGGGAAGGCTCGCCAGGAAGGGCCTGGCACTCCTCCGGCCAAGCATGGCCGGGGCCGCCCTCGCAAGCACCCTACGACCCCCGCTGCGGCTTCCTGTGGCCGTGGAAGCAGCCCTCTGCGCGGCGGAGGGCGCTCGGCTGCCGACGAGAGGTATGTTGGGGCTGTGCGACCCCCCAAGCCATGCTCGCGCTCGGCGGAGGTGCTGCCGGAGTTCGTCGTGTGGTTGGCGGACCCGACCGACACCTGGCTCCAGCTCCCCCGCTTCTTCGTAGGTGAACTTCCGGCTGGTGCCCCGGGCGGCCTTTGGCTTCAGGCAGATGGTTGCTGCAGCAGGGCCTCTTGGGCTACTCTGGAGGTCTCCACCGCCTGGGAGGCGGCCTTGACCCGTGGCTGGCAAATGTTTGCCCGCGCGCGCGGCCTGAGCCGTCGGTGCACTCTACACTTTAATTTCGACGGTGATGCCACCCTCTATGTGAGGGTGTTCGGGGAAGATGGCCGCCACGCCAGATGCTACCTCGAAGACGATGATCGCGGCCGTGCGCCCAACCCCAGCATTGGCCGGAATGAAGGTGGTGGGAGGCGCGCGGGCAGCAGCGCCCGAGGCTCGCCAAGCTTTGGTGACTCCCCATCGGACAACAACTCCTCCAGCGGTGGTCACGACTTCCCCCCTCTCCGGCGCGCTCGCCTGGGAGAGGGCAGCGGGTCGGCCCATCATCGTGCCTCGGTGAAGCGGGAGACGAAATCCGGCTGAGCTCCGGAGGCAGTACGAGCCCTTGCCGAGATTTGACGCCGGGCAAGTCGTGCCCGTTTTGCTTTTCTTTCTTTCCTGCGCAAAAAAGAAGGTAGTTTGTTGCCCCACGGGGGCGTGTTAAACTGTTGCTGCTTAATTTGGCGCACTGTTTCTACCGTTTCTCTGCTATGTGTTCGTTCCGCGTGTTTATGCGCGGTAATTACTTAGCTTGGGGGGGAAGCTCGTCGCGGTCCTCGCCTCCCGAGGCCAGGGCCTCGTCGTGCGCCTTGTGTCCTGCAGGGGTTAGTCAGTAGGGATGGTCTCCAGCCTTGGTAGCGGGGACGACCAACCCAAGTCCCGTGATCGTGTCGCAATGCCCGTGGGGCACGGACTGGGAGGGGTGCTCCCGCAGCGGACTCGGATAGGGAAGTTCCAAATCACCGGGGCAGAAAACACTCGCGAGGGTGCCCATGTTCCTCCCTCGTGAGACTTTGCGCGAGAGAAAACGAAGCAAACAAGTGAAATGGACGAAGGGTCGCGAGCTCGAAACAGTAACAGCTTCAGTAAAACTTCAAATATAAACAGACAAGCCAACTGCGGAAAGCAAATGAAAGAAGCGGCGACCGGCACCTAATCTTGTCTTCGACGTCTTCTCACCAGCGTGGAGCTAAGTGCTGCCACTGGGCATGGGCGGGAGCCCCCGAGGCCCGAGGGCGGCACTCCGGAGACTCCGGGGCATGTACAACCCCACTCATTATTACGTGAGAGTGTCACAGGCGGCGAGCTTCACAAGCGTTTGCCTTCTTCACAGGCTCCGGGCCTTTTCCCAAACGCAGCAACTTCACAGGCATTCGCCTTCTTCACAGGCACCGGGCCTTTTCTAAAACGCGGCAACTTCACATGCATTCGCCTTCTTCACAGGCATCGGGCCTTTTCCAAAACGCGACAACTTTATAGGCATTCACCTTCTTCATAGGCACCGGGCCTTTTCCAAAACGCGGCAACTTCACAGGCACTCGCCTTCTTCACAGGCACCGGACCTTTTTCAGGGGTAAAATCTTCGGAGGTATTGAATGTTCCACGCGTTCTGGATAGGCACCCCCTCCTGGGTCTCCAAGCGCGCGGAGCCGGGCCTGGAAACATGAACAACCTTGAACGGGCCCTCCCAAATGGCAGAGAGCTTATGCAGCCCCTCCCTGGAGAGAACCCGTCTGACCATGAGGTCTCCTACCTCAAGAGTCCTGGGGCGGATGTTGCGGCAGTGGTATCGCCATAGTGCTTGTTGGTACCTTGCTGCTCGTAGCGCGGCTTCTCGGCGACGCTCCTCCCCCAGCACGAGATCCGTCCCCCGCATGGCGTCCTGCTACGCCTCGTCGAACGCCAGGACCCGTGCGGAACGACGTCTGACCTCGTGGGGGAGAACGGCTTCAGCTCCATAAACCAGAAAGAACGGGGTTTTGCCAGTCGGCTTGGTTGTGGTCGTCTGGATGGACCACATCACGGATTGGAGCTCGTCGTACCAGCCCCTGCCACAGGCTTCTAGCTTCTTCTTGAAGGTTCTGGTTTTGAGGCCCCTCGGGACCTCTGCATTGGCTCGTTCAGCCTAGCTGTTGCTTCGGGGGTGCGCCATTGAGGCGTAGCATATCTGCGTTCCGAGGTTAGCACAGTATGTTTTGAAAAGATTACTGGTGAAATGCGAACCGTTGTCAATGATAATGCGGTTAGGCACCCCAAATCGGCTCACGAGGCCCTTGATGAACTTGACTGCTGAGCTCGCGGGTATGGTGCGAACGACTTCTACTTCGGCCCACTTGGTGAACTTGTCCATGGCGATGTAGAGGTAGCGGTAGCCCCCTGGCGCCCGAGGGAACGGGCCCAGAATGTCGAGCCCCCAAACTGCGAATGGCCATGAGAGGGGTATGGTCTACAGTACCCTCGTTGGCTGGTGGATCTGCTTGGCGTGGAACTGGCAGGCCTCACAAGCCTTCACCAGCTCAACAGCGTCGTTGAGCGATGTGGGCCAGTAGAACCCGCTACGAAATGCCTTGCCAACGAGGGTGCGCGAGGATGAGTGGTGCCCACAGTCTCCGTCGTGTATGTCTGCCAGCAGATCCTTCCCTTGCTCTCTGGGAATGCAACACAGGGACACGTGGTTCGGCCACCTTCGGTAGAGCTCCCCATCCTTGACGTTGTAGGCCGTGGCCTGCCGTGCTACACGTTCCGCGTCCTCCTCCTTCTCCGGCAGAGTCCCTTGCGTCAAGTAGGCCTTGAATTCTGCCATCCAGCATTCTTCCCGAGGCTCCAACGCCAGAAGCAGGCGTGCCCCCGAGGCCGGGCCAGGCCGGGGCTCCCGAGGCAGGTGGCTGAGGGAGTTCCTCCCTAGGCTGCGCCATGCTTGACAACATCGGCGTCGCTGAGGGTTTGAAGAGCCGCTCCTCGAAGACGCCCGGCTCCTGAGGTAGCCGCCTAGATGCTCTCTTGGCAATGTCGTCAGCCTCCTGATTGGTACCGCGAGGCACATGCTGCAACTCCAGCCCCCAAAATTGTTTCTCCATCTTGCGGACCTCAGCAAGGTACGCCTCCATATGCTCATCCTTTGGCTCGTATACTTTGTTGGAGAAGTTGACGAGGAGTTGCGATTCACCTTTGATGGTGATTCGTTTAACTCCCAAGGCGATGGCTGCCCTCAAGCCCGCTATCAGGCCCTCATATCCTGCTATGTGTTGGAGACCTTCTCCCCATGCTGGAAACAGAGCTGCACGGCATAGTAAAGCTTGTCTTGGGTGGGGGATATGAGCATTGCGCCAGCCCCTGCGCCCTGTCGTGCGAATGCTCCGTCGAAGTACATCACTCAACCATCTGATGCTTCACTCCCCGGGGAGAGTGACCGGTCCTCGCCCAGTTTGAGCCCTGGCGCCTCTGTCCATTCCGCCATGAAATCCGCGAGCGCAACCCCCTTAATGACCCTGGTAATGCTGAATTCCAGCTAGAATGCCTGCAGTTTGATGTTCCATTCGGCAACCCTCCCTGCTGAATTGGGGCTCCTGAGCACCCTCTCCAGGAGATAGGCTGAGACGACCTTGATGGGATGGCCCTGAAAGTAGTGCCGCAGCTTGCGCGAAGCTACCAACAATGCAAGGAGTAGCTTCTGAGGCATTGGGTACCATGCCCTTGCGTCCCGCAGCACCGTACTGACGAAGTACACTGGATGCTCGATGAGATTGAGGGTGCCGGCGCAGCCCACATCCTCGGGAGGCTGGGGCGCCTCCTGGGGCGGCGCGGATCTCAGGCCCTGGTCGCCTGAAGGGGCTTCCTCTGCTC
Organism: Triticum dicoccoides; assembly: GCF_002162155.2. Lineage (NCBI taxonomy): Eukaryota > Viridiplantae > Streptophyta > Magnoliopsida > Poales > Poaceae > Triticum > Triticum dicoccoides. Next base: position 602,588,180 of record NC_041389.1, read on the forward strand.
CTGGTGCGCTCTCTTGGCGGGGCTGATCTTTCTCTGTTATGGTAGTGGCCTCTGCGAGGCCTTCCGTGCCCTGCTCTGCCTCGGCCGGGGGTGCAACGGCGGCCGAGGCCTGACGCTCCTTCCGGACTGCTACCAGTGCTGCGCTGGCGGAATAAGGGGTGGCTGCAAGGTAGAGCAACAGGGACTCCTGAGGGCGAGGGGCCACCATCACCGGGGGGCTGGTTAGGTACCTCTTGAGGTCTTGGAATGCTTTGTCAGCCTCTTCAGTCCATTCGAAGGGGCCTTTCCTCTTCATCAGCTCGAAGAACGGCAACGCCCGCTCTCCCAGCTTGGAGATGAAACGCCCTTGTCACGCCCAATATGCGATACTATCCTAAAGAGACTCGAAGGTCCCACCAAGGATAGAACCGCATATTGAAACGCTTTTGCAAGGTGGATATCATTACATCAACATTACATAATAGATGGGAATACATACATAAGGCATACAGTGCCACACGAATACAACATCACAATACATCAGAGCACCATCCGACTACGGACGAAACACAACCAGAAACTCAAACGACATCCACCCTGCTAGCTCAGGCTGCTGACCTGGAACCTATCCCCTGATCGAAGAAGAAGCAGAAGAAGAACTCAACGCAAGCAAGCATCGATCTCGCGTCATGATCATCGCATAACCTGTACCTGCAACTGTTGTTGTAGTAATCTGTGAGCCACGAGGACTCAGCAATCCCATTACCATGGGTATCAAGACTAGCAAAGCTTAATGGGAAAGGAAGGGGTAAAGTGGTGAGGTTGCAGCAGCGACTAAGCAAATATGGTGGCTAACATACGCAAATAAGAGCAAGAAGAGAGCAAAGGAATGGTCGTGAAGCTAGCAATGATCAAGAGGTGATCCTGAACTCCTACTTACGTCAATCATAACCCAGAAACCGTGTTCACTTCCCGGACTCCGGCGAGAAGAGACCATCACGGCTACACACATGATTGATGCGTTTTAATTCGGATCTGGTGTCAAGTTATCTACAACTGGGCATTAACAAATTCCCATCTGCCACATAACTGCGGGCATGGCTCTCAAAAGTTTATACCCTGCAGGGGTGTCCCAACTTAGCCCATGATAAGCTCTCGCGATCAACGAAGGATATACCTTCTCCCAGGAAGACCCGATCAATCTCGAAATCCTGGTTTACAAGACATTTCGACAATGGTAAAACAAGACCAGCAAAGCCGCCCGATGCGCCGACAATCCCGATAGGAGCTGCACATATCTCGTTCTCAGGGCAACACCGGATAAGCGAAGCGTACAGGTACCGACGTAACCCAAGTTGCCAAGGGATGGTCTCGCACGGTGCTCTAGTTTGGACCAATACTTAGACAAGCATTGGCCCCGGAGGGGCTAAAATAAGATGACCCTCGGGTTAATTACTCCCAAGGGAAATGTAGGTGGTGGTGAGGCAAATGGTAAAACCAATGTTGGGCCTTGCTGGAGGAGTTTTATTCAAAGCGAACTGTCAAGGGGGTCCCATAAATCACCCGACCGCGTAAGGAACGCAAAATCCGGGAACATAACACCGGTATGACAAAAACTAGGGCGGCAAGAGTGGAACAAAACACCAGGCATAAGGCCGAGCCTTCCACCCTTTACCAAGTATATAGATGCATTAATTAAATAAGAGATATTGTGATAAACCAACAAAATCCTGTCCACCATGGAGCAATCTTCAACTTCACCTGCAACTAGCAACGCTATAAGAGGGGCTGAGCAAAAGCGGTAACATAGCCAAGCAACGGTTTGCTAGGAAGGGTGTCAAAGATTAGAGGTTCATGGCAATTTGGGAGGCTTGAAGAGCAAATGATAGGTAACGCAGCATAGCGATAGAACGAAGCAACTAGCATAGCAATGATAGTAGTGAGATCCAAGGTAGCGGTCATCTTGCCTGAAATCCTGCACGGAAGAAGAACGAGTCCATGAAGAAGATGAAGCCACGAAGACGAACCACGCGTAGACGAACGAATCCTCACGATCGCAACGAAACGGGAACTATCGAGAAGAAGCACAGAACATGGTAAACACACCACACACATACATGACATGATGCACAACCAAGCATGATGCATGGCAACGCTAGATGAAGCTAATCAAGGCAAGAGACGATGCAAACAAGAGCAACACATCAAAGCAAGTTTAAATGAGGCCAGGAACAACATATAACACTTCTGGTAAGTCCTCATATGCAAATTTCGAAATTGGTCCAGATCTGAACAAACATTAAGTTGAAGTTGTTAAACAGCAAGTTAAAGATCACCACGAGGATCTACACGAAATTCTAGTCAAGTTACATATAAAGTTCATTTAATTCGAAGCTACGGCCTAGAAGATATGAGCAAAACAAGTTTAACATGACATTGATGCAAAATGCACCCAAACATCAAGAAAACACCTCAAAACAAGTATGCAACATGATAATATGAAACTACATGCAAAATCAAGCAAGTTTCATATAGAGCACACTCAAAACGGAGCAACGGTTCAACACAATACACTCTATACAAGTTATAGCAACAATCTGTCCAAAACAGCAACTAGGCATATAGCAAGCATCAAAACAACAAGCTACATCACCTCAATATGAAAACAAAAGGCATGGGCATGAAGTACAGGTAAAGCATAACAAAACATGAACACTGAGCTATGTCCAGAAATCACTACAACATGCTCAAACACACATGGCAAGATTGCAAATAATAACAGTTTCAGACTTATCAGGAAATAACATCAGGTTGCAATGTTTAGAGCTATCAAACAACATGTTACAGAAACCTATCATGGCAAACAAAGGCATGACATGAACCTACTAATTGCATAGAACAAAAGTCCCTTACTGGCCATGAGCCAAAAAGGCACAGAAAATATGATGGCACCCATGTAAACATGGCAAGTTATATGACAGATTCAAACATGGCAGGAACAACAATAAGTAGGCATGTTGGTGAGCTTGAACCACTCACCACAGAGCAATACATGGCATGGCAAGGCAACCAACAGTAAGAATACATGTTTATGAAGCTAAGCATGGCAAGATCAAGTTCATAGGGTGCATGGATCACTAACAACAATCATGACAACATTAAACTTAAAGTTAACAGGCTGACAGCAACATCATTTAGCAAGTTTGGAGCAAGATATGAACAATCTACAGCAAGCTATAAATGTAAGCAGGGGCATGGATGGATAGCTCATAACCATACGTACAAAACATCCTTAGTGAAGTATCTCAAAATAAGCATGGATCTCTCTGTAGCATCAAGTTTACATGGCATAAAAATAACAGCAAAGCAGGGACTAAAATCAGCAACATCACGAGGCCTAGTTTACATGCTTGTGCTAGTCACCACATTTATCACAAAAATACATGGCATACACCCCTGTAAAGATGGCATGGCACAGTTCAAAACATATGTAGGGCTCAAGTTCATAAGATGCACACATCAATCATGGCAAAAATGACAAAAGAGCATGTTATAACAGTTTCAGCAGATTAACAGCAACATGCACTCTTGCAACGATGATTCGGGCATCAAGATGGACTCAAATGAACATGATGCAATAGAATGGAATGAAGTACTCGTCGAGACGAACAATTTGACATATTACACGCATGAAACGGAGCAGTACGCATAGAGTTATGACGCGATGAATATGGTAACAAAATAAGGGAAAAACAGGGACAGAAATATTTCGACCTCGCAGGGTAAAAGTCAACGGGCGAGGGAGGCGGCGGATCTCGCCGGAGACATCGCCGAATTTGCGGGGAACGGCGGCCGCCATCGAAGGGGGGCGCTCGCCGGAGCACGGGGGAGCCGGATCCGGTCGCTCCTCGACCGGATCTGGCCGGAGGCGGAGGAGAGGGGGCGCAGGAGCGCGCGGGACGGTGGGGCGGCGAAGCTCCTGCGGCGGCGGAGGAGATCCGCGGGAGGCGGCGGCGGTGCTCCGCGGCCGGAGGCGAGGAGGCGGCGGCGGCGGCGCTCCGCGGCCGGAGGCGAGGAGGCGGCG
>NC_041389.1:602592960-602599284 GCF_002162155.2 Triticum dicoccoides
GGGGGCCGGGGACGGGCCACGCGGGCCGGCGCGGAGGGTGGCGGCGGTGCGCCACGTGGCGGCCTCCGATTGGCGCAGGGAGCGGCGGCGGACACGTCCGCCTGGGGTTGGACATGTCCGGCGCGGCGCGGAGGGGAAAATCTAGGGTTTGGGGTGTTGGACTGCGAAAATTTCGGGGAGGGGCACATATTTATAGGTAGGGGGAGCTAGGAGACTCAAAATGGAGTGCGGTTTTCGCCCAGACGATCGTGATCGAACGACTGAGAGCATGGAGGGGAGTTAGATGGGTTTTGGGCCAGTTTGGAGGGGTGTTGGGCTGCAAGACAAAAGAGGCCTTCACGGTTACCCGGTTGACCGTTGGAGTACCAAACGACCTCCAAATGGCACGAAACTTGACAGGCGGTCTACCGGTGCTATACCAAGGCCGCTTCGCAAACCTCGGGCCATTCCGAGAAAGTTTAACACCCGCTCACAATAGGATACAAGAGGGGGACGTCGGCAGACATAGGAGTGCCGGATTGCAAAACGGACAACGGGAAAAATGCTCGGATGCATGAGACGAACACGTATGCAAAATGAGATGCACATGATGACATGATAAAATGCAACACGCAAGCAAATGACATGGCAACGATGACGAATAACTGGCAGACACCTGGCGCATCGAATCCGGGGCGTTACAACACTCCTCCACTAACAAGAGATCTCGTCCCGAGATCTTAGGACCGAGACGGAAGGGAAAAGGAATGAGGTGAAACAAGAACTCAAAAGAAGAAGCAAAGAATCAAGAGCACTCGAGAAGAAGAGAGGAACAACGAGAATGACGAGAATCGAAAGCTCACAGAATCAGATAGACTATGAAACGACTCCGGTTAGAACGAGATAAGAAACGAATAAGACTGAAAGGATTTAGGCAGTACTCCGGCTGAAACATGGAGGAATAGAACACGAGCTTGAGAGGATGGAATGATACTTGATGAACTCTTGCAGAATGAATTAAATCATGAAGAACCACCATTAATAACTCCGGTGACAAAAGGATGATGAGATAGAATGAAGGAAGAAAGAATAAAGATTCAAGCCTTGCGTTGATTTAGATGGAGGTTCCGACGAGATGGCCGAGGAAATTTGAACTCCCGAAAAGAAAAGATGAAAACACTTGGAACTAGAATTTATTCATCAAGAACAAACTCCAAAGAAAAGGATTAATCACTTTGAGGAAATAAGAATAAGATTTATTGTATGCTTATCCTTCATCAAATTAAATTGATGACAAGAAATGGATTTTGCATATTACTTATTCTTCTTGAAAAGGATTAAGGGGGTATAGCACAAAACTTGAGAAAGTATTCATGAACCACCGGCATGATTGGAAAGAACGAATGAATTGATATGATAATCAAAGAAAAAGAATCTTGAATGAACCACCGTAAGAATTCAAAAATGACTGACGAAAGAGAATGAATCACCGGGAAGAATTAGAAGAACAAATATGCGTTGAGGGGATTTAGATGCAAAAGAACGAAGACATAATGAGCTGATTAAAGAACACTTGAACGAAGCACCGGGATAATTGGATATCGGTAGCTGAAATGTGAGGACGAAGAATTCTTCTGGAACGATGGCCTCCGGTGAAAAGAAACGGGAAAACAACTTCTGACATACTCCGGATGGGTAAGAAAAGGAATATCTGACGAATGGAATAATTCGAGACGATAGCATGAAACTAGAACCGCGAATCTTCGAGAGAACAGACAAGATTTAGAGGAAAAACTCTTTTTCAATCTTCAAATGATGACGAGAAACACCACCAAAATTACTGAGATACTCCGGGAGGATGAAAAGCAAAGAGGTTGAGCAGACGATGAAATGATTTGAAATCGATCTTGGAAAAGGCATGTGACTGATGGAATCCATTCTTACGTCACACTTCGAAAAGAATTAGAGAATAGCTCTGGGGGAACTAGAAGAGTCAGCTAAGATCCTGGGAAAAGACCTATGGGTTAGGGCCCACTGAAGAGATAACACCGTTGGAAAGGTATGTTGAACAGATAGATGATGCACCGGAATAATTGAAATATTTGAATGAGGTGACAACCTCGAATTAATTGGAATACAGACGAATCTCCTGAGACGTCTTTCGAACTCTGGAATGATTGAATGGCGAGAGGCAAACGAGCAAGGAGAACACTTGATCCAAGGAAAAGAATGTGATCAACTCGAAAAACTTGAATTGAGTTCACCGGAAAAAGAAAAGGGGTGAAGAATGACGAACAAGACGAGAATCCACCGGTTGAAATGGTTGAGGGAAGACTGAAGAGGCTCCGCTCGAATGAAATTGATGCTCGAAAACAGACTCAGGCTCCGGTAAGAACAGGGTGGGAGGGCGGGAAAACAAAGGCAACTTGGAAGGGCAAACCGATGAATATCTTGAAGAGAAAACACCGGTTGAAATAATTGAGAAAAGAAAACAAAGACTTCGCACGAGTAGGATGGATACTCGATTACGGACTCCGGTTCCGAGAGGAAGAAGGGTGGGGGTGGGAAAAGAAAACAACTGAGGATTGAACTTGGCGAAGAAGAAGAGGCTCGAGTCGACTTGACGAGAAGTGCACATGATGCAAAGAGCTAAGGAACAACGATCAAAAACCAACTGCGTGATCCTAAGGAAAATTTGAAAGGGAAGAGGAGAAATTCAAAACACCTACGTCAAGATTCCTCACCAGAGCAACGAAGGGGCTGAGGAGTAAAACGAATTCCTACTCTCCGATATAACTAGACTCCGAAAATAGTTTTCTTCTAGACTCAACAACGGCCAAACTACACGATCAATCAAGGGGGCTCCTAGGGTCGGTCGAGGCTCTGATACCAACTTGTCACGCCCAATATGCGATACTATCCTAAAGAGACTCGAAGGTCCCACCAAGGATAGAACCGCATATTGAAATGCTTTTGCAAGGTGGATATCATTACATCAACATTACATAATAGATGGGGATACATACATAAGGCATACAGTGCCACACGAATACAACATCACAATACATCAGAGCACCATCCGACTACGGACGAAACACAACCAGAAACTCAAACGACATCCACCCTGCTAGCCCAGGCTGCTGACCTGGAACCTATCCCCTAATCGAAGAAGAAGCAGAAGAAGAACTCAACGCAAGCAAGCATCGCTCTTGCGTCATGATCATCGCATAACCTGTACCTGCAACTGTTGTTGTAGTAATCTGTGAGCCACGAGGACTCAGCAATCCCATTACCATGGGTATCAAGACTAGCAAAGCTTAATGGGAAAGGAAGGGGTAAAGTGGTGAGGTTGCAGCAGCGACTAAGCAAATATGGTGGCTAACATACGCAAACAAGAATGAGAAGAGAGCAAAGGAACGGTCGTGAAGCTAGCAATGATCAAGAGGTGATCCTGAACTCCTACTTACGTCAATCATAACCCAGAAACCGTGTTCACTTCCCGTAGTCCGCCGAGAAGAGACCATCACGGCTACACACACGGTTGATGCGTTTTAATTCGGATCTGGTGTCAATATATCTACAACCGGGCATTAACAAATTCCCATCTGCCACATAACCGCGGGCACGGCTCTTGAGAGTTTATACCCTGCAGGGGTGTCCCAACTTAGCCCATGATAAGCTCTCACGATTAACGAAGGATATACCTTCTCCCAGGAAGACCCGATCAGTCTCGGAATCCCGGTTTACAAGACATTTCGACAATGGTAAAACAAGACCAGCAAAGCCGCCCGACGCGCCGACAATCCCGATAGGAGCTGCACATATCTCGTTCTCAGGGCAACACCGGATAAGCGAAGCGTACAGGTACCGACGTAACCCAAATTGCCAAGGGATGGTCCCGCACGGTGCTCTAGTTTGGACCAATACTTAGACAAGCATTGGCCCGGGGGGGCTAAAATAAGATGACCCTCGGGTTAATTACTCCCAAGGGAAATGTAGGTGGTGGTGAGGCAAATGGTAAAACCAATGTTGGGCCTTGCTGGAGGAGTTTTATTCAAAGCGAACTGTCAAGGGGGTCCCATAAATCACCCGACCGCGTAAGGAACGCAAAATCCGGGAACATAACACCGGTATGACGGAAACTAGGGCGGCAAGAGTGGAACAAAACACCAGGCATAGGGCCGAGCCTTCCACCCTTTACCAAGTATATAGATGCATTAATTAAATAAGAGATATTGTGATATCCCAACAAAATCCTGTCCACCATGGAGCAATCTTCAACTTCACCTACAACTAGCAACGCTATAAGAGGGGCTGAGCAAAAGCGGTAACATAGCCAAGCAACGGTTTGCTAGGAAGGGTGTCAAAGATTAAAGGTTCATGGCAATTTGGGAGGCTTGAAGAGCAAATGATAGGTAACGCAACATAGCGATAGAACGAAGCAACTAGCATAGCAATGATAGTAGTGAGATCCAAGGTAGCGGTCATCTTGCCTGAAATCCCGCACGGAAGAAGAATGAGTCCATGAAGAAGATGAAGCCACAAAGACGAACCAAGCGTAGACGAACGAATCCTCACGTTCGCAACGAAACGGGAACTATCGAGAAGAAGCACAGAACATGGTAAACACACCACACACATACATGACATGATGCACAACCAAGCATGATGCATGGCAACGCTAGATGAAGCTAATCATGGCAAGAGACGATGCAAACAAGAGCAACACATCAAAGCAAGTTTAAATGAGGCCGTGAACAACATATAACACTTCCGGTAAGTCCTCATATGCAAATTTCGAAATTGGTCCAGATCTGAACAAACATTAAGTTGAAGTTGTTAAACAACAAGTTAAAGATCACCACGAGGATCTACACAAAATTCTAGTCAAGTTACATATAAAGTTCATTTAATTCGGAGCTACGGCCTAGAAGATATGAGCAAAACAAGTTAAACATAGCATTGATGCAAAATGCATCCAAACATCAAGGAAACACCTCAAAAAAGTATGAAACATGATAATATGAAACTACATGCAAAATCAAGCAAGTTTCATATAGAGCACACTCAAAACGGAGCAACGGTTCAACACAATACACTCTATACAAGTTATAGCAACAATCTGTCCAAAATAGCAACTAGGCATATAGCAAGCATCAAAACAACAAGCTACAACACCTCAATATGAAAAAAAGGCATGGGCATGAAGTACAGGTAAAGCATAACAAAACATGAACACTGAGCTATCTCCAAAAATCACTAGAACATGCTCAAACACACATGGCAAGATTGCAAATAATAACAGTTTCAGACTTATCAGGAAATATCATCAGGCTGCAATGTTTAGAGCTATCAAACAACATGTTACAGAAACCTATCATGGCAAACAAAGACATGGCATGAACCTACTAATTGCATAGAACAAAAGTCCCTTACTGACCATGAGCCAAAAAGGCACAGAAAATATGATGGCACCCATGTAAACATGGCAAGTTATATGACAGATTCAAACATGGCAGGAACAACAATAAGTAGGCATGTTGGTGAGCTTGAACCACTCACTACAGAGCAATACATGGCATGGTAAGGCAACCAACAGTAAGAATACATGTTTATGAAGCTAAGCATGGCAAGATCAAGTTCATAGGGTGCATGGATCACTAACAACAATCATGACAACATTAAACTTAAAGTTAACAGGCTGACAACAACATCATTTAGCAAGTTTGGAGCAAGATATGAACAATCTACAGCAAGCTATAAATGTAAGCAGGGGCATGGATGGATAGCTCATAACCATATGTACAAAACATCCTTAGTGAAGTATCTCAAAATAAGCATGGATCTCTCTGTAGCATCAAGTTTACATGGCATAAAAATAACAGCAAAACAGGGACTAAAATCAGCAACATCACGAGGCCTAGTTTACATGCTTGTGCTAGTCACCACATTTATCACAAAAATACATGGCATACACCCCTGTAAAGATGGCATGGCACAGTTCAAAACATATGTAGGGCTCAAATTCATAAGATGCACACATCAATCATGGCAAAAATGACAAAAGAGCATGTTATAACAGTTTCAGCAGATTAACAGCAACATGCACTCTTGCAACAATGATTCTGGCATCAAGATGGACTCAAATGAACATGATGCAATAGAATGAAATGAAGTACTCGTCGAGACGAACAATTTGACATATTACACGCATGAAACGGAGCAGTACGCACAGAGTTATGATGGGATGAATATGGTAACAAAATAAGGGGAAAAAAGGGACAGAAATATTTCGACCTCGCGGGGTAAAAGTCAACGGGCGAGGGAGGCGGCGGATCTCGCCGG
>NC_041389.1:602599507-602623978 GCF_002162155.2 Triticum dicoccoides
CGACCGGATCTGGCCGGAGGCGGAGGATAGGGGTGGGCATAAAAAACCGAGCACCGAAAACCGTACCAAATAAACCGGTACCGAACCCGAATTCACCGAAACCGAATACTTCGGTTTGCACTTCGGTTGGCAGTCTTGGGAAACCGAAGTTTCTTCGGTGATTTCGGTTGTGTGCCTCTGGTACCCGAAGTACCGAATACACCGAAATAGTACTCTGCTTTTTTTAGGTAACGATGTACTACTCTATAGTTTTTTCAGAATATACGTGGAGAGAGAGAGAGGCCCAACTGCATTTAAAAACTTCACAGCCCCACAGCCCAATCCGCTCTGTTGTTTTGACCTCGAGTAGTCCACTACGATAAAACAATCCTCCATATCCCTGTCGCACCGTACCGCAGCACCGCTATTCCCGTCCATCCTTATCTCTCGCAGTAACCCTCGCCGCCCCTTCTCGCTGATTCGTAGTCGCAGCCCCATCTCGCCAGTTCAACGCGGCCACGAGTGGCACCCATAGCTGGACCAGAAGGACGTCCGGGTGGATCAAGGTTCAAGGAGCCAGGCGCGCTTGACGACAGGCATGCTCTCCCTACTTTCTTGTGCCATCTCCTCTCTCTTTCCAAGCAAGGTTCGATCTATGGTGGCGACGAGAGAGGGAGAGGTGAAGCAACGACTTCTGGGAGGACACAAAGTATCGAATTTTTCCATGCAGATCAGTTCATCTCGGTCTTAACCGAGGACCGAACCGATGTTACCTTGGACCGAAGTCTCGGTTGTTGTTTTTGGAAGAAACCGTTCGGTCTGCAATTTCAGAAAACCGAATTTCTCAATTACCCGAAGCACCGAACCGATCGGTTCGGGGGAATCGAATGCCCAGCCCTAGCGGAGGAGAGGGGGCGCGGGAGCACGCGGGACGGCGGGGCGGCGAAGCTCCTGCGGCGGTGGAGGAGATCCGCGGGAGGCGGCGGCGGCGCTCCGGGCCGGAGGCGAGGAGGCGGCGGCGGCGCTCTGCGACCGGAGGCGAGGAGGCGGCGGGAGGCGCCGGAGGTCGGCGAGGGTCGCCGGCGGGGCTGCCAGAGATGGCGGGCGCCGGTGCGGGGCCGCGGCGGCGAGCGGGCCAGGCGGCGGCGCGCGCGGGCTGCGGGGGCCGGGGACGGGCCGCGCGGGCCGGCGCGGAGGGTGGCGGCGGCGCGCCATCTGGCGGCCTCCGATTGGCGCGGGGAGCGGCGGCGGACACGTCCGCCCGGGGTTGGACATGTCCGGCACGGTGCGGAGGGGAAAATCTAGGGTTTGGGGTGTTGGACTGCAAAAATTTCGGGGAGGGGCACATATTTATAGGTAGGGGGAGCTAGAAGACTCCAAATGGAGTGCGGTTTTCGCCCACACGATCGTGATCGAATGACCGAGAGCATGGCGGGGAGTTAGATGGGTTTTGGGCCAGTTTAGAGGGGTGTTGGGCTGCAAGACAAAAGAGGCCTTCACGGTTACCCGGTTAACCATTGGAGTACCAAACGACCTCCAAATGGCACGAAACTTGACAGACGGTCTACCGGTGCTATACCAAGGCCGCTTGGCAAACCTCGGGCCATTCCGAGAAAGTTTAACACCTGCTCACAATAGGAGACAAGAGGGGGACGTCGGCGGACATAGGAGTGCCGGATTGCAAAATGGACAATGGGGAAAATGCTCGGATGCATGAGACGAACACGTATGCAAAATGAGATGCACATGATGACATGATAAAATGCAACATGCAAGCAAATGACATGGCAATGATGACGAATAACTGGCAGACACCTGGCGCATCGAATCCGGGGCGTTACAGCCCTAATGCGGTTACGCGCCCGGTGAGCTTTTGCATTTCCCTGAGGGTCTTTGGCGGACTCATGTCCTCGACTGCTTTGACCTTCTCTGGGTTAGCCTCAATGCCTCTGTGTGATATAAGGAAGCCTAAGAGCTTGCCCGAGGGGACTCCAAATACACACTTCTCTGGGTTGAGCCGCAGGTCCACTTCGCTGAGGCTCGCGAAGGTTTCCTCCAGGTCCTGTATCAGGGTCTTCGCCTCCCGAGACTTCACCACAATGTCATCCACGTAAGCTTCAGTGTTCCTCCCCAGCTGTCGCCCCAGAGTGATGTGCATCAACCGCTGGAAGGTTGCGCCTGCATTGCGCAACCCGAACGACATGCAGGTGTAGCAGTATACTCCACACGGGGTTAGGAAGGCCGTCTTCTCCACGTCCTCCACCGCCATTTTGATCTGATGATAGCCCTAGAAGGCATCCAGGAAGCACATTAGGTCACACCCGGCAGTGGAGTCAACGATTTGGTCGATGCGAGGAAGTGGGAATGGATCCTGCGGGCAGGCTTTGTTGATGTTGGTGAAGTCGACACACATGCGTTCCTTCCCCCCCCCCCTTCTTTGGCACGACGACCAGGTTGGCCAGCCAATCTAGGTAGCGAACCTCGCGGATGACCCCTACTGCTTCTAGCTTGTGAGTTTCTTGGATGATGAAGGCTTGCTTCTCCGTGGACTACCGCCGTGCTTTCTGCTTCACAGGGTTTATAGTAATTCGGGTCACTATTGTGGTGTAATACCCTACTCTAGTTTGTGGCGTGGTGGATTGCCTCAGGGGCTGATGATGAACAATACAAAGAAAAAATTGCCTCGCGAGGGGAGGGGTTCTTGTGTTGGTGGTTCTGGCTAAGGTTCGATTGGTCGACCTTCAGATGCCTCTATACTATAGTGGCTAGTCCTATTTATAGAGCGAGGCCCTGGTCCTCTTCCCAAATATTGAGCGGGAAGGGCACCAACAATTGGCCATTTTGAAGGGGAACATCTAGTACACTTATCCTGGCTAAAGTTGGTCCTCGCCTGCCAAAGACTCGGACGGTGACGCCGGCTTGGGCTCCACGATGACCTCCATCCTGTCGTTCTGCTGGTCTTGGTCTTGTTGCACCGAAATGGTTGCCTTTGCTTGATACTCTCGCCTGCGCTTGCCCCCCTTGCACCAAAGAGGAAACAAGGACTCTGCTCAGGCCGGCGCCCGCCTGGCTTCGGTCGTCATGGCTTGCGTCACGGGAACCTTGTGAGGTACCCTGCCTTGATCTCTCTGCCTCCTCGCGAGCCAGCCCGATGAGGCTGTGCCTGAGGAAGCTTCCTGTCGTCCGCCCCGCGAGGCTTGGCCCCTCGCGAGGGTCTTGAGCTTGCGTCGATGAAGATGGGCCGTACTGTGCCACTCCTTGAGCCACGCCGTAGGCCGCAGGCAGGCAAGTCTGGGTACCCCCATTCCCAGAACGCCAACAGACTTCGCCTTGCTGCGTTTCATAAAGTGTAAACACTCATATGCACATATGATATTGTCAGTTATCAGTCTACCTGGGATGAAGTTTGACTGCTCTTCGGAAATGATGTCTGGTAGGACCACTTCCAGCCTATTCGCAACAACCTTTGACGCTATTTTGTAGATGACATTACATAAGCTTATAGGACGGAATTGAGTAAGCAGGGTTGGATTTATCACCTTGGGTATAAGCACCAAGACCGTGTCATTCACACATTCAGCGCTCTCCTCCCCTCGAACGATTCTCAACACCGCCCTTGTGACCTCCTCCCCACATAAGTCCCAATGGCGCTGATAAAAGTGTGCTGGAAAACCATCCGGCCCCGGGGATTTTGTGGGAAACATCTGAAAAAGCGCTACTTTCACTTCCTCACCTGTGTAAGGTGCCGAGAGTTGTTCATTCATTGCTGAAGTTACTTTGACTGGCACATATTGCAACACTTGATCAATTCCAATGACTCCTTCCGATGAGTACAGATCTCTATAGAAATCAGATAACATGCTCTTAAGTGTTGTTTTGTCATCGATCAAGACGCCCAAGGAGTTGGACAGTGCTTTGATCATATTTTTCTTCCTCCTCTGGCTAGCTCTCATATGGAAAAACCTCGTGTTCTTGTCACCCGAAGCTAGCCATTCTATGCGTGACCGCTGACGCCACATCATCTCCTCCTGATGGTATAGCTCGACGAGTCTCTCATTGATCTTAAGTTCGGCATGCATCGGTCCCACCCTAGCTGGCTCACCTCGAAGCCGATGTAGCTCATGGTTTAAGTGCTTGATCTCCTTCTGGACTGACCCAAAGGTCTCCATGTTCCACCTTCCCAGGTTGTTTGATAATGCCACAAGTTTTTCCCTAAGGCCTTCCATGGTTACCGGACTCTGGTCATTGCTCCACTGCTCGGTGATTGTATCACGCCAGTGCTCGTGTGACTCCCACATTACCTCATATCTGAATGGAGGCTTCTCCCGCGGACGCCCCAAGTTGCCTCTCAGGCTAAAAAGAATAGGGCAGTGATCGGATCCAGCTGTAGTTTCGTGTTTCAGATTTGCCTCTGGATATTGAGCACTCATCTCGGACGATATTAGGGCCTGATCCAACCTGCACCTAGTGTAACTACCACCTGTTACTCTCTTTTCGAAAGTCCAGAAATTGCCCTCATAGCCTACACCATTAGCATGCAAATATCAACATCATCTCAAAACCCTTGGATCTGCGCATTGCTGCGTTCTCCTATTCCCTCATGTTCTTCCGGACGTAGGACTTCATTAAAGTCGCCTATGCACACCCACGGAAGATCGCTTGAACTTGCTATTCCCTTCATGGTGTCCCACGTTTGATGTCTCAAGTGTGTTTTGGCCTCCCCATAGAAACAAATGCTCGCCATTTATCATGATCCGGTTCATTGATGGAGCAATCTATATGATACACCGAGTAACCCAAAATTTCAACTTTTATTGGATTGTTCCAAAAGATACCAAGGCCGCCACTTCGGCCAATACTACTAACAACAAAAGAATTATCAAAGCCCAAAGTGCTTGCTAACTTTTCTACCCGAACTCTATCAAGTTGAGTTTCGACAATACAAAGTAGGGTAGGGACAAATCTCTTTGCTAGTTCGTGAAGTTCTCGAATTGTCGCGGCTTTGCCCACACCGCGGCAGTTCCAGCTTAGGATACTCATTGCGCCTAGCGGTACTCCTCACGGGAGTCCGCCGATTTTCCTTCTGAGCTGCTGCGCAACTGCTTGACGGTGTTCTGACTCTGGTTCCCTTGTTCTATCGCTGACTCCATCCGAGCACGTTTAGGCTCTTGCTTTGGGGGCGGACTCACCGGCAACTGTGGTGAGGGTAAAGCAAGTAAATCTGCCACCTTAGTTGTCGTCTTGAACCCCCTTTGTATGTTGGCTATTGCATCTGATACCTGAGTGCGTTTTCTGTTTCCATCCGCATCAACCATGTGTTCATCCCTATCTGGATTGTTCGGCGCTTGCTGACCCGAACATTTGGCCCTTCCCCTGCTGCCATTTCTTTCTCTCCCAGGTCCTGGCCCTGTGCCCCTTGACCAATCTGCCTTGAGACTCTTGAAAACAAGTGCCGATGGTGGATGCACACCGTCTCCATGTTCCTTGTAAAGGTGTCCCAGCCTTCCACAAACAGCACACCAGTTTGGGAGGCGCTCATACTTCACACCAAAGATCATTCTCTTTTCTCCTACTTTCAATGACACCGCATTCTTTAGGGGTTTACCTACATCAATCTTGACCTGCACCCGGTGGAAATTGCCTTCAAAATCATGCGATGCTGGTTCAGCGTATACGAAGTCACCTAGCTTCGATGCAAGCGATGGGATCTGGGCCCAAATTTCCAACCGATCCAACTTGATAGAGGACGGCTTTGAGAAGCCATCATATGGTGCAATCACCACCGCATCCCCTCGAAAAGCCCAGGGTTCGTCCATCATTACTCGCTCCCAATCCCCTAGATAAGCAAATTGGAGAGTGTACAGGTTGTCTTCCAGGGGGCGTATGTTGACCTTCTGAGCAAGATTCCAGGCCGCACGCAAGTTTCTATAGAACCAACATTGGCTATACTGTTTTTCAGTGTTCACCCTGGCCACCACCATCCATCTGGTCGCTTCCGGTGGCATAGATTGTTGGTCAATCACCACATCATCCAAATCATCCTCAGAGAGGCCCAACTCCTTCATCATAGCATCCAGATCCTCTAGATCACCCAATCCTGAAGCTTCTGCCGCGATCTTCTCGATTCCCTTGCCCGAAAGTGGAAAAACAACCGGGCTGGACCTAACCCTAACCAAAAAACCCCACCGCTAGTTCATCGCCTGATGAGAGGAGAACGAGGCTAGGCGTCGCACTCGTTGGAAGACTGAGAGGACTCGGTAGGAAGGGGTAGGGGAAAGAATCTCAACGCCCGGTGAGAGTCGCCGTCGAGAGGATAGGAAACCCTAACGAGAGGGAACTGTTTCTCTTTATATGGAAAATGCCATCACACACCCTGGCTAGTCCTGGCCAGGGGCAGCCCGGCCCAAAAGGCCCGACCCGAAAAAGCCTGACCCGACGCTGCACCCGGGCCTAGATTTTGAGCCCGAAGGCCGGGCCGGGTCCAGGTCCGTTGTTTTCACGATTTACTGAAGGGGCCCGGCCCGCGGCCCGAGGCCCGGCGGGCTTTATCACTTTCGAGTCGGGATTGGGCCCCTAAACCAGGCCCGACAGCCGGGCCAGGCCGGGCTTGGGCCTAGGTTTTCCACCTCAGGCTTTGGTAGGCCCGCCCAGGCCCGGTAGATGGCCAGGTATAACCCCGACTGATCTCTTGACGCGCGTTTACTGCCTCCTTACCCGTCATATCTGTTTTTGATCGAACGCCTACCAAGCAACTGATACGTCTCCGTCATATCTATAATTTTTGATTGTTCCATGCCAATATTCTTCAACTTTCATATACTTTTGGCAACTTTTTATATTATTTTTGGGACTAACATATTGATCCAGTGCCCAGTGCCAGTTCCTGTCTGTTGCATGTTTTATGTTTCGCAGAAAACCAATATCAAACGGAATCCAAACGGGATAAAAACGGACGGAGAATTATTTTGGAATATTTGGGATTTTCCGGAGGAAGAATTAACGCGAAACAGTGTCCGAGGTGGCCACGAGACAGGGGGGTGCACCCACCCCCCTGGGCGCGCCCTGGACTCTCGTGGGCCACCCATAAGGCGGTTGATGCTCTTCTTTTGCCGCAAGAAAACTAATTTTACGAGAAAAATCTGGGCGAAAGATTCACCCCAATCGGAGTTACGGATCTCCAGATATAAAGGAAACGGTGAAGGGGCAGAAACAGAGAACGCAGAAACAGAGAGATAGATCCAATCTCGGAGGGGCTCTCGCCCCTCCCAAGCCATGGGAGCCAAGGACCAGAGGGGAAACCCTTCTCCCATCTAGGAAGGAGGTCAAGTAAGAAGAAGAAGAAGGGGGCCTCTCTCCCTCTTGCTTCCGGTGGCGCCGGAGCGCTGCCGGGGGCCATCATCATCACCTCGATCTTCACCAACACCGCCGTCATCTTCACCAACATCTCCATCACCTTCCCCCTTATATATTCAGCGGTCCACTCTCCCGCAACCCGCTGTACCCTCTACTTGAACATGGTGCTTTATGCTTCATATTATTTCCAATGATGTGTTGCCATCCTATGATGTCTGAGTAGATTTTCGTTGTCCTATCTGTGATTGATGAATTGCTATGATTGGTTTGAGTTGCATGTTTTATTATTGGTGCTGTCCTATGGTGCCCTCCGTGTCGCGCAAGCGTGAGGGATTCCCGCTGTAGGGTGTTGCAATGCGTTCATGATTTGCTTATAGTGGGTTGCGTGAGTGACTGAAACACAAACCCGAGTAAGTAGATTGTTGCGTATGGGATAAAGGGGACTTGATACTTTAATGCTATGGTTGGGTTTTATGTTAATGAATATTTAGTGGTTGCGGATGCTTGCTAGAGTTCCAATCATAAGTGCATATGATCCAAGTAGAGAAAGTATGTTAGCTTATGCCTCTCCCTCAAATAGAATTGCAATAGTGATTACCGGTCTAGTAACATAGTCAATTGCTTAGGGACAATTTCGCAACTCCTACCACCACTTTTCCACACTCGCTATATTTACTTTATTGCATCTTTATCTAAACAGCCCCTAGTTTATGTTTACGTGCTCTTTATTATCTTGCAAACCTATCTTATCACACCTACAAAGTACTTCTAGTTTCATACTTGTTCTAGGTAAAGCGAACACTAAGCGTGCGTAGAGTCGTATCAGTGGTAGATAGGACTTGAGAGAATATTTGTTCTACCTTTAGCTCCTCGTTGGGTTCGACACTCTTACTTATCGAAAGAGGCTACATTGATCCCGTATACTTGTGGGTTATCAGCAACCTTCATCACATCCCATATTTGCAACTTGGCCCTTATTGCAATCGTTCGACCACAAAGGAAAGGTCTATTGCAGGCTGATCAGGTGTGAGGGCTGCGATGACCTCCTGGGGCGAGGGTATGATGGCAACGGCTTGATCCCCCGCAGCGACGACTGACAACGGCAGGTTTAGTGTTGCAGTGAGCGACAGTGGTGAGGGCAGGTGACCGCAACGGAGATCAACGAAGGCGAGGGTAGGTGACTGTAGTGGTGTGGTTGGCTTGGGTGCTGGTGCGGGGACGGTCGTGGTTGTGGGTCATAGGGCGAGATGAGGTGGCCCAGAGCTGAGGCAGGCGTAGGAGGCGGCCTGGCACCACTGGCTAACCGGATCTTGCCGCAATGAAGTGGCAGAGCGGACCTTGCGTGGGGCTAGCGGTCGCAGGCGAGCTGAACTTCAGGCGACCTGGCGGCGGCGGCTCACCTGATCTGGCCGCAGCGAGGTGGCGGAGTGGACGTTGTGGGTGAGGGAGTCCTGGATTAAGGGGTCTTCGGACAATCGGACTATATACATTGGCCGGACTGTTGGGCTATGCAGATACAAGAGCTTAGCGATTCAGGTATGTAGATTCCCTTCTCTGTAACCGACTCTGTGTAACCCTAGCCCCCTCCGGTGTCTATATAAACCGGAGGGTTTAGTCCGTAGGACAAGAACAATCATAATCATAGGCTAGATTCTAGGGTTAGCCTCTACGATCTCGTGGTAGATCAACTCTTGTAATATTCATATCATCAGGATCAATCCAGCAGGAAGTAGGGTATTACCTCCATAGAGAGGGCCCGAACCTAGGTAAACATCGTGTCCCCCGCCCCCTGTTACCATTAGCCTTAGACGCATAGTTCGGGCCCCTACCCGAGATCCGCCAGTTTTGACACCGACATTGGTGCTTTCATGGAGAGTTCCATTGCATCGTCACCATAAGGCTTGATGGCTCCTTCAATCATCTACAACAACTCGGTCGAGGGTGAGATCTTTCTCCCCAGACAGATCTTTGTATTCGGTGGCTTCGCACGCGGGCCAACTCGCTCGGCCATCTGGAGCAGATCCACAGCTACGCCCCTGGCCACCAGGTCAGGTTTGGAAGCTTGAACTACACCACCAACACCCATGGAGACTTGGTGTTCAACGGATTCGAACTCATGACAGCCGCACCCTGTAGCTACGATGAACATGACTTAAATCTGTCGCCGGACCATGCTCAGAAGACAGCGCCTGTAACTGTCCTGGCCCTAGATCCAGTGCAGATTGTGCCATCCGAGGACGAGAGGATGGACGCCGCCACGGAAGCCGCAGACTCAACGGCGCTAGAGCCGAACACAGATCTGACCTCCAACGAGGCATGTGTCATCGGAACCTCGGACTCATCTCCGGCCATAGGCTCTGAACCGCATGTATCCGCGCCCACCGAATCTAAATGGGCGCCGATCTTGGAGTTTAGCTCCGCGGACATCTTCCAACACTCGCCCTTGGGTGATGTGTTAAACTCATTGAAATCCCTCTCCCTGACAGGAGATTCCTGGCCGAACTATGTCCGGCTCGAGTCGGAAGCGGACGACGAAGAGCTTCGTTACCCACCCACCACCCACTTCATAGGCACTGTCGACGACTTGACCGACATGCTTGACTTCGACTCTGAAGACATCGACGGTATGGATGACGATGTCGGAGAGGAACAGGAACCACCTCCCATAGGGCGCTGGACAGCCACCTCCTCATATGACATATACATGGTGGATACACCCAAAGAAGACAATGGTGAGGACAAAAAGGACCCAGTTGAGGATAAGCCTACTGAGAAGCAACCGAAGCACCGACATCAGCGGAGCCGCTCTAAACCATGCCATGGTAAAAGCAGTGATACCGGCACGAGAGAAAATAGCACTCCGGACGATGCCGAAGACAATGAAGACCCCGTCGGTCCAAATTCCGAACAGGCCGCACAGGAGGACAGGCGATCCAGCCCCGATGAACAGGCCACAAATGAAGACTCGGAAGACATCAATTACATGCCCCTCTCTGAGGATGAGGCGAGCCTTGGCGACGAAGAATTTACCGTGCCTGAGGATCCCGTTGAGCAGGAGCACTTCAAGCGCCGGCTTATAGCCACTACAAAGAGCCTGAAGAAGAAGCAGCAACAGCTTCAAGCTGATCAAGATCTGCTCACTGATAGATGGACTGAGATCCTGGCAGCCGAGGAATATGGACTCGAACGACCAACCAAAAGTTACCCGAAGCACAGGTTGCTACCTCAATTTGATGACGAGGCACGGGAGCCCATACTACCAGGGCACGATGCGGCTGACCGACCACCGCATGGCCGAGATAAAGCGGCATATCAGCCCAAACACCAGCCCGCTCCCCGTCGCCGAACAAATAGAAACACAACAGCTCGGGGATACACACATGACCTGCGGTACGACTTGGAAACCAGAGCAAGAGAGCCCAGATCGATCTATGGATCGCAGGGTCTCTCCCCAATACGCGACGACGGCCGCCATGCTGGATATAACAAATACAAACCTGTTCGGGCCAAATACCGCAGACTAGCTCCATCCGAGCTGTGTCGCGATGTAGCCCGACATAGAGGCATTGTGCACCCCCTATGCTTCACTAATGAAGTAATGGAACACGAATTCCCAGAAGGGTTTAAACCCGTAAACATCGAATCATATGATGGGACAACAGGTCCCGTGGTATGGATCAAAGACTTCCTTCTCCACATTCACATGGCCAGCGGTGACGATCTCCATGCCATCAAATATCTCCCGCTAAAACTCAAAGGACCAGCTCGACACTGGTTGAACAGTCTGCCCGAAAACTCTATTGGCAGTTGGGAGAACCTGGAAGATGCATTCCTTGACAACTTCCAAGGCACCTATGTCCGACCTCCGGATGCCGATGACTTAAGTCATATAATCCAACAGCCCAGAGAGTCAGCCAGGAAATTCTCGACCCGATTCTTAACTAAAAAGAACCAGATCGTCGACTGTCCGGACGCCGAAGCCCTAGCGGCCTTTAAGCACAACATCCGTGATGAATGGCTTGCCCGACACCCCAACCAAGATAAGCCGAAGTCTATGGCAGCCCTTACGATGCTTATGACCCGTTTTTGCGCGGGCGAGGACAGCTGGCTAGCTCGTAGCAACGGCACCTCAAGTAAACCTGGACCTTCTAAATCCAGAGATAACAATGGCAAGCCCCAACGCAGCAGACACAAGCGTCCAAACAATGGCGATAGTGCCGAAGACACGGCTGCCAACACTGGATTCAGTGGCTCTAAGTCCGGTCAACGGTAAAAACCATTCAAAAGAAACAATCAGGGCACGTCCAGTTTGGACCGCATACTCGACCGTCCATGTCAAATTCACGGCACCCCAGGTAGACCAGCTAATCACACCAACAGAGAATGCTGGGTCCTCAAACAGGCCGGCAAGTCAAACGCCGAAAGCAAAGAGAAGGGGTCGCAAAGCGATGACGATGATGAGGAGCCCCGTTCACCGAAAACAGGAGGGCAAAAGAAGTTTCCCCCACAAGCTATAACGGTGAATATGATATACGCCACCCATATCCTCAAGAGGGAGCGGAGGCGTGCACTCAGGGACGTCTACACGATGGAGCCAGTCGCCCCAAAGTACAACCCATGGTCGTCCTGCCCGATCACTTTTGATCGCAAGGATCATCCGACCAGTATCCATCACGACGGTTCAGCCGCACTGGTCGTTGACCCAATCATCGACGGATTCCACCTTCCGCGAATCCTTATGGATGGCGGCAGCAGCCTGAACCTGCTTTATCAGGACACAGTGCGCAAGATGGTATCGATCCTTCAAGGATGAAACCCACCAAAACTACCTTCAAAGGTGTCATACCAGGTGTTGAGGCCTACTGTACGGGCTCAATCACTCTAGAAGTGGTCTTCAGATCCCCGGATAATTTCTGAAATGAAGAGTTAATCTTTGATATCGTCCCTTTCCGCAGCGGCTTTCACGCACTGCTCGGACGGACCGCATTCACTCGATTCAATGCAGTGCCACACTATGCTTATAGCAAGCTTAAAATGCTCGGTCCGCGTGGTGTCATAACAGTCAATGGAAACACGGAACGCTTCCTCCATACGGAAGAGCACACCGCTGCCTTAGCAGCAGAAGCACAGAGCGGCCTCTTTAAACCGAACCTCAATTCAGCGGCCAAGCTCCCGCACATTGTTAAAAGAGTCCGAACTATCCTGTGGCAGGACATCCTAGCTCGTCAAGAGCTCAACTAGCCACTCGTCCCCCGCCCCAACCTCGACCAAACTGCGGCCTTCGTCCCGCGCGTACTTAATTACGCATTAAAGATACCATGGGGATAGATAGAGGAACATCTAGGTTGTGTTCCGCAATGCGGCTCAACCGCTCCGGGACACACACACACACACACATTGTTTTACATTTTCTTTTCAGGTTAACTTTTGTTTAGGCCATCACTGGCAACTTGGCGACCGGACCTATGAAGGGACGGACATACCAAGGAGGGAAACAACTTGAATGTGCAAGGGAATCCCTAGATATTCTCCTTGACGATCATCCTATTATTCTCCGGATCCGCACGCAGCTCCCTCTGGTCTCAGCAGGTTCCGAAGTCATATTTCTTTTTATCGCACTACTTGTACTCATACGCTCTGACGTGTTATTCAATTACAATCTGCGGCTTTATATGATGTTCATTTGCTGTTCTTATTTACTGATATTTTTTGTCAAGTAGCAGCCGTACACTCTGGTACGCCTTAATCTGCCACGGGCTTCGTTGTACCCCATAATACGGCAAGAAAGTCCAAACACCTTCACGGTTGTTCGACACCCCGAACTTATAGCATTATATGCATTGGCTCCGAATCATATCTTGGGTCAACAGTTGGGTTGCCCGACTCCTCTGCTTGCTACCCTACGTTCTGCTATATCGGCTAGGATAGTAAAGGGAGAACTACTGCGATTGTGTCCCGGTTCTTCGGACGAGCACCTCAGTAGAGAAAGCCGAAAACTGACTGTCATGATGCGGCGAGAGCTGGTCAGCTGTTCGAGAGGTCACAAAATCTTTAGCAATTTCTTCCGCATTATGCGATAACTAATGCATCATGCGATGGATCGGTTTTTTATCCGATCAGGCGTGTATAGAACCCCAAATCGGTCTTCCGAACACTAGGGGCTGTGCATACCTTTCTTTTGTCAAACTTCTATGGCTAAGTGAGGGTGATAAAGCCTTATAGTCTGATTGCCTGGTTTGTTGCGCTAAACACCTCCTTCAAAGACCAAAATCTGGAGCAAAGAGTGTTTAGATTTATCCCGAACACCCCCGTACTTCCTACGTGGGGGCAGAAGCCGACGACTGGCCAACCCTCAGAATTAACGAAAAAACGGCCGCGCAGGAGGTAAAAATTCAAATAACAAGCATTATAATACATAACATACCATTTGCGATGATACTATAGTCATCACACATGTTACATGTCAGATGGAACGTGTGCATTGTACTGTCAATAGCACATGCAAAAGTTCAAAAAATCACTTTATTCTAGTTATGTATTGCACATGTTACATTCTAGGTGAACTGTGTGATCTAATATGTTCATAAAACATGTATTCTTTTAATAAATTGTGGGATTTGATGTAACCATAAATTTCCTCGTTGGATCACAACCCAACAGACGCCTTGAGATGTAACACTCAGTGTACTCCTTTGGAAATCACTAACCGGAAAGGCATTTAGTTACACAACAATATTAAATGTTGTAACATGGCAAGGCGGTGAAACAGAAGTAAACTACCCTATCTAGTCATATTAAATGAGGTGGGAAACATTTACATAGCATCTCTCAAAAATACCTCATGGCATTTAATTAGGATAATTAAGGTTCTCCCTTAAACTGTATTATAGGAGTTGCTAACATCAAACTCAATGGTATATGTGAAAATAAAGTTAATTAGCTATGAGTTTAGTTGCAATCTACACATTTGTACAGTCCTAAACCATATATCAAATTTTGTGATCCAAACTGAAGTTAATTAGTTATGAGTTTAGCAACTTTACAAGGGTATTTGAGCAATTTTAATTCAGACACCAAGTTAAAAATTGTTGACATATTGTAAAATAACTTATTAAGAAACTTGACGAAATTCTAAGAAACTTACATATATAACATATTTTAATCGGACCAATGGTTTAAAAGTTATAGCATATGCATAGAAATGGCATTTTTCAGAATTTATAAAATACGGAAATAACTAATATAGATAACAAGACTAACACAACTGAGCATCAGATATTAAATCGAACTCATAGGCGGTGCATAGCAGACTCGCTACTGTGCCAAAGCCCGTTACAGGAGGCCAGCAAGCGAGAGGCGCTAAAATGCCTACACGTGAGATATAGGAGGGGCACCCACCTTGTGGCCCAATGGGCGGTTGGTGACAGGGCAGAGCAAGGCGGCGTGGCTGCTAGATGGGCTAGCAGATCTAGCTAGGTTGCTTGGCTAGAGGCAGTCGGATAGCTGCGGGCAAGTTGTCGACTGTCCCACATGCATTAAGCGAGCTAGGACGCAGGCAAGCGATGCAGACGAGCTCGAGGCTCCGTCGAGCATGGCGGCAGAGAGCATCTGCTTGGGGACATTCATAGTGAGGGCTAGAGAGGGAAGGAACGGACTGATCCAGGAGTGAGGAGGCGAGGGTCCTCGATTTTGGTTAGCGGCGAGCTGCTTCGGCCTTGTTGGTTCCCCGGTAATAAGAAATAGAGTTGAGAGGGAAAGGAGGGAGGGAGAGGAGGCCACGACGATGACTCGATGCTTCTAATCGCCAGCGGCTCATCATTCGTCAACACGAGGTGGGGATCGTGCGGGTGGAGCTACGCACTGCTCGGAGGAGCTAGAGTGTCTCCCGTGGCATGGAGGGTTGTGGTTTAGAAGAGGATCTCATGGCTCAGATTAAGGTTGGGCTGGGTTTGGGTGGTTGTGGACTAAAATCAAAGGAGTCGTCCCCTAATTTTATGGTTTACAAGAAATGAAATGGAGGCAATGCCATTTTTGCATGGAAAATGGAGGAAATGCCTTAAATAGACAGGTCAATTAGGAGAGGCTTGGCCTAGATTTTGGGCTGACATAGAGGGAGGGGGGCATAATCCCGTGGCTTGGAGGTACATCAACGAAAGTGTTATTCTGCTCGAGAGCTCAAATGAGCTTGGGTGAACAGTAAAATCGACGAAAGATGAAAAAAAATCAAAAAAAATCTGAATTTTATTTGTGGTCACCTTTGACAAAAGTTTTCTATGTTTGAAAATTTTCATCAAGAAATGACATCCATGGAAGTCATGACAAAAAAATCAGTAATCCAAAATGCTTTAAAAATTAGCATTATTGGAGTATCAATTTTGTTTTTTTTCACGACTTCCAGGAATATTATTTCATTATAAATTTTTGCAAGCACATAGAACATTTGTCAAAGGTTAACGCAAAAAAACTGAATTTTTTTAAATTTTGTACCATTTTCCTGATCTTACTGTTCACTAGGAGCATTTGAGCTAGGGTGCAAATACTCCACGTCCATACATCAACCACTCTCTAGAAGAAAAATATAACCCTTCTCTTTGATCTGTATACTGTTCTCCCAAAAAAGCACGTATGATTAGGCAATTTGATCTATGTGGAATGAGTCATAATGCATAGTGGCAGATGGTTAGGTCGATGTGAAGGAGATTAGTTGTTGGATTGCATGCATGGAAAAAGAAAGATGCTGACATTAGCATCGATCATAGTCACATGAGACTTGTTTTGGGAGGCCAAGGTCAACACACATGGAAAGTGAAGTGAAGTGACACATGCACATGAGATAGGCTGCCACTGCTTTGTGCCGGTGGCTAATGAATTACGCTAGAATTAGTTGCCTACTAATTAAGCAACTACAGTGCCGCCCATCAGTTATTGGGCTCTCAGAAGCAGCTGTGAGTTCTAAAAAGCACTAGATCATGATGACGCGCGTTGCCGCGCCCGTTCATTTTGACAAAATGATGACATGGATGTTAGAAAAAGATTGGCGCAACAAGTAACCGGGAAGCAATGTTACCAAACAAACACAAGATAATCCGAATTTTCGAAAAATGCGTTCCCACAAAACAACAAAAGTAATAGCATGCTTGTAAACGCTTTGTTTCAACAACCAACTTAAAGCAAGATGGTCTCAATTCTGTTCGTTATAATCTAACCGTCTAGAATTAATAAGACTCTTATTAAGAAAATAGAGAAGACCAAGTAGCTGACCGTTACATCCTGGAAATGCTATTATCAGGTCCTCAAGAAGCGTCGAACTTCATCCTCTGATTGATCCTCTCTATTCGCACCTATGCATGTCGAGGCACAATTCAATACGCCACAAACAAATTCGACAAACTGAACAAGGAAAAAGAAAGGGCATCCATCGACAGTTATGTGTGCTCTTTGTAAGGTTGTGCCTATGCCTTCCCTGTCCCTACCAGACATGGAAATAGTCCTGGGGTGGATAGCTCCACCGGCCTGGCACTATTCCCCTTGCCCTTCTTCTAGCCATCCTCGATTGAGCTGGGTTTGCCTTCTTCTCGGTATCACCCTTGCATCTATTGGATTCCATTCTTTTTGCTCCTCTGCCTGAAAGTCTGAATTAATGTTGCCTGGCCGTCAGTGGCATGCAGAGGGATCGTCCCAATAAGTGAACAAATTGAAAATCACCATTCCTGGAAAGTGACTGCAGCAATCTTCTCGATCCAATCAGCCATTGTCAGCAGGGCACTGGCGTTCCCAATAACTGAGGACATAAAAACTTTCATGAAAGACTTTGAGACCAGTTGCGTCAGGACAATTCAAAGGGAGAGCGGCGCATTGGCCCCTGAAGTTGCCGCATATGCTGATTTCCATGGAGATTTAAGATTAGAATCTAGCGTTCCTGAGTTGTATTGTAAAGAGTGTGATATGGCTCTGGTGAATGTTTGGTGAATTGTTTCCCTCAAAAGAAAAAAATTGAAACTGACCTGAGTGCGTCTACAGCTAGAATATTCAATTGTGCCTTCCAAACCAGCCGAATGTCGGAAACAACTAATGGAAGGTGTAAAGTGTCAGCTTGACGACTCGTGAATTGTGATTGAAGCTATATGACCAATCTAATAGTTAATTTCCTTCAGGTTTCAAGTTTTCAACCCAACCACGGTCCTGTTATTTGAATGTAGAAATACAGTTAAAGAAGCTCACGGGTCACGGCCATACATAGCAATCATCTGTCGCAAATGCCTAGTGACTTATCAACTGAAATAAAAGTAAAACGCATACATGACAGATTGAACAGTAAAACATGGAAATATCAGGATGTCGGGAGGAAATTTAGGAAGTAAGCAAAGCAAGATCACAAACATTAATATAATGGGAAGGATTCTCTTCTTTGGTTGTCCACGATCAGCAAAAGAATTGGTATGTACCTTTATCCACTGCATCCGGCTCGTGAGCGCTGCCAATGTCCTCCCAGAACGGGAGCCACCTCCGCGTGTTCGCCATCAAGGACTCTGTCACCATCACATATGGAAACAAAGGAAGCAAAGAGGCCGCCATGGCCGCCATCACATATGGAATGAATCTGGGTAGGAATTTGTGGCTTCTTGAACTCAAGGAAATAGGCAAAAAAGTAGGCGACCCGATTAGTAACGCACCTCCACCATCGATCGGGAAGTCGAGCAGCTGAGGAAATGAGACAGTCGTGTGACCGCATATCCCGCGTCGCCTTGCCTCGCACCGTCCCGCCCGGCGCCATTAACCACGTGCCTCCACATCGAGAGCGTCGTCTCTTTGGATATGCCGACCAAGAAAACCACACTCTTCGACCCATGCTCGTGCGGCCCAACAACGTTTTTCAGAATCATCTGACTGGGCTGTGTGCCACGTTGGCCCGATTAACGAGAGGACGCCCAAGTCAGTCTTGGGAGCAGCGGCCCAGGAGACGTTTCGGCTGGCCCTGACAAGAAGATTGGCACGGTGAAAAACTGTTGTGGACGACCAAGCGATCCTGAGCGTTGAAGGAGCAGATCAACGGCTAGAAGTGTCAAATCGCTGTGGGGAAGCGTAGCTCGCTGCATCTTACTGTTTCTCAATTGCTCTTGTACACACATGTACTACAAGTGTATGGTTATACTAGCGCAGAAAAAGCGCGGCGAGACGCCGCGCTAGTAAGAGAGCCCGTTTGATTCGTTGGTGTTGATGATGTGACATTTTGTTCGACGAATAGTTCCTTGTAAGTCCTTGTGTAATTTTTTGGTTGGATGCAAGCCTTTGTATATGCTTTTTATTCACTGTGAGAAATGTATCACTTGAACACATTTTTAAGAAGTGATAAGTAAGAAGTTATGACAACCAAGAAGCTGCCAACTGGTACAGTCCGTCACTGCATGACAACGATTCAAGAAGCACAAGTCCAATTGCATTTATTGATTTATAGAAAATCTCATACGCTCCGTTTGGATGTAGACATTGAAGAGCTTGGCATTGAATTGGCTCCAATGCCAAATATCCATGACATTGACATTGAGGTTCAATATCAATTTTAATGTTTGGATGTGCATGTATTGAGCACTTGGAATCCATGAAAGTATTGAATTGCACATCGTACACACACAGAGCATGGCAGAGCACACACATAGCAACTAGCGCAGAGCACACATATACTGGAACTAGCAAGGCACGCAGCAACGCACACGGAGCAGCGTGGAGCATGGCCGGAAATCAGACGCGTGCATGCAAAGCAGCAACACGTGCACTGCGGTAAATCAGATGCACACCGAGCAGGCGCACACTGCCGGAAATCGAACGGACACAGCAAGTACGCGTAGCTGCAACGAACGCGCTGCCGGCAAATCGGAGCTTCAACGTCGGACTCGCCGCCGCCGCTCATGTCCAGACAGACTCGCCGCCGCCGCCGATTGCATCCAAGAATGCCGGCCCTTGCTTGCTCTCGCCCCCGTCCGAGGCAGCAACTCCCAGGCTAGGGACAATGCACTGGCGAATCACGGCTCAGTTACAGAGGGCGCAAGGGAAAGAGATGTGGGCGAGGCGGGAATGGCCATACGAGCGCCTCCGTACGTCGAGCTTCGCCTAGGTCATCTCGGCCTGGGCAGTGGTGGAGGCAGCCTAGATGCGCAGAGAAGCTGGCGTCCTAGACGGTGGAGGCAGCCGCTAGGGTCTTTGCAGAGAAGCCGCCGGTCAGCGGCGGCCGGGCGGTCCGGCCTCGATCTCCTAATGGGTAGGTGCATGCACTGGTGAAGCAGATGACGAGTCCAGCGAAGGAGTAGCGAGGCGATTCCAGCGAATACGGAGCCCAGGCCTTTGGTCGCGGTTTGTCTGCCGAACCGCGACTAAAAACTTCATTAGTCGCAGTTTCTACAGTTTCGCGACTAATGAGGCTGGACGGAAGCCTCTTTTTCTACCAGTGTGGTGAAGCAGATGACGAGTCCAGCGAAGGAGTAGCGAGGCGATTCCAGCGAATACGGAGCGCAAGCGCTCTGTATTTTTTTTTTTGCAGTTCAAAGAGCTATATTGATAAGACAGAGAGTTACAGTCCTTGTACAGACAAGCCTCTATTCGCGGAGGGTCGTGCGTGTGTTGGCGAGAACTGTTCGATATCGCGACCGAATTCCACACCCGAATACCTGAGCCATCCAAACGGTGGCATTCGGGCCAGCTTAATGCCAATTATGAAATCCAGACTCCAATGTCTACATCCAAACGAGGTGATAATGCATTTATAAATTACTTCCTCCGTTCCAAATTACTTGACTCATATTTATCTAGACACAGATGTATCTAGACACTAAACAAGTATAGATACATCCGTATTTAGACAAATTCAAGTCAACTAATTTGGAACGGAGGGAGTATATCCGAATTACAATTCTTCATGGGCATGAATGTAAAAGATCCAAAAAAATAATTTTTTTAGAACAAAGTCTCAAGTCGAGCCCGGCTTTGAATTAACAAAGTCATCAACCGGCCAAGATTACATCAACCGCCAACTTACATAGACGAAACAAGGAAACAACTAAAAGGATACAGAGTGTTGTGCAAGCAGCTAAAAGGCTTCCTACCATCTACAAGCAAAGATGAAGAAACTAAAGACCAAGACCAAGACAATGAAGCCCTCCACCGAGTGCAATCCACCCCGCCGAGACACCAGCAAGCCTTGAGGAGACCCAACTAGCATGTGAGGGTAACGCTGACAGCTCCATAGACCTCGACCGGATTGTTGATAGCCTCCTACATCTCCGAAGGGGCTCCCTAGCCCCTCGCCTGACACGAGGCGCCGATCCATCGGACGATGCAAACGCTCTCCCAAGAGCAAAGGTGTACAACCGACGCCATTTCTATCCGGAAAGCTAGACCAGGGCACCACCAACTCGTGTCGCCGAGCTCCACAGAGGCAAACATGGCACTGGGAGGGAACCAACACGCATGGAGAAGAAAAATGCACGGTGGGGCTGCTGATGACAGAGCAACAATGGTGGGAAACCACTGAACTTGGAGAAGAACCTCCAAGACACCACCAACTCCAACCATGTCACCGCCGGACGCCCACTAACCAGACCGAACTTGCACCCACCCCATGCTCACCGAAGGCGGCACCTCCATGAAGGTGACGGCGCCGCGAGCATCGCTGCCGCCCAATCCTGAAGGATTTGGGTTTTCACCCCGGTGCACGAGCGGGGGAGAGAGGCAGAAGGGGAAAAGGGGTCACCTTGACGGCGCCTACAAGTAGGAGACGGCGCCCTCGGGCGTCGTCGTCGTCGTGGACGGCATAGCTAGCCAATGATTTCTCCAGGCCCCACATCTCCCCCACCCCTACCGCAGACGCGGCGCCGGCGACCTGGGCAACCGGAGGCCAGATCTGACAGGCACCGAAAAGGTTGGGGCGGAGGCGTCAGATCTGTGGCGGGCGCCCCCGCGGCCACCGCGCCGCACAGCCACCACCCGGCGCCGACTTGCCACCCGCGTGGCCAAGGGGGGCGGCCAGCACCAGCGACGGCCGCCGGCTGAAGACGACGACGCACCACCACCCGGGGCCGCCGCCCCGGCTCCAAAGCCCCTGCGCGAACAAGGCGGACAGATTCTCGCCACCACCCTCACCGGCGGACGCGCGACTTTCCGGCGACCCCCTCAGGTGGTGGCGAGGGAGAGGAGAAGGGGGGAGGGGGGCGAAGGCTGCTAGGGTTAGCGCCGCCCGAGTCGCCCCTGCGGAAACGACACGGGGGCAGGGGTGAATACTTTGGCCCGAGGAGGAAATCCTCCGGGTGGTA
Organism: Triticum dicoccoides; assembly: GCF_002162155.2. NCBI lineage: Eukaryota > Viridiplantae > Streptophyta > Magnoliopsida > Poales > Poaceae > Triticum > Triticum dicoccoides. Next base: position 602,621,143 of record NC_041389.1, read on the forward strand.
GGCGTGGATGGTGAAGATCCAAAATTCTCACTTCAATAAGAACAACGTTAATATGGAGGAATCCTCCAACATTGATGGGATCATTTCATTTCTATCATTAGCGAATTCAGGCCCTTCTACAATCTTGTGAAGAAGCCTTGAAGCCTCATACACCACCATAAAAAACTGCAAAAAGAACACTCAGAGCAGCACGAAGAAACCTTTTCATCAGTACTGAACTTTAGGCTTCCAGCAGGAATTCCAATGAGAAGCAGCTGTCGTACTATAGCTTGAAGAAATATACAGTCCATTGTACCCTTTCCAATAGTAATTGTACTGCTATTCATATCAGAGCTTCGAAGCCGCATCCAACTATCGAACCAAGATCTTCACTTGATACCGGAGTCACTGGAATTATTTCTTATTAAAGCATGTTTGTTTTTCAATTTGACAGAAGCAATGTACTGCAGTGTACAGCAGAATATCTATGCTATGAAATAGAAGAGTCAGCTTCCATGTATATGAAGAATAAATCACATTAGGCTACCACTTGATGAACTTCACATCAACTACAGGAAGGAGTTCATCATTGTTGGTCCACATCCACACAACCTAGTGTTTAATCTCCTTTGTTCCTTCATGTACCAAAGCAATTTATTACCATAATATTTGCTGATTAAATTAATGAGTTATGAACAAACTAAACTTTTCTGTAAGGGTCAGGTTACTGGATATGCTATTTGCATTGGATACGTGCAAGAAGCTGAACTGAAGGGTGGCCAAAACGTACAAAAAAAATTATCATCAGTTTGTAGACATGCATAGGTCTTGCAACGCATTTGGGCTGGATAATTAAAGTATTTGTGTAAACTACATTTCAGCTATAATCGTCAAAGCATTTGGGAGCAACAAATAAGTTTACTACTACATTTCAGTCTAACTTATTACAAAACAGTATAACGGAACCAGCCACGCCTGCTCACAGCGAATAGAGTTCGTCAGCCGTAGATGTCACTTCCGAACGTCCCAGATCTTCTTGCGTCCCACGGTACCCTATTGGGCCTTTCTTCCCCCCGTAACTGCATGCTAGCGGCCAGCCCAAAGTAATCGGGCTGCTACTCCACAAATCGAGCTGGGAGTCTTCTCCTTATTCCACGCTGCCACCCGGCGTAACTGCTTTCCTACGCCCGTCGCAGCCGCCCGGCATGTGTACGCCTTTGAGCTAGTGATGGCCAGGATCTAATTTTCCCGATGGTCAGTGAGCGATATATGGTGCATGGCAGGGTGGGCTTACGAGCAAGAGGAAAACTGAGAAAAGATTTGTTTTGCCCTTTTCCAATCTGGTTTCAACGTGCACCCACTACTTCCTGTCAGGTTCCAATCAGAAAGTTGGAAAATCCGACTGTTGTTCTCCCATCATGTTCCAACTTATTCACCGAGGTAAGAAAGATTGACCAAGTGCGGTTCTTTTTGTACATACATATCATTCTATTTTCGTTAATCTGTTTGTTGTTGGGATCCGAATGCCCTGCTGGGTTTGAGATATGACGTGTCTCCGTCAAGATCACAATTTGTGAACCTGACTAATTTTACCTAAATCTTAATGTTAGGAAGAACCTGCAGAAATGAACAATTCAAGAGTACTACTGAGTGCTAACTTACTGTTCAAGATGTTTTGATTTCTTGCTATTTCTGAGTTGCAGGTCTCTAAGCATGGCCATGTTACCTAAAGACTAAGGTGCTGTATCTGCTTTGACCATATTTGTATCGGATTCATGTTTTATGTGGATATATTAGAGATTTATCTCTAAATGATGGGTGCGTGTGAAAATAATATGTCATCTTGTGACGAATAAACCCATAGTTTCTTTCAGTTCTCTGTAGAAATAAAGCAGAAATAGCATTGGAGAAGACAATCAGTGATTTAAAATATGCTTCAAGGCATCCGTATAGCACAAGCTAAGTTATGGTATAATATGCAGCCCACAGTGCAAATCTTTTCCTTGTGCTAACGCAATTTCTGCACATATATTTTTTCAGCTGATTGACGAAGGAATTAATACACGGTGCACTATGGCAACAACCGATGATCTGATTCAGCTGTTCCGATGACTAAAGCACTTATTTTGGTAGCATTTCTTCTATTCGGAATATGTGATGTTAAATGTAGCGGTTGACATGTACCATGGATTTCATACTAGCATGGCAGAGAGAAAGTTCTTTCTTGTGCCCAGTACACCAATTGATATTTTGGTTTAGTTTTAGTTACTTCAGATTTGACTAGGCCATCCAAGAACTTATATGATTAGGTGGAGGGAGTTTATCTTGCACAGGTACTGGTTATTTGTAATTTGGCTAAGTTAGGGGTGCAAACCATAATGTGCAAAAACCATTATTTGTCTTCTACTTCCTCCTTCCTAAATATTTGTTTTTCTAGAGATTTCAAATGAAATACCACATACAGATATATATAGACATATTTTAGAGTGTAGATTCACTCATTTTGCTCCGTATGTAGCCACTTGTTGAAACCTCTAGAAAGACAAATATTTAGGAATGGAGGAAGTATCTTACTAATCTTCTTGGCGCTGACTTTTACAAACATAATTGATGGCTGTTAGAACGGGCTCGTCTAAGGGTGTTATAAATATAACGTAGCACATGCTACAAATTGAGGTTATGTTGTAATTAATTTTTTTTGATAATTATATTTTCCATTTTCATGAATGTCTATATTGTTCTAATATTCATAAAATTGGGTGGGCGCGGCAAGGCGCGCATAGATGTTCTAGTTTACCTTACAAAAGCAACTATTCTACAGGGAAGAAGATAATAAGTCTACTTGTCCCTCCGCTCC
>NC_041389.1:602640461-602641084 GCF_002162155.2 Triticum dicoccoides
CACTCACTGCCCCATTGAGCTCCACCGCCACCCTGCAGCTGCGAAACCCCGGCCCCCATCGGCTCCGGTTAGTTATTTTTTCTATTTTTTCTTTTTTGCTGTTTAATTGTTAGTGTTAGATTTAGTGCTAGATATGTGTTAGTGTTAGATTTAGTGCATGGGTTTTAGATAATTAGTCATATTATTAAAAGAAGTAGAAAAAGATGAAAAAGACGAAGAAGAAAAGAAGAATATGTAGAAGGGGAAGAACAAGAAGAAGAAGAAGAAGAAGAAGAGGAGGAGGGGAGAAGAAGAAGAAGAAGAAAAAGAGGAGAAGATGAGAAGAAGAATAGGAAAAAGGAAAATAAGGAAGAAATAAAAGAAGAAGAAGAGAAGGAAAGAAGAAGAAGAAGAAAGGAAAGAAGAAGAAGAAGAAGAAGAGAAGGAAAGAAGAAGAATGATAGAAGGAAACACCACGACCCCCTGAGCCCGACACCCCGACCCCCTGACCCCTTGACCCCTTGACCCCGACCCCGACACCACACCCCGACCCCGACACCACACCCCGAAACCCCGACCCCGACACCACACCCCGACAACCCGACCTTGAAACAGCACCCCGACCCCAACACTACACCCCGACC
>NC_041389.1:602641401-602642195 GCF_002162155.2 Triticum dicoccoides
ACCCCGAAACTGCACCCTGACCCCGACAAGGCACCCCGACACCGACACGACACCCCGACCCCCGACACCTCCCGAAAAGGTGCTCTTTGGCCTTCCAGAGGCCGACCGGGTCATATATTTGTGAATTATGAGTTAGGTCATATATTTTTTGATTTTGTTATGAAAATCATATATAATTGTGTTGATCGGGTAGATTTAAATGTGCAGTTGTTTCATCGCTGCGGGGTTTGGTGTTCGACGACCTCCCCGTGCGTTTGACGAGCTCTGCCCCTTCGCTCGTGGGTGAGCACAAATGACATGTCCTCCTCCCCCTTAATTATTTGCTTTGTTCCGGTGTTCGTGCCGATGAAACTTGATAGCTAGCTATATATGTGTCTTGAATCATCAGTATGCGTAACCAATATGTGTCTCCCATTCGAAAGGGTTATAGTTATAAATATGCATGCATTCGCATATTATAACCGTGATTCTTTCGAATTGTCCAACGCTATCCATGGACAACCCGAGTATGTGTAGATTGGGTTCATTTTCCCATATGCTTTGCTCCAGATCCAACGCATAAATTTCGTCAGTGCCTTCCCTGTTGTTCTCCGGGTACACATCCTCTCTGTTTATTGCAGAGACGTGTATCAGGAGAACAGCGGGGAGGTGCTGCCGAAATTTTGCGTCGGATCCGGAGCATAGCATGGGAAAATGAACCCAATCTACACATACTCGGGTGGGATTAGGACCTATCATTTTACGTAATAAAATTGACAAAGTAGATCAACTGATGAATATATACATGGTGAATT
>NC_041389.1:602642704-602682057 GCF_002162155.2 Triticum dicoccoides
TATGCTATGTGTCCAGTAGCTCTGAAAGTCAAGATGAGTGATCGTGTGTGGATGTACACCGGTCACACTGGTCAGAACAAATGAAGCACTGAATTGTTCACAAAAACCAATGGGTTTGTGCAAGCCGCATTTGCAAATGGCTAGAGAAAAACCTGGTGCCCCTGTTTTCGGTGCGGCAATTGGGAAAAGAGGATAGAGGCTGAAATGGGCAAACACCTGCACAAGAGTGGATTTACGCCCGATTATACGGTGTGGACATATCATGGTGAGTCTTCCCAACGTGACCGAGCTGAGATGGATCGTCGTCGCACCGACGAGCATGGTATCAGGATGGAAAACATGGTGCAAGACTTGGATGATGCTCGGGATTCGGACGAGGAGATGGAGGAATCTGCAAAGGCCTTCAATGAAATGTTGGAGTCTTCAAAATGTCTGCTCCACGAGCACATTGAGCTTTGTCGGTTGGATGCCATCTCACAAGTAATGGCTCTGAAGGCTCAGTTCAACTTGGGAAGAGAATGCTACAATGCAATGATGACAGTATTTGGACGCTTTCTACCCAAAGGCCATGTAATGCCTGCAAACCTGTACCAGTCGGACAAAATCTTCCGTGCACTGAAGATTCCCTATGAGAAGATACATGCATGTGAGAAATGATGTGCCTTATTTAGGCTTGACTATGCGGACTTGAACTATTGTCCCATTTGCAAGTCTTCCAGGTATGTTGTGGTAGACAATGGTATGGGTGAGAAGACACAGACCAAAATCCCTGTTAGTGTTCTTCGGTATATGCCAATCGTACCAAGACTTCAACGTCTTTTCATGGTCGAAGAGACGGCCAGACAGATGACATGGCACAAAACAGGCAAAAAATCGAACTAGATGCAGATGGGAATCTGATGATGGTACACACATCGGATGGTGTTGCATGGAAAAAGTTTGATGAATTACATGCTGACAAAGCGGCAGATCTGAGGCATCCTCGAGTCGGCATCAGCACGGATGGGTTCAGTGTGTTTGGTCGGACGGCAGCCCAATACAGTTGTTGGCCCGTATTTGCTTTCCACTCAATCTCTTCCCCGGACAGATTATTCAAAGAAAGAACATTTTCTTAACGTTGATAATTCCAAGGCCCAACTATCCGGGGAAAAATATGAATGTGTAAATGCAGCCGCTTAAGGACGAATTGCAAGAAGCCTGGGATAATGGGTTCAAGACATACGACGCATATAGTAAACGGAACTTCATAATGCATGTCTGGTACATGTACTCGACGCATGACTTGTCGGCGTATGCACTAGTCGTTGGTTGATGTGTGCATGGAAGGTTCCCGTGCCCCACATGCAAGGGAGCTCTTGAGTTTCGTTGGCTTCAGGCCGGTCGCAAGTTTTCTTGCTTTGGCATGCATAGACAGTTCCTAGATCCTCACCATAAGTTCAGGAAAGACAAGAAGAACTTCATCAGAGGTAGAGTTGTCAAAAACTCTGCACCACCTGTGTTGACAGGCCAACAGACCCTGGATCAGTTAAACGCTCTCGAGCTAGATCCAGAGCGTCCAGGGTACTTCATGGGGTATAATTCTAAGCACGCCTGGACTCACAAGACATGCTTATGGGATCTGCCTTACTTCAAAGACCTCCTTTGCCCACACAAAATCGACATGATGCACACTGTGAAGAATAGCGCCGAGGCACTTTTTGGTACATTGTTCGGCATAGATGGGAAGTCAAAGGATAATACTAAGGCTAGAGTCGATCTGGAGGCGCTATGTGATAGGCCATTACAAAACATGAAAGAACCGAAAGGAAAGCAGAATTAGACGAAGCCAAAGGCATGGTTCAATCATGGAAGGCCAGCTATGATGGAAATTATCTTGTGGGTGAAAATGCAGTTGATGTTCCCCGATGGGTATGCATCGAATCTAAAGAGGGGAGCGAGTCTTGATAAATTGAAGATATTTGGTCTAAAGAGTCATGATTGGCACATATGGATTGAGCGGGTAATGCCGGTGATGTTGCATGGCTTCATCCCTGAGGATGAATGGCTAGTACTGGCAGAACTCAGCTATTTCTACCATGTTCTTTGTGCGAAAGAACTATCGCCTGGCGTGCTAGAAGAAATGGAAGGGTTGGCGCCGGAGTTGATCTGCAAGTTAGAGAAGATCTTTCCACCGGGCTTCTTTAATCCAATGCAGCATCTGATTTTGCATCTCCCGACCGAGGGAAGATTGGGGGGGGGGGGTCGTGCAAAATCATTGGTGCTACCCAACTGAGAGGATGCAGAAGACGCTTCGAGAAAAATGTAAAAATAAGCGTATAATTGAAGCATCGATGGCTGAGGCATTCATCACTGAGGAGGCGACAAACTTCGTGATAGCACACTACGAAGCCAAAAATCATCATTTGCATAATCTGAAGCCTCGGTACAATGCTGACGACCCTAAAAAGGGTGGATCCAACCTGGGAATCTCGCACCAGCCAGTGTTTCAAAACCAGTATCTTTGGATAACGAAGAATGGAGGACCATTTCATTGTATATCTTCAACAACCTGATAGAAGTGCAGCCGTACATCGAGTAAGTTCTCGGTACATTGTTTCGCAACTTCTATTTCCTTTGAACTGCTCTTATTCCTGGATATTTCATATAGTCGATGGGTCGACATATTCTTGTATGGAGCCGTGATCCAAAAGGATTCCATTGAAGAGTATGAGCTTCTCGCAAAGCAAGGAGGCGGCTATCCCGGTTTTCATCTCTTGGTTCAAACAAACGGTAATTTCTATTAGACAATTTCATTTCATTCGCTAATTTGTGCGTAATGCAACAATCCTTTCGTATTGAACATGTAGGCTAATTCAGAGTCTATGGACACTGAATTGAGACAAGTCGCTAATGGTTTTGACTATAAGGTCCGTTCATTTGACAAATACGACATCAACGGGTATCGCTTTCGTACCTATGGCAAAGAGTTATCTATGGCCGACCGAAAGTCTACAAATCGTTGTGTATCTGCTATCGGCGAAGGAGGTACCAAGTATTATGGGAGAGTTGAAGCAATTTATGAACTTCTATTCTATGGTGAAAACCCACCGAATGTCGTAGTCTTCAAATGTTATTGGTTTCAGCCGAAGGAGACTAGAAGGACTCATGAACATATAGGGCTAGTTGAATTCAAACAAAGCACCCATTTAGATGTTCCTGATGTCTATATTACGGCTCAAGAGGTGACCCAAGTATTCTATCTACTGTGGGCCTGCCAAACTAATCCAAATCTGAAAGGTTGGGATGTCGTTTATAAAGTGCCGCCACGTGCTAGACTATCTCCCCCAAAGGAAGAGGATTATGAACCTCACATTAACCCAAACACACATGAAGGAGAATTCTTCCAAGAGACACGTCTTTCCAAAAAGTGTTTCAAGAACCGCTATACTTTACCCCAAAACATTGAAGTAGACAGCGACAATGAATCCGGCATCACCCCAGAGGAGGAACAAGAAGAGTCGGAACAAGAAGAGGTTACTGCTGTGGATGACCTGTCAATGCTTGACCGATTACGTCAAGGTGGCCTTCCACATGTTGATGCCACTGAACCCTATGAGCCCGTCATTGATTATAGTGATGATGATGATTATGCATTTATTGATGATAGTGACCGAGATTATTAGTAGTGTCAGGTATTCAATTTTTTTATGTTGTACTTGATGATGATACACTTAAGTGATATACATATTATTATTCATGTCGATATTTTTTTTATGTTGTACTAATTTCGTTTACTCTTTGTCATGGCAGGTGTTGAAAGATGGTGGGCGCTGGTCGGGAGCGCTCTGAGGCCCCTTCTTCGCCGGAGCGTGGTGGGAGGTCTTCCATTCCACACACACCTCTCCGCCGAGCATTGCTGGATAGTATGGCGACTCCGTCGGGCCCTTCTTCGTCGACCGCAGTGCCCAGCAGGGGACGAGGTAAGGGAGGGAAGAAGAGATGAATTGGAGCACGTGGTCGTGGGAGAGGAGGTAGGGTGACTGCTAGGGCGCCTTCCTCGCCGCCACTCCCAGCTGTTTCACACGAGCATGTGACTGCTAGGGTGGACTCGTTCAAGGAGGAGGCTACATGGACTCCGGTCCACGAGCCTCCGGTCCACGGGCCTTCGGCCCACGAGACCCTGGAGGAGCACACGTCTGGATGGGGTACCTGGCCGGATCAGCCTGAGGGGCCGAGTGGCAATGCTGATGATGGCGGGGAGCCGACTGATATTGAGGAGGAGGGGGGCACCGTCTACCAGCATGGTTGTACACGGCTCCCGTCCGTGCCGGTGACCCGCGAGCAGAGGTGGTTGATTTTCCCTGATGGGGAGAGGTAAGTGCATTTAATCTTTTTGTACCTTCTGCATTCACGTTTTTTCAAATATCTAATGCGTTGGCCTTGTCATGCTGCAGGGGTTGGGACCACCATCATAGTGTCCGCCGGCAAAACTCCATCCTTGGAGTTCTTTGTCGGCAAAACTTCCCGGGGTTTGTCACGTTGCCTGGTGAGGGTCAGCTTCCAGAGCTTGGATTGAGCTGGGAGCACTACTTGGCTGCCTCGGCCCCGCCGGTTGAGATTATTGAGGGTGTGTCTTGTGCAAGACGAGGGCAGACGTGGTGATCAGAAAGTTGTGGGTAATTTCTCCTTTACACAATTAAAAATCTTCAACTAGCTAGTTATTAATTGTACTAATCAATATTGTCTCATTTGATTGCAGACATTCCATAGGTGTGAGGATGGATACGAGGAGGACCCGGCAAATGTTATCGATAACGTCTGCAAGCGCCTACTACAGAACTTATGGCACGAGGCTCGGGTGCAGGCTATTCGAGACTACTACGCCTTGCGTGGTATCAAGAAGACCAAGCCGGCGTGCCACGAGAAGTTCCTGAGTAAGGAGGAGTACATGAAGGTAATTCTTAAGGCCTTGTACTTACTTCCTTCATTTAGTAATTCATAGCCGTAGCGCTCAAGTTTCTATTTGCTAACTTAGGCGCCTCCGAGATGGTGTGCGGATTGGATGGATTGTTGGGAGGTGTTGGTCAATGAGTGGTGCTGAAAAGAATGGCTAGCCCTCCACGACGAGGCCAAGGACAACGTGCCCACATGGAAGGTGTGCCACACCATCAAGGCAGCTCCAACTTATATCAGTTCGGGCGGAACTGGGTATGTGGTTTGCTTCATGATTCATGCAATTCATTCATCATGCTATCTTGAGCCCTTTAATTACTAATTTACTTTGTTCTCTCTTTCAGGCACGCTACAATAAGGCGGATAAGGTGCCAGAGGTGTACGACCTGTATGCCATGGCCCACACTTACTCTTACAAGAAAGTCAAGGAATTCTCTCCGTCTGACCTCGATGATCCAAAGAACTTCACCAACATCTCCTCCCACGACAAGCTCGTGAAATATAGAGATCAGGGGAAGGCGAGGAAAGGGGAGGACTTTAACCTGAGCCAGGGTCCCATTGATCCAGAGCTGGTGATGATATTTGGTGGCAGGAGGTCCCATGGCTCCATAGCCATTGGAGATGGACTTATCCGTTGTCCTAGCACTCTCTCGGAGATCAAGGCGTGCCAGTCGAGCTTCGCTCCTGAGATAAGGCCTGGTGAACAGCCAGTCCAACTCGCCTTCAAGGTTAGTTATACGTACTCAGCTATCTTTCTCCATTACATTGTGTGCGCTTCCATCAATGATTACAAATGGTAACGAGGAGTGGTGTTGCAGGCTGCTATACAGAGTGAGAGAGATAGAACGGAGAAACTTCTAGCGGAGGCGGCAGAGAGGCAGTGGGAGTTAGAGGAGAGGACGACAAAGATGTTGGAGGAGGAGAGGGCACGGAATGACATGCAGGCAAGGGCCATGTACGAGCTCCTTGTGGTAAGTTTCTTCTACAGATTAGCCAAAACATTCATGTAGCGTTTGTCTCATTACTAACTAGTATGGCTAAGTCGTCAAAACCAAATGTGCAGTATGTGTGCGAGAAGTCCGGTCAGACCGCTCCGCCGATGCCAGTGATTGCTCCTGGGACCATGTTGAGTTTAATTTGAATGGACATTACTTGCTAGTCTTAAAATTTGAGTGTCATCATGCTAACGAGACATTGGAAATGATTTTTGGTGCAGCGTAACTCCAGACAAGCATCGCACGATCCTTCTCCAGCTACCGGCACGAGCCAGCCTGCTCCTACACCTCCAGGATCATGGTAAGTTTCTCTAGTGTTTTGCTTAACAAATGCATAAAGACCTAGACTTAGCTTTATTTCCTCTAATATGCTTATCACAATGACCTAGAGTTAGCTTCATTTCCTCCAAAATGACTTAATAAGCTTGCTGACCTCCAAAACCATCCATTTTACCTAAGTTAGCTCTAAAACAATCTATACTTAGCTTTGTTTCCTCCAAAATGACCTAAGTTAGCTCTAATATGCTTAGTTAGCTAGGTTTGCTCAATAATGACATGTACTAAGCTTACTTATGTCAAAAATGGCATAATTAGCTTATTTAGCTCATAAACAATCCATTTTACCAAAGTTAGCTCTAAAATGACCCATTTTACCTTAGTTAGCTCATAAATGATCCATTTTACCCAAGTTAGCTCTAAAATGACCCATTTTACCTAGATTAGCCCCAAAATGATCCATTTTACCTATGTTAGCTCTAAAATGACCCATTTTACCTAGGTTAGCTCCAAAATGACCCATCTTACCTAGGTTAGCTCTAAAATGATGCATTTTACCCAAGTTAGCTCTAAAATGACCCATTTTACCTAGATTAGCTCATAAACGATCCATTTCACCTAAGTTAGCTCACAAACGGTCCATTTTACCTAGGTTAGATCCAAAATGATCCATCACACCTAGGTTAGCTCTAAAATGATGCATTTTACCTAAGTTAGCTCATAAACGATCTATTTCACCTAGGTTATCTCATAAACGATCCATTTCACCGAACTTAGCTCAATAACGATCCATTTCATCTAGGTTAGCTCCAAAATGACCCATCTTACCTAGGTTAGCTCTAAAATGCTGCATTATACCTAAGTTAGCTCATAAACGATCCATTTCATCTAGGTTAGCTCATAAACGATCCATTTCACCTAAATTAGCTCAAAAACGATCCATTTCACCTAAACTAGCTCATAAACGATCCATTTCACCTAAGTTAGCTCATAAACGATCCATTTCACCTAAGTTAGCTAAAAAAACGATCCATTTCACCTAAGTTAGCTCATAAATGATCCATTTCACCTTAGTTAGCTCATAAATGATCCATTTCAACTAAGTTAGCTCATAAATGATCCATTTCACCTTAGTTAGCTCATAAACGATCCATTTCAACTAAGTTAGCTCATAAATGATCCATTTCACCTAAGTTAGCTCATAAAAGGCATATACTTCTTATTCTAGTCTTCTTCTTCTAGTCACCTTTTTCTAACTTTCTTATTTGCCATTTTGCAGATTTCATTCACTTCAAGGAAGCTAGCTTGCTATGATGGAGTGCTTGTTTTTTCTTTCATTCTCTTCTGGTATTCTTCTAGCTTGCTATGATGGAACTTGCTATCTTGATGAAACTTTACATTGTAATATGTATGGATGGAACAATGTGTATGTGCAACTTGCTATGTATGAATGGATGGAACTATATATGTATGTATGATGAAACTTATGTGCTGGATATGTCATATGTTTGTTGTTAAATAGCCCTGTGAAATAAATAAATATATATATATATATATATATATATATATATATATCATATATTTCCTGTGAAAATTATTGGATTAAAAAAACAGAAAAAAAGAGACACCTTTGCCGTCAGCCGCTGATGGCAAAGGCACCTTTGCCGTCTGCCGCGGACGGCAAAGAAGCCACGCGGCGGCCACCTATGCTCCCTGGGAGCTGACCCATTTGGTTAGTTTGCCTACAGCGGCGGACGGCAAAGGCTTTGCCTACAGTGGCAGACGACAAGAATCAGCACATTTGCCTACAGTAGCAGACAACAAAGGCTTGTCCTGCAGTGACATCCAGCTGACGTCATTCGACGGACGGCAAAGGCCGGATGCTTTTTGCCGTCAGCAGCGGACGGCAAAGGCTACCTTTAGGCACCTAACGGACTAATAGCGCATTCATTGTCGTCGGCTTTCTTTGCCGTCAGCTGCTGATGGCAAAGACCCCTTTGCCGTCAGCTTCGAATGGCAGACGGCAAAGTAGCTCTTTGCCGATCCTATCTTTGCCAGAGTCTTTTGCCGTCCGCGGCAGACGGCAAAGGCCTTTGCCGTCCGCCATCCTTGCCTTTGCCGTCTGCCGTGGCAGATGGCAAAGTAGCTGATTCTTGTAGTGAAAGGAATGGTAACTTTTCAGTCCGGTCGGTGTATAAAATTCTGAGCACAAGCATCAGACATTCCTACGAATCGTCTTCGTCAGGAGCGGCAAGAAATGCCTTATGGAACAAACTATGGAAGATATCGGTACCACCAAGTGTCAGGAATTTTTGGTGGAGAGTTATAAGGGGTTTTGTCCCCTGTAATTATGTCCTGCTTACCAGACATCTAGAAAAGGCCCCATTCTACGACCTATGTGGCATGGAGGAAACTGTAACACATGCCCTGTTTGAATGCACTTGGGCGAGAGTCTTCTGGAAGGAGATGAAGACCATGATGCAGATTAAAATCCCAGTGTTACATCCGCATTCGTGGGCTTCAGATTTGATTGAAGGAAAATTGGGATCAGACCAATTTGTATGCATAATACTATGTGGTTGCTAGGTGGCATGGTCTGAAAGGAATGCTCGTACTCATGGTGAGAAGGGACGATCAGTTCAAACTTCTATTCGATGGGCTCTTGATAATGTTGTTGACCTTACAACAGTAGGGGAAACTATCCGACCTATGGTGAGCAGGGAGGAAGATTGCTGGCAAGCACCAGAACAAGGGACTCTGAAAATCAATGTGGATGCGGCTTTTCTTGAGCAGGCAGGGTGTGGAAGTACAGGGCTGGTGGTCCGAGACTCAGAGGGCAACCTAATTAGAGCGCAGGCCTTGTGGTATCGTTTTGCATCAAGTGCCCAAACTATGGAGCTGTACGCTATCCGGGACGGGATTCAACTAGCCAGAGACATGGGTTACTCACGGATATGCGTTGAAGGTGATGCTCAGCAGGTGGTTAGGATGTGCAACTCTGAACTTTCAGAGAGAGCAGTGGATGCAGCTGTTTGCCATGAAATCGAAGAGCTTTTGGGGGGATTTATGTGATGTGGTATGGTGTTTGTACATAGGGAAGCCAATGAAGTGGCCCATCCGTGTGCAAAGCAAGCCACACAAGAGAGGAGGAGATGTTTGTGGATAAATTATATGCCTCCTTTCTTAGCTAGTTGTATTCAACTCTCGTGTAATCCCCCCTAATTGAGTTATAAAGCTCTTGATTCGCAAAAAAAAGTGGATCAATCCTTTCTGGATTGAAGGAACTTGTTTATTAAAATTGCTCAGCTCGAGGGGAATACCCTCGAAATATAAGGGAGGAGACCATTAAAAAATTGCAGAAATTCAATTGTTTTTTTAGTCATAGTGAGCATGTCCATGGAATGACAACCGGTAGCTTGCTAGGTGCCATGTCATCCTTGCATTTAACCTAGCTCCCTTTTTGTGTGGTTCAAAGGAAATGGTGTTCACAGAGCTATCAACAACGGATTACAAGTCCAAGGCACATTCGTACAAAATGTTGACCCCCAAAATATTTTTATTTAAAAATGATCACCTCTTTTTTTTGCAAATTTAAAAGTGGTCATCTCAACAGCGAAGCCAATGTGATATCCAAGTAAAAAGTATGGCCTCGGATTCGATTTTAAGGCACATGCATGTTTGATCAGCAATTACATCACTATTAATGTGCAGTTTTATATCATGTAAACTTGATATTCACAAAAGGAAGTTTCATATAAAATTGATGTCATTATAGCTATATTCAGAAGTATGTAGTTATGATTGTAATTTTGTATCACACATACCACATATTAGTTGGGTATAAGTGCTGACTGAACTTTTTCCTAGGACCTCAAAATGTGCCATACATTGTATGTAAGGTGGAGGGGTTTATACAAAAAAAAGCCAGATGGGCTTACGAACATAAGGCGAGAGCTGTTACACAAATATACTAGTGTCAAAAGAAAAAGACAATTGCCTCTCCGTGTTTTGGATGAACTGGAAAATGTCCACAAAAACTATGTCGGCTGCAAACCAACCTGTAACCGGATAGTTAGAAAGACAGTGATATCTCTAGCACACAAGTCCTAGACTAGACTTAACATTGATGCTCGCATTTTCCTAGCTCAATCTCTCAGAGATGTTCATAAGTGGGCTTTATTAATTTAAAGCCGGACACTTCTAGCGTCTTTGTTTTTTTTAAAGTGTAGGGTATGCGTGCGTGCATGCGTTCAAATGGGTAAAGGCATGTGCACTTGTATGAGCGTGTACGTCTGTACTGTGTTTGAGGTGCTCATAGGAGTAGGGTATACATGCCTGGCTTGATAACGGTAAGTGTATGTGTGTATGTATGAACGTCTACGTGTATTCTGTGTAAAGCAAAAAGTAGGCGCTAGCTGCTCCTTATACATAAAAAGGGGGGGAAAGGAGACATAAAAAAGCCAATCACTCCATGTCGGAGTGAACATGCCAAGGGACGTCAGCTTGACAGATTCAAGCTGTACCGCCACGTAATACATCCATTTCTTCGAAGAGAAGACCCACAACGATGCTTGGCATGAAGATCGCCACAATCAACCAATATGCGGTTTAATATGAGAGATTGCTCACCACCCTCGCCGGGTGGTTGTCCTCTGTGCCGGAAAACGAGCATATAAACCGCTTTGGCGTCGTCTCCCGGCGCGATGCGGTACTAATGTAACGAGGTAACCGGCCACTCCTGCCTCGATCGAGTTGCCCGTACAAGCGAAAGTGAAGCCCGGTGATGGATGGTAGCCTGTCAGCTACGGCCCGTACTGGCCCAATAAGCGCCGGCCCGCCGCGTGGAAGAACTCGTCGTCTACCTCGGTCGTTACGAGGAACGCGGGGGCGCCGGAGTTGGGTGGCCGGCGAGAAGGCAGGCTGCGCCGCACGGCAGGTCCCGTTCCGTCTCGTGGTCTGTGAATCCTCGGCGGAGCAGGTCACACACGGTTGTGTGGACGGAGGTGGA
The DNA here is from genome assembly GCF_002162155.2 of Triticum dicoccoides. Lineage (NCBI taxonomy): Eukaryota > Viridiplantae > Streptophyta > Magnoliopsida > Poales > Poaceae > Triticum > Triticum dicoccoides. The sequence continues at coordinate 602,653,916 of NC_041389.1, forward strand.
CTTGAAGCTTAGGTAGATGACACGAGACTGTCCATCATTCGGCGATTGTGTTCCTGTTGAGGAATTCTACAAAACTCAATACAAAAAGAAGCTTACGCACATCGATGACAGAGTGCATTGGGCGTCCGAGGCGAGTCAATAGAAGCTCTACTACGCTGCTGCGAGAGGATCGCAACATGCATGGGAGGGGAGAGTCACAGCTCCATATGCGTGTCAACGTAATCTATCTCTTTGAGATTGCTTTACCACGCCAGAGTGGATCTCAGCCGTCCGATGGGAGGCTGTGTCCTTGGGAGAAGAGATGGACAACAATAGCAGGGATAGCTCGGCAGGAATCTGAGTCCTTTCTCTAGCTACCAATGGCTTTGGTGGTGGCAGACATAACACATCATAAACAAACAATGAGCGAGGTTCCTTATGAAATATCGCATAAACTAGGGTTTAAGCTTCAGTCACTCTCGCAACCCATCATCTAATAACTACTCCACAATGCATTTCCTTAGGCCAAAATAAGGTGAAGTGTCATGTAGTCGACGTTCACATGACATCACTAAGAGAATCACAACATACATACTATGAAAATATCGAACACATATCAAGTTCACATGATTACTTGCAACATGATTTCTCCCATGACCTCAAGAACAACAGTAACTACTCACAATTGATAATCATGCTCAAGATCAGAGGGGTATTAAATAGCATATTGGATCTGAACATATAATCTTCCACCAAAAACCATATAGTAATCAACTACAAGATGTAATCAACACTACTAGTCACCCACAAGTACCAATCTATAGTTCCGGTAATAAGATTGAACACAAGCGATGAACTAGGGTTTGAGAGTAGTTGGTGCTGTTGATGATGTTGATAGAGACTGCCCTCCCAAAGATGGGAGAGTTGTTGGTGATGGTGATGAAGATGATTTACCCCTCTGGGAGGGAAGTTCCCCCGGTGGAATCGCTCCACCGGAGGGCAAAAGAGCTCCTGCCCAAGTTCCGCCTCGAGATAACGGCGCTCCGTCCCGAAAGTCCTCTCCTTATTTTTTTTCTAGGTCAAAATGACTTATATACCAGAAGATGGGCACCAGAGATGGCCCTGGGTGAGCACAACCCACCTGGGCGCGCCCAGGTGGGCTGTGCCCACCTGGTGGGCCACCTCTGGTACTTATTTGCTCCAATATTCTTCAAATATTCCATAAAAATTCTCCGTGAAGTTTCAGCTTGTTTGGAGTTGTGCGGAATAGGTAGCCTGACGTAGCTTTTCCAGGTTGATAACCCGCAAGTATACGGGATAGTTGTAGCCTCTTTCGATAAGTAAGAGTGTCGAACCCAACAAGGAGCTAAAGGTAGAACAAATACTCTCTCAAGTCCTATCGGCCACTGATATGACTCTACGAATGCTTGACGTTCGCTTTACCTAGAACAAGTATGAAACTAGATGTAGTTTGAAGGTGTTGTTGGATAGCTTTGCAAGATAATAAAGAGTATGTAAGTATAAACTAGGGGCTGTTTATATAAATATGCAAAAAAAGTAAATAAAGCGAGTGTGGAAAAGTGGTGGTAGGAGTTTTGAAAGTGTCCCTAAGCAATTGACTATGTTACTAGACCGATAGCAAGTTTTGTTGGGGAACGTTGCAGAAAATAAAAAATTTCTACGTTTCACCAAGATCAATCTATGGAGTCATCTAGCAATGAGAGAGAGGAGTGCATCTACATACCCTTGTAGATCGCGAGCGGAAGCGTTCAAGAGAACGGGGTTGAGGGAGTCGTACTCGTCGTGATCCAAATCACCGAAGATCCTAGTGCCGAACGGACGGCACCTCCGCTTTCAACACACATATGGTTGGGGAAGACGTCTCCTCCTTCTTGATCCAGCAAGGGGAAAGGAGAGGTTGATGGAGATCCAGCAGCACAACGGCGTGGTGGTGGAAGTAACGGCGATCTCGGCAGGGCTTCGCCAAGCTCAGCGAGAGGGAGAGGGTGTACGGGGGGAGAGGGAGGCGCCAGGGACTAGGGTGCAGCTGCCCTCCCTCCCCCTCTTTATATAGGGGGCCTAGGGGGTGCGCCGGCCCCTAGAGATCCCATCTCAAAGGGGGCGGCGGCCTAGGGGGGGGACTTGCCCCCCAAGTCAAGTGGGGCGCCCCCCCCCCTAGGGTTTCCAACCCTAGGCGCAGGGGAGGCCCAAGGGGGGCGCACCAGCCCACCAGGGGCTGGTTCCCCTCCCACTTCAGCCCATGTGGCCCTCCGGGATAGGTGGCCCCACCCGATGGACCCCCGGGACCCTTCCGGTGGTCCCGGTACAATACCGGTGATCCCCGAAACTTTCCCGGTGGCCGAAACTGGACTTCCTATATATGAATCTTCACCTCTAGACCATTTCGGAACTCCTCGTGATGTCCGAGATATCATCCGGGACTCTGAACAACTTTCTGGTTGCCGCATACTAATATCTCTACAACCCTAGCGTCACCGAACCTTAAGTGTGTAGACCCTACAGGTTCGGGAGACACGCAGACATGACCGAGACGACTCTCCGGTCAATAACTAACAACGGGATCTCGATACCCATGTTGGCTCCCACATGTTCCACGATGATCTCATCGGATGAACCACGATGTCGAGGATTCAAGTAATCCCGTATACAATTCCCTTTGTCAATTGGTATGTTACTTGCCCGAGATTCGATCGTCGGCATCCCAATACCTCGTTCAATCTTGTTACCGGCAAGTCACTTTACTCGTACCGTAATGCTTGATCCCATTACCAACCACTTGGTCACATTGAGCTCATTATGATGATGCATTACCGAGTGGGCCCAGAGATACCTCTCTGTCATACGGAGTGACAAATCCCAGTCTCAATCCGTGTCAACCCAACAGACACTTTCAGAGATACCTGTAGTATACCTTTATAGCCACCCAGTTACGTTGTGACGTTTGGTACACCCAAAGCACTCCTACGGTATCTAGGAGTTACACAATCTAATGGTATAAGGAAATGATACTTGACATTAGAAAAGCGCTAGCAAACGAACTACACGATCTTGTGTTATGCTTAGGATTGGGTCTTGTCCATCACATCATTCTCCTAATGATGTGATCCCGTTATCAACGACATCCAATGTCCATAGTCAGGAAACCATGACTATCTGTTAATCAACGAGCTAGTCAACTAGAGGCTTACTAGGGACATGTTGTGGTCTATGTATTCACACATGTATTACGATTTCCGGATAACACAATTATAGCATGAATAATAGACAATTATCATGAACAAGGAAATATAATAATAATCATTTTATTATTGCCTCTAGGGCATATTTCCAACAAGTTTTATGTGGCAGAGGCCACTTCTAGCATGTCATCCCTGACATGGAATTCTATGCACTTATGATTGGAACTCTAGCAAGCATCCGCAACTACTAAGGTAAACCCAACCATAGCATTAAAGCATCAAGTCCCCTTTTATCCCATACGCAACAATCTACTTACTCTGGTTTGTGTTTCAGTCACTCACGCAACCCACTATAAGCGAATCATGAACGTATTGCAACACCCTACATCGGGAATCCCTCACGCTTGCGCGACATGGAGGGCACTATAGGACAGCAACATAAGCACAAGCAAATTAAATCAATCATAGCAATTCATCAACCACCAATAGGACAACGAAAATCTACTCAAACATCATAGGGATGGCAACACACCATTGGATAATAATATGAAGCATAAAGCACCATGTTCAAGTAGAGAGTACAGCGAGTTGCTGGAGAGTGGACCGCTGTAGATAGAGGGGGGAAGGTGATGGAGATGTTGGTGAAGATGACGGCGGTGTTGGTGAAGATCGCGGTGATGATGATGGCCCCCGGCGGCGTTCCGGCGCCACCGGAAGCAAGGGGGAGAGAGCCCCCCTTCTTCTTCTTCTTCCTTGACATCCTCCCTAGATGGGAGAAGGGTTTCCCCTCTGGTCCTTGGCTCCCATGGCATGGGAGGGGCGAGAGCCCCTCCGAGATTGGATCTATCTCTCTGTTTCTGCGTTCTCTGCGTTGCCAGATTCTACCCCTTCACCGTTTCCTTTATATCTGGAGATCCGTAACTCCGATTGGGTGAATCTTTCGCCCAGATTTTTCTTGTAAAATTAGCTTTATTGCGACAAAAGTAGAGCCTCAACCGCCTTACGGGTGGCCCACGAGAGTGTCAGGCACGCCCCAGGGGGGTGTGCCCCCTGTCTCGTGGCCACCTTAGACACTGTTTCGCGTTGATTCCACCTCCCAAAAATCACAAATATTCCAAAATAATTCTCCGTCCGTTTTTATCCCGTTTGGATTCTGTTTGATATTGGTTTTCCGCGAAACATAAAACATGCAACAGACAGGAACTGGCACTGGGCACTGGATCAATATGTTAGTCCCAAAAATAGTATAAAAAGTTGCCAAAAGTATATGAAAGTTGAATAATATTGGCATGGAACAATCAAAAATTATAGATACGATGGAGACGTATCAGCATCCCCAAGCTTAATTCCTGCTCGTCCTCGAGTAGGTAAATGATAAAAAAGATAAATTTTGATGTGGAATGCTACCTAGCATAATCTTGATCATATGTCTAATCATGGCATGAATATTAAGACACGATTGATTCAAAGCAATAGTCTATCATTTGACATAAAAACAATAATACTTCGAGCGTACCAATAAAGCAATCATGTCTTTTCAAAACAACATGGCCAAAGAAAGTTATCCCTACAAAATCATATAGTCTGGCTGTTGCTCTATCTTCATCACACAAAGTATTTAATCATGCACAACCCCGATGACAAGCCAAGCAATTGTTTCATACTTTAATAATCTCAAACTTTTTCAACTTTCACGCAATACATGAGCGTGAGCCATGGATGTAGCACTATAGGTGGAATAGAAAATGATGGTGGGGGTTATGTGGAGAAGACAAAAAGGGAGAAAGTCTCACATCGACTAGGCGTATCAACGGGCTATGGAGATGCCCATCAATAGATATCAATGTGAGTGAGTAGGGATTGCCATGCAACGGATGCACTAGAGCTATAAGTGTATGAAAGCTCAAACTGAAAACTAAGTGGGTGTGCATCCAACTTGCTTGCTCATGAAGACCTCGGGCATTTGAGGAAGCCCATCATCGGAATATACAAGCCAAGTTCTATAATGAAAATTCCCACTAGTATATGAAAGTGAAAGCATAGGAGACTCTCTCTGTGAAGAACATGGTGCTACTCTGAAGCACAAGTGTGGTAAAAGGATAGTAACATTGCCCCTTCTCTCTTTTTCTCTCATTTTTTTATTTTTTATTTTTTATTTTTTCTCTTTTTTTCTTTATTATTTTTTTCTTTTTGGTGGGCTTCTTTGGCATCTTTTTTTATTTGGGCTTCTTTGGCCTCTTTTATTTTCATAAAGTCCGGAGTCTCATCCCGACTTGTGGGGGAATCATAGTCTCCATCATCCTTTCCTCACTAGGGCAATGCTCTAATAATGATGATCATCACACTTTTATTTACTTACAACTCAATATCTCAAACAAAGATATGACTCTATATGAATGCCTCCGGCGGTGTACCGGGATGTGCAATGATCTAGCGTAGCAATGGCATCAAAAAACGGACAAGCCATGAAAACATCATGCTAGCTATCTACGATCATGCAAAGCAATATGACAATGAAGAGCTCAAGTCATGTATATGATGATGATGATGAAAGTTGCATGGCAATATATCTCGGAATGGCTATGGAAATGCCATGATAGGTAGGTATGGTGGCTGTTTTGAGGAAGATATAAGGATGCTTATGTGTGATAGAGTGTATCATATCACGGGGTTTGGATGCACCGGCGAAGTTTGCAGCAACTCTCGAGGTGAGAAAGGGCAATGCACGGTACCGAAGAGGCTAGCAATATGTGGAAGGGTGAGAGTGCGTATAATCCATGGACTCAACATTAGTCATAAAGAACTCAAATACTTATTGCAAAAATCTACAGGCCATTGAAAACAAAGTACTACGTGCATGATCCTAGGGGGATAGATTGGTAGGAAAAGACCATCGCTCGTCCCCGACCGCCACTCATAAGGAAGACAATCAATAAATAAAATTGTGCTCCAACTTCATCACAAAGCGGTTCACCATACGTGCATGCTACGGGAATCACAAACCTCAACACAAGTGTCTCTACAATCCAAAACCACCCACTAGCATGACTCTAATATCACCATCTTTATATCGCAAAACTATTGCAAGGAATCAAACATATCATATTCAGCGATCTACAAGTTTATGTAGGATTTTATGACTAACCATGTGAATGACCAATTCCTGTCATCTCTCTAAATTGATATAAGTGAAGCACATGAAGCATTCTATAACGCCATACTCAAAAGATTTAAGTGAAGTGCAATGAGCATTCCATAAATCAACCAAGGACTATCTCATACCAGCATGGTGCATAAAAGAAAAAAGAAAACTAAATGCAAAAGACGCCCCAAGACTTGCACATAATGCATAAACGAAACGAATACGAAAACATACCGATACTTGTTGAAGAAAGAGGGGATGCCTTCCGGGGCATCCCCAAGCTTAGACGCTTGAGTATCCTTGAATATTTACTTGCGGTGTCTCGAGCATCCCCAAGCTTGAGCTCTTGCCTCTCTTCCTTTTCCTCATATTGAAACCTCCTCATTTAGACACTTCATCCACACAAAACTTTAACAGAAAACTCGGTAAGATCCGTTAGCATAATAAAGCAAATCACCACTCTAAGTACTGTTGCAAACCAATTCATATCTTGTTTTTTCATTTTGTCTACTGTAATATATCTTTTCCATGGCTTAATACACTGATATAAATTGATAGATTCATCAAAACAAGCAAACTATGCATCAAAAACAGAATCTTTGAAAAACAGAACAGTATGTAGAAATCTGAACATCCACCATACTTCTGGTATCCCAAAAATTCTACCAAAATTATGAAAAATAAAAAAGTTGTATAGCAAGACAGTGCAAAAAGAATCACAACCAATTGACGTTCCAGGTAAACATGTAAAATCGTGCACTACAGCCAAAGTTTCTGTCCTGCACCGTACAAACCAACAAGCATTGTAAACATCCTAAAGGCAAACCTTGGCACATTATTTTTATAATACAATGGAATTGTACAAGGGGATAATTATTTTTGATGAAAAGTTTCTGTAATTAAGATTCACAAAGTTTCCGTGAGCATGAACAAAGTTCAAGGAGCTCCCCCACTTCAACAATGCTTGTCTCTCTCACTTTCACTTTCCTTTTTGAAAAGTTTTTTGTGTTCCCCTCTTTATTTTTTTGTTTTTAAACTATATGAAATCACTCAACAGAAATAAATGACTCTCTAAAACTTCCAGGTTGTCTCCCTGGTAGCGCTTTCTTTAAAGCCATTAAGCTAGGCATTTAGTGCTCAAGTAATGAATCCACCCAGATCCCAAGGTATATCAAAGCCAATTTTAATTAGCAATGATTTGTAATTTAGTAGTGAGCACAAGGTATTATATATCAACCAACAACGAAGTCTAACTCTCATCCTATGCATTGGCATGTCATAAAGGAACAATTCATGCACACATAGTAAAGGCCAATGCATAGTATAAGCAGATTCTTGCAATTTCATTGTGTTGGAAACATAAAGAGGCGGAGATGTAGTTCCTCTCTCATAATAATTGCAAGTAGGAGCAGCAAGCACATGCATATTATATCTATCAAAATCATCATGTGCAACGGTAAAAGGCAACCCATCAATATAATCCTTAATAAGCACAAACTTCTCCGATAAAGTGTAGTAGGGAGAATTCAAAAAGATAATAGGACTATCATGCATGGGTGCAATAGCAACAATTTCATGTTTAACATAAGGAACTATAGCAAGTTCATCTCCATAAGCATAATTCATATTGGCATCTTGGCCACAAGCATAGCAAGCATCATCAAAAAGGGATATTTCAAACAAATTCAAGGGATCATAGCAATCATCATAGCAATCATCCTTCGGTAAGCACGAAGGGGAATTAAATAATGTATGAGTTGGAGGGTTACTCTCATTAGAAGGTGGGCACGGGTAGCTAATCCGCTCTTCCTCCTTTTGTTCTTCACTCTCCTCATCATCTTATTCATCCAATGAGCTCACTGTTTCATCAATTTCTTCTTCCATAGCTTCCTGCAAAATATTAGTCTCTTCTTGGACAGCGTTGACTTTCTTCATAAAAGCATTAATATAGTAATTGTATTCATAATTTTCATAGCAATATCCAAGTATAGCAAGATTTTCCGGCCTATAACCATCATCATCAAAAGCTTCGTACTTTTCAAACAAAGCTTCAATATCATAGGCAGCCTTAAAAGCAACAAATTCTTCTATTTGTTCCACATCATAGTAATCATATATACCATTAGCATAGGAAGCTAAGGTTTCATTATCGTTAAATTTGCATGAAAAGGGGAGGTGTGGAGCCTCCATCCTAGAACAACAAGTAATATCATATCTCAAGCATAGATTCCAGGCATACCAACGCAACATAATAAATTGATCCCATAATAGTTTCCCTTTTTGTGTCGAGCGATAATCCCTAAAGTATTCACGTTGATCCAACGTGTCTCCCATTATAAAGTTGAATGGGGCTTTCTTAGGATTATCAAAGTAGTACATAATATCTTTCGCATAATGAGAATCGAGGGTTTTAGGAGTTACCCCATCTTCATGAGTAGCAAGTACAGCTAATTGTTTTGGTATTTTGCATTTCATATCCATAACTAAAGATAGAGAACAACTTAGAACAGCAAATAAAAATTACTTAGTGATAAAGCAAACAAGCACACACGAGAATATTCACCCCACGCTATGACTCCCCGGCAACGGCGCCAGAAAAAGGTCTTGATAACCCGCAAGTATATGGGATAGTTGTAGCCTCTTTCGATAAGTAAGAGTGTTGAACCCAACGAGGAGCTAAAGGTAGAACAAATACTCTCTCAAGTCCTATCGGCCACTGATACGACTCTACGCACGCTTGACATTCGCTTTACCTAGAACAAGTATGAAACTAGAAGTACTTTGAAGGTGTTGTTGGATAGCTTTGCAAGATAATAAAGAGTACGTAAATATAAACTAGGGGTTGTTTATATAAAGATGCAAAAAAGTAAATAAAGCGAGTGTGGAAAAGTGGTGGTAGGAGTTGTGAAAGTGTCCCTAAGCAATTGACTATGTTACTAGACCGATAGCAAGTTTTATGTGGGAGAGGCCACTGCTAGAATGTCATCCCTGACTTGGAATTCTATGCACTTATGATTGGAACTCTAGCAAGCATCCGCAACTACTAAAGATTCATTAAGGTAAAACCCAACCAGAGCATTAAAGCATCAAGTCCCCTTTTATCCCATACGCAACAATCTACTTACTCGGGTTTGTGTTTCAGTCACTCACGCAACCCACTATAAGCGAATCATGAACGTATTGCAACACCCTATAGCGGGAATCCCTCACGCTTGCACGACACGGAGGGCACTATAGGATAGCAACATAAGCACAAGCAAATTAAATCAATCATAGCAATTCATCAACCACCAATAGGACAACGAAAATCTACTCAGACATCATAGGATGGCAACACATCATTGGATAATAATATGAAGCATAAAGCACCATGTTCAAGTAGAGGGTACAGCGGGTTGCGGGAGAGTGGACCGCTGCAGATAGAGGGGGGGAAGGTGATGGAGATATTGGTGAAGATGACGGCAGTGTTGGTGAAGATCGCGGTGATGATGATGGCCCCCGGCGGCGTTTCGGCGCCACCGTCAGCAAGGGGGAGAGAGCCCCCCTTCTTCTTCTTCTTCTTCCTTGACACCCTCCCTAGATGGGAGAAGGGTTTCCCCTCTGGTCCTTGGCTCCCATGGCGTGGGAGGGGCGAGAGCCCCTCCGAGATTGGATCTATCTCTCTGTTTCTGCGTTCTCTGCGTTGCCAGATTCTACCCCTTCACCGTTTCCTTTATATCTGGAGATCCGTAACTCCGATTGGGGTGAATATTTCACCCAGATTTTTCTTGTAAAATTAGCTTTCTTGTGGCAAAAGTAGAGCCTCAACCGCCTTACGGGTGGCCCAAGAGAGTGCCAGGTGTGCCCCCCTGTCTCGTGGCCACCTCGGACACTGTTTTGCGTTGATTCCACCTCCCAAGAAACACAAATATTCCAAAATAATTCTCCGTCCATTTTTATCCCGTTTGGATTCTGTTTGATATTGGTTTTCTGCGAAACATAAAACATGCAACATACAGGAACTGGCACTGGGCACTGGATCAATATGTTAGTCCCAAAAATAGTATAAAAAGTTGCCAACAGTATATGAAAGTTGAAGAATATTGGCATGGAACAATCAAAAATTATAGATACGACGGAGACGTATCACAGGTCCAGATTTCCAGCTGCCGAAATTCTCCCTCTTTGAGTGTACCTTGCAAATTATGAGAGAAAAGACATTAGAATTATTCCAAAACGCATTATTATGCATAAAAACATCATAAATAACAGTAAGAAAACATGATGCAAAATGGATGTATCAACTCCCCCAAGCTTAGACCTTGCTTGTCCTCAAGCGAAAACCGAAATCAAAAAACATGTCCACATGCTGAGAGAGAGAGAGAGGTGTCGATAAAAACAAAATACAGACATAGAAGCATCATGTAAATTATTATAACAGCAATAAATTTAAATATAATACTTTTATCATAAAGCTTTTATCATAGACCTCCCATGAATAAGTGACAATTCATCACAAAAATTGAAGTATAAAGCATAAACTCTATTATAAACCAACAAACTATGTGCTCAGTCAACTTTGCAACTACAATTAATCATCTTTTCAGGAACGGTCACGTATCGAAGGCTTTAGGCAAGTCCACATACTCAACCATCTTATAATCTTCTATGATTGCTAACACTCACCGCATACACATGAGCAAAACGTTTCAACAGGACACATAGAAAGATAGGAGCTTATAGTTTCGCCTCCCAACGTACTCACCTCAAGGGTGATGTCAACAATAATAACTCATGCCACTCATATTCAACTGGACATATGTGCCTAGATCTTTCCTCACCACATGATGCTTGCCAAAGGAGAAAAATAAAAATGAATAGAGAGAAAAACTTTCACTCCTGCATAAAAGTAAAAGATAGGCCCTTCGTAGAGAGAAGCGGATGTTGCCATGCGCTTATTTGTTTGTATGCTCAACCCCTTATTGCAAAAGAACGTCACATTGCATTGCCCCTTGTGATAGAGACCTTTATTATGCAACATGTTTCTTTTATTCTTCACCATCACAAGTTCGTGCAACGCTCAAATTTCTTTTGCAATCTTTACCTTTCAATCTATATCATAAAAATACCAAAAATATTTATCTTATCATATTATCTCTATCAGATCTCACTTTTGCAAGTGGTCGTGAAGGGATTCACAACCCCTTTATCACGTTGGTTGCGAGGTTCTTGTTTGTTTGTGTAGGCGCGTGGGACTTGTGAGGAGTCTCCTATTGGATTGATACCTTGATTCTCAAAAACTGAGGAAAATACTTACGCTACTTTGCTGCATTACCCTTTCCTCTTCAAGGGAAAACCAACACATGCTCAAGAGGTAGCATGGACACAGTCATGAGCAGATATGTTTTTTGCAACAAATAACATGTTGCATTTATAACACGTTCACGTATTTTAAGAACAACACCGATGCTTAATTTGATCAACAAAATATTGATTATATGCCACAAAAATTGTGTGATTTGATTGGCATCCAAAAAATCCATGGGTACGTACATAGCATGTTAGTTTTGGCATAAATTAAAATTTATAAACTTTGACCATGTTTATAGGAAATTTTGTCAGCATCTAGAATGGTAAAGCAAATACCATTAGATTCATCATGAATTTTAGTTTTATATCCCATATATTTGGTATTGTAAATGTTCATATATTTTACATCGCATATTAGTTTTGTCTTAAGTCAAACTTTACGAACATTGACCAAGTTTATAGAAAAACTTATAAACAACCACAATATCATTACATTCATAATGGAATTAATTTCCATATTATAAACATTTGGTATTGTAAATGTTCATATATTTTTCTCTATAGTTGGTCAAACTTCACAAAGTTTGGCTTATAAACACAAATTGAGGGAGTATGACTGATGATGTGGTCATGGTAGGAGTGCTTTATTGATCAAATTTGCGGTCAATATTTTTATCAAAATATGTGTGTGCCTTATAAAACCAAATTGAGGGAGTATGACCGATGATGTGGTGCTGCACACGTGGCAGTCAGGACAACATAACTCGGAAAATCAAGGTAAAACACATTTCTTAATAAATTATTTCCCCCACCAAAACAAGGAAAAGGGGTATTTTAGAGAATATTGATATCAATGTAATTGGAAAATCATAGAAAAGAAAATGCTAGTTCATCAGTTTTCCCCAAAACTTAGAATTAAAAAAACTACCGGTGATTTAGGAACAATAATGAATGATTAAGAAATAGTGATTTTCACAAATGTGTATTGATTGTGTGTGATATTCTCTAATTCCCTCATTTGCATTACATTTCTATTGTTTATATTCTCATTTGGAATTTCCTCATGTATTCATTTATAGTTCCACTATAGTAACTTTTCTGTAGTAGTAATAGTTTTTTTTCCATACTCGGGTTTTAGATCTTCATTATTTCCAATGTCTATGATATTCCACTAGGCTTCTCTCCCTTGGTGCCTATGTGTTGGGAGGCCTTTGGGTCTTCTTCTCAAAAAGCCTTGCCTTTTCTTATGGGTGTGTACCCTTGATTTTCCTTCTTCTCCACATATGCTTGCTCATGGATTGTTGTAATTGTGGATTCCCTTCTCAAAGCTAATTTTCTTCTTTACAACACGTTCAGGGGCCACATATGCTTGCACCTGTTTTGTTGTGACAATTTTCTGTGCTTGAGCAACTAAAAATTGATATTTTCCTCTGTTATGCTAAGATAGTGAACTAACCAGCGCATGTGGTTTAGCTGTCCTATGATATAGAGCATCAATGAAAAAATAGTGTGCTATAGAAAAATAGCGCAGCCCCTAAAATCCGTCATAGCGAAGCTATATCGCGCTATAGCAACACTATATCGAGAGTGGATATTTGGAAGCCGGGTGTATTGGAAACTTTATTTTAAATAGTTTAAAACTCACATTTGAAGTTAATAAATTCCAAAAACAATTCTACATGATCGTATGGATGTATATTACACATGTGTAAATTTTGGTGATGAAATGAGTAAAGTGGGCTATACAAAAATGACAAAATGGTCATTTCTAAATAGTGGCTAAAACATGCACCGTTCATCTTTAAAAAATCATGATTTTTATTTATAATTGTGTAGATCACATGGTTATTTATTTCAACATCAAAATTTGCACATGTGTCATATACATTCATACAAACATGTTGAATTTGTTTTAGATTTTTTAAACTTCAAAATACTAATTTGGCAGTACTAAAAATTGTAGGGCTCACTGCAGCTCGCCCTCCAAAGTGACTTTTTGCACTATATCACGCTTTTACGAATGATTTTTTTGCAGAGATTTTTAGGAATGATTGTACACTGCTTTCATTTAGCGAGACATTACTCGTAGCACTGTAACATACTATTAGCGACGCTACAACACGATATTGTTTCATGGTAGAAAACACACATCTACTCTCCACAAAGACAAGGATCTTGGCGGTATGGTGCACTTGAGTCTCAGTGATAGATGTGTCTGGATAGACGAGGGCAGGGCGGTGGCGCTGTTTGACGTCGTGGCGACATTGACAGATGGCCGGCCTGACAAGGATGATGTGGATCTTTTTTCTGGAGATGGGTCAGCGGTTCAATGGTGATGTCGGCTTCTAAAACGTGTGCATGCGGTGCACGCCTTAGGTTTGCTGCACCGGTTGTAGATTCATGTGGGCGGATCGGTGGTCACCCCGGTTCTCGATGGTGGAGAGTGAGGGCACTACACATTATCGAGTTTAGAGCAACTCTAGCAGACCCTGCATCCCACCCGACCCGGAAAATAACCGCCAAAATGCGGTTCAGGGCGGAAAAACCTGCCCGACTAGACCCCGCATCCCTCCCGGCCCGCAAAAATAATTGGGGGGGGGGGGCGCGGCAAAATCTCTGCTCCGACCCGCGTATTCACAGGTTTCCCCCTCACCGCTACGGTGCCCTGAATATAAGCGGAAGCGGTTGGTGGGGGGCATTTCAGCCCGTGCTTTCCCCCACCAACCACCTCCCCTCTCCCCCTCGCGCTGCCGCCACCCCGCCGCCCAAGATTCCGGCGAAAGCAGTCGGCAGTAGCTCGCCGAAAGGCCGCCGCACTCACGTGGTCTCCCCTCTCCCCCCTATGCCGACGGGCCGCCAGATTTGCGGATCTGCGGAGCTTCATCGCGTGGCCGCTGGATTTGGCTTTGCCAGCCGCCGGTGGCTGGCGCCAAGCGATGGAGTGGTCCGGGAGCATCTCCCGCAGCCTCGGCAAGGGCACAACACCGCATGCAGGGGCGGGTTCGCCCTCTGGGCGCCGCCGACGATTTGCAGCCATGGATTCTTCCGGCCATCCACCGGGCTCGGCGCTCGCGCAACGGGTTTGTGGCTCGCCGCTGCCGCTCATACAGTGCGACAACTGCATGTAGATAGTGTTGCGGCTTACTTCAGCCACGCCGAAGCACCCCGGATGGGTGTTCTTCAAATGCGAAAATGATGGGGTACGTGCACTTGCGGTAGCTCGTTTTGATAGCTCATTCTTTGGTTCAATTGTGGATCCTCATTCCGAACATGGTCATTCTTTTGTGTAGGAAGATGGATGCTCAATTTGGTTCTGGGAAGGCCAATACATTGATTTATTGATAGAAAGAAAGTTAATAGATGTTGATGCACTCCTTAGTAGAATAGAAAACAATGATGCGGCTGCATGTGCAACTAAAGTGGAAGCAACGTCTACTTATTCCAAACCAAAGATGGAGAATGAAGAATGCAAGATCAAGAATCCACAGATCAACAATGTGTGCATGGAGAAGATTTTGCTTCAACTAGTGGGAGCAGTTATGGAAGTTGGAAATCTTCTAAAATGCATACTTGTGGTTCTTGTTTTCTTTGGTCTTATTATTCTAGCAAAGATTTGGTGATGTTTTATGTATCCAATGTTGTTGAAAAAGCAAAGAAATGCATTATGTTGGATCAAATCAAAGTGCAAATTTAGGTTTTCAAGGTCGGGAGGAGCTGTGCCAGATCAGACCCCGCAAAGCCGACCCGTAAAAAAGCATATTCAGAGAATATGCTTTTTCACGGGTCGGCTTTGCAGGATCTGCATCCCCGGCTGTGCGCGTCGGCCCGCAAAGGCGTTTTTCCGCAAATTGCAAACACGTTTTGCAGGCCAGACGGATGTGGGGTCTGCTAGAGTTGCTCTTATAAGCATGAGTGACAGTTTTTGGGTGGCTTGATGTACAGTTGCTGATCCAGGAATTCAACTTTGGGTGTTCAATTTTTTTCCACCCGAACAAAGAATTCCATTGGTCCACGACAATATAAATTGTTCACAATAGTAACAAGAAGAAAATTACCAAGAGCTATATATCTCTAAAACCAAAGATAATTTTGTTGGGGAACGTAGTAATTTCAAAAAAATCCTACGCACACGCAAGATCATGGTGATGCATAGAAACGAGAGGGGAGAGTGTTGTCCACGTACCCTCGTAGACTGTAAGCAGAAGTGTTATGACAATGTGGTTGACGTAGTAGCACGTCTTCACGATCGACCGATCCTAGTACCGAACGTACGACACCTCCGCGATCTACACACATTCAGCTCGGCGACATCCCACGAACTCACGTTCTAGTAGAGATTCAACAGAGAGTTTCGTCAGCACGACGGTGTGATGACAGTGATGATGAAGCTACCGGCATAGGGCTTCGCCTAAGCACTACGGCGATATGACCGAGGTGGATTATGGTGGAGGGGGGCACCGCACACGGCTAAGAGATCAATGATCAACTTGTGTGTCTATGGGATGCCCCCCTTCCCGTATATAAAGGAGTGGAGTAGGGGGAGGGCCGGCCCTCTACTATGGCGCGCCCTGGGGAGTCCTACTCCCACCGGGAGTAGGATTCCCCCCCCCCTCCAAGTAGTAGGAGTAGGAGAGAAGGAAGGGGAAGAGAGAAGAGAAGGAAGGAGGGGCGCCGCCCCTCCCCCTAGTCCAATTCGGACTAGGCCTTGGGGGGGGGGGCTGCCCTAGGCAGCCCCCCCTCTCTCTCCTTAAAGCCCAATAAGGCCCATATACTCCCCGGCGAATTCCCGTAACTCTCTGGTACTCCGATAAATACCCGAACCACTCAGAACCTTTCCGATGTCCGAATATAGCCTTCCAATATATCGATCTTTACGTCTTGAACATTTTGAGACTCCTCGTTATGTCCCTGATGTCATTCGGGACTCCAAACAATCTTCAGTACATCAAAACATATAAACTCATAATACCGATTGTCACCGAACGTTAAGCGTGCGGACCCTACGGGTCGAGAACTATGTAGACATGACTGAGACACGTCTCCGGCCAATAACCAATAGCGGAACCTGGATGCTCATATTGGCTCCTACATATTCTACGAATATCTTAATCGGTCAAACCGCATAACAACATATGTTGTTCCCTTTGTCATCAGTATGTTACTTGCCCGAGATTCGATCATTGGTATCTCAATACCTAGTTCAATCTTGTTATCGACAAGTCTCTTTACTCATTCCGTAATGCATCATCCTGTAACTAGCTCATTAATCACATTTCTTGCAAGTATTATAGTGATGTGCACTACCGAGAGGGCCCAGAGATACCTCTCCGACAATCGTAGTGACAAATCCTAATCTCGATCTATGCCAACTCAACTAACACCATCGGAGACACCTGTAGAGAACCTTTATAATCACCCAGTTACGTTGTGACGTTTGGTAGCACACAAAGTGTTCCTCTGGTATTCGGGAGTTGCATAATCTCATAGTCTGAGGAATTTGTATAAGTCATAAAGAATGCAGTAGCAATGAAACTAACACGATCATAATGCTAAGCTAACGGACGGGTCATGTCCATCACATCATTCTCCTAATGAAGTGATCCCGTTCATCAAATGACAACACATGTTTATGGTTAGGAAACATAACCATCTTTGATTAACGAGCTAGTCTAGTAGAGGCATACTAGGGACTATAGGTTTTGTCTATGTATTCACACATGTACTAAGTTTCCAGTTAATACAATTCTAGCATGAATAAGAAACATTTATCATGACATAAGGAAATAAATAATAACTTTATAGTTACCTCTAGGGCATATTTCCTTCAGTCTCCCACTTCCACTAGAGTCAATAATTTAGTTCACATCGCCATGTGATTTAACACCAATAGTTCACATTTGTATGTGATTAACACCCATAGTTCACATCATCATGTGACCAACACCCAAAGGGTTTACTAGAGTCAATAATCTAGTTCACATCGCTATGTGATTAACACCCAAAGAGGACTAAGGTGTGATCATATTTTGCTTGTGAGATAAGTTTCGTCAACGGGTCTGTCATATTCAAAGCCGTATGTAGTTTGCAAATATTCTATGTCTTCAATGCTCTACACGGTGCTACTCTAGCTAATTGCTCCCACTTTCAATATGTATCCAGATTGAGACTTAGAGTCATCTGGATCGGTGTAAAAGCTTGTATCGACGTAACTCTTTACAACGAACTCTTTATCACCCCATCACTGAGAAACATTTCCTTAGTCCTCACAAAGATAATTTTAACCGCTATCCAGTGATCTACTCTTAGATCACTATTGTACCCCCTTGCCAAACTCATGGCAAGGTACACAATAGGTCTGGCACACAGCACAACATACTCTATAGAACCTATGACTGTGGCATAGGGAATGGCTTTCATTCTCTTTCTATCTTCTGCCATGGTCGGGCTTTGAGTCTTACTCAACTTTACACCTTGTAATACAGACAAGAACTCATTCTTTGACTGATCCATTTTGAACTACTTCAAAAACTTGTCAAGGTATTTACTCATTGAAAAATCCTATCAAGCGTCTTGATCTATCTCTATAGATCTTGATGCCCAATATGTAAGCAGCTTCACCTAGGTCTTTCATTGAAAAACTCTTATTCAAGTATCCCTTTATGCTATTCTAGAAATTCTATATCATTTCCAATCAACAATATGTCATCCACATATAATATTAGAAATGCTATAGAGCTCCCACTCACTTTCTTGCAAATACAGGCTTCTCCAAAAGTCTGTATAAACCCATAAGCTTTGATCACACTATCAAAGCGTTTATTCCAACTCCGAGAGGCTTGCACCAGTCCATAAATGGATTGCTGGAACTTGCACACTTTGTTAGCACCCTTTGGATCGACAAAATCTTCCGGTTGCATCATATACAACTCTTCTTCAAGAAATCCATTTAGGAATGCGGTTTTGACATCCATTTGCCAAATTTCATAATCATAAAATGCAGTAATTGCTAACATGATTCGAACAGACTTTAAGCATCGCTATGGGTGAGAAAGTCTCATCGTAGTCAACTCCTTGAACTTGTCGAAGACATTTTGTGACAAGTCGAGCTTTGTAGATAGTAACACTACTATCATCATCCGTCTTCCTCTTGAAAATCCATTTATTTTCTATGGCATGCCGATCATCGGCAAGTCAACCAAAGTCCAAACTTTGTTCTCATACATGGATCCCATCTCAGATTTCATGGCCTCAAGCCATTTCGCGGAATCTGGGCTCATCATCGCTTCCTCATAGTTCGTAGGTTCATCATGGTCTAGTAACATGACTTCCAGAATAGGATTACCATAACATTTTGGTGCGGACCATACTCTGGAAGGCCTACGAGGTTCTGTAGTAACTCGATCTGAAGTTTCATGATCATCATCATTAGCTTCCTCGCTAATTGGTGTAGGAATCACTGGAACTGATTTATGTGATGAACTACTTTCCAATTTGTGAGAAGGTAGAATTACCTCATCAAGTTCTACTTTCCTCCCACTCACTTCTTTCGAGAGAAACTCCTTCCCTAGAAAGGATCCATTCTTAGCAACGAATATCTTGCCTTCAGATCTGTGATAGAAGGTGTACCCAACAGTTTCCTTTGGGTATCCTATAAAGACACACTTCTCCGATTTGGGTTTGAGCTTATCAGGTTGAAATACTTTTTCACATAAGCATCGCAGCTCCAAACTTTAAGAAACGACAACTTTGGTTTCTTGCCAAACCATAGTTTATAAGGCATTGTCTCAATGGATTTTGATGGTGCCCTGTTTAAAGTAAATGTAGCTGTCTCTAATGCGTAACCCCAAAACAATATTGGTAAATCGGTAAGAGACATCGTTGATTGCACCGTATCCAATAAAGTGCGGTTACGACGTTCAGACACACCATTACGTTGTGGTGTTCCAGGTTGGCGTGAGCTGTGAAACTATTCCACATTGTTTAAAATGAAGGCCAAACTCGTAACTCAAATATTCTCCTCTACGATCAAATCATAGAAACCTTATTTTCTTATTACGATGATTCTCCACTTCATTCTGAAATTCTTTGAACTTTTCAAATATTTCAGACTTATGTTTGATTAAGTAGATATACTCATATCTGCTCAAATCATCTTGCGAAGGTCAGAAAATAATGATACCCTCCACGAGCATCAACACTCATTTGACTGCATACATCGGTATGTATTATTTCCAATAAGTCACTAGCTCGTTCCATTGTTCCGGAGAACGGAGTTTCAGTCATCTTGCCCATAAGGTACGGTTCGCAAACATAAAATGATTCATAATCAAGTGATTCCAAAAGTCCATCTTTATGGAGTTTCTTCATGCGCTTTACACCGATATGACGCAAACGACAGTGCCACAAATAAGTTGCACTATCATTATCGACTTTGCATCTTTTGGCATCAATATTATGAATATGTGTATTACCACGATCGAGATCCAACAAACTATTTTCATTGGGTGTATTACCTTCGAAGGTTTTATTCATATAAATAAAACAACAATTATTCTCTAATTTTAAATGAATAACTTTATTGCAATAAACATGATCAAATCATATTCATGCTCAATGCAAACGCCAAATAACATTTATTTAGGTTCAACACTAATACCGAAAGTATAGGGAGTGTGCGATGATGATCATATCAATCTTGGAACCACTTCCAACACTCATCGTCACTACACCCTCAACTAGTCTCTGTTTATTCTGTAACTCCTGTTTCGAGTTACTAATATTAGCAACCGAACAAGTATCAAATACCCAGGGGCTACTATAAACACTAGTAAGGTACACATCAATAACCTGTATATCAAATATACCCGTGTTCACTTTGCCATCCTTCTTATCCACCAAATATTCAGGGCATTTCCGCTTCCAGTGACCATTTACTTTGCAGTAGAAGCACTCAGTTTCAGGTTTTGGTCCAAATTTGGGCTTCTTCACGGGAGTGACAACTTGCTTGCCATTCTACTTGAAGTTCCCTTTCTTTTCCTTTGCCCTTTTCTTGAAACTAGTGGTCTTGTCAATCATCAATACTTGATGTTCTTTCTTGATTTCTACCTTCATTGATTTCAGCATCACGAAGAGCTCGGGAATCAATTTCGTCATCCCTTGCATACTATAGTTCATCACGAAGTTCCAGTAACTTGGTGATGGTGACTAGAGAACTTTGTCAATCACTATTTTATCTGGAAGATTAACTCCCACTTGCTTCAAGCGATTGTAGTACCCAGACAATCTAAGCACTTGAGCAATTCTCCTCCATCTTTTAGGCAAAGTATTTGTCAGAGGTCTCATACCTCTTGACATGGCATGAGTCTGAAATACCAATTTAAGCTCTTGGAACATCTCATATGCTCCGTGATGTCTCAAAAACGTTTTTGAAGTCCCGGTTCTAAGTCGTAAAGCATGGTGCACTAAACTATCAAGTAGTCATCATATTGAGATAGCCAAACGTTCATAACGTCCGCTTCTGCTCCTGCAATAGGTATGTCACCTAGCGGTGCATCAAGGACATAATTCTTCTGTGCAGCAATGAGGATAAACCTCAGATCACGGACCAAGTCCGCATCATTGCTACTATCATTTTTCAACTTAGGTTTCTCTAGGAACATATAAAAACATAGGGAAGCTATAACGCGAGCTGTTGATCTACAACATAATTTGTAAAATACTATCAGGACTAAGTTCATGATAAATTAAAGTTCAATTAATCATATTACTTAGACATCCCTCTAATCATCAAAGTGATCACGTGATCCAAATCAACTAAACCATGTCCAATCATCACGTGAGATGGAGTAGTTTTCAATGGTGAACATCACTATGTTGATCATATCTACTATATGATTCACGCTCAACCTTTCAGTCTCCAGTGTTCTGAGGTCATATCTGCATATGCTAGGCTCGTCAAGTTTAACCCTGAGTATTCTGCATGATCATCTCATACAATAAAATATAGCATCATATCTTGACCATATCACATCACAGCATGCCGCGCAAAAACAAGTTAGACGTCCTTTACTTTGTTGTTGCAAGTTTTACGTGGCTGCTACGGGCTGAGCAAGAACCGTTCTTACCTACGCATCAAAACCACAATGATATTTCGTCAAGTATGTTTTGTTTTAACCTTCACATACTACTAGAGAAAAGCTTACCAGTAGCGCTTGTTTTTGTGCTACCAGTAGCGCGGGTACCAGTGCTACTCCTACGGCGCTACAGCTATTTTGTAGCAGTAGCGCGTTTCTAGACCAGCGCTACTGGTAAGTTCAACTAGTAGTAGCACATTTTTAGGCCAGTGCTACTGCTAACATTTATGTTTTTTTAATATTTTGGCGATGTACATGTTTAAACAAATATATCTTTTATACAATAACAACTCATCATGAACTAGTCTGTTTAAATAGCATATTCATTACCAGTAGTCATCACCACCAAACAATGTTCATCAATGAGACATCATATATATAACAAGTTGGTCACTAGTCATAATCACAACTCCTCATCCTCCTCATCAACTCTAACACATTATAGCACATAATAACACATTCTACCTAGGACCTACTCCTCTCATAGGACCTACTTTACCCTCTCTTAGGTAAAATATCATAAAACAAGATAGGCATTGACTCTTCATTAAGGAAACTGAACTCTCCATTATGAAGAACGGAGATCATCCTGTCTCCAAGTCTTGGCCTACGCACAATGTTGCTTCCAAGTAGCTCTCTACGATGGTTGAAACATTTTTTTCCAATCATTTATTATCATGGCTTCCTCGCTTTTAGAAATCCGGTATGGACAGGAGTGATGTGGATACTGTGGCTGACCTGGCCGTGGTGGCCGTAAGCTCATAACATCAACGCGACCTCTTGGCAACATCAGATGAGGCACACAATCCATCGGGATTTTCTGTTCAAAAACATAGTAATAACTTTATAGTTAGCAATGTAGTTTAGTTTTAGAAAAATTTATGCAAAAGATGCACGAATGTCGTAATAGTAGAAAATCTTACCATGATATCTCCATTGATGTTACCGTAGCACACCGTGTGCACTAGTGGCACATATGGACCATAATTTTGAGGAATTCGATAATAGCTATTGTAATTCTCAAGATCAGTAAAAAATGTGATAAGACCATCTTTCTCCTTATAAGTTAATTTTGCTTCATCATTGTAGTAGTAGGTTCTGTCTACCATCTTCCGTACATTTTTTGAAGAATGAAAATAAGCTGTCAATGGAAATAAGCTGTCAAATATTTTGAAATAAACAATATAAATTACTTAGTAAATACATTTAAGAAACTCACACAGCGGTAGAACTGGAAGCGTGTCAACAAGGACCCAAATGGTCATATCATTTTTGTCGATGTCATGATCACCAAGATCGAAGGTGAGAAGCATACCCTCATGAAAATCATACGCCTTGGAAAGGGCTTCCCAATTCGGGCAACCAAAATTGGATGAGTTCATAGAATTATATAGTTTTACAGCAAAATCATAACCATGATGGGTCCTTAGTAGAATTATCTTTGTCTCCGTGCTTTCTTGATCTTCAAAACCCATCTTCTCCAAGACATAGCGTCTTGCATGGCATGGGATAAGCTAGTCGAATTGTAAAAGACGGAAATTACACGTTGAAGAAGCAGAGAAGTCATGCAAAAAAAATAGAAAACACTTGTCATCGTTGTGTACCGTATCAACATCGAAGGTCTCTTGGAGCTTGATGCTGAAGCGCCGACCTTCTACCAGGTGAGGCCTGTCGCACATATCGCGCTTATCTTCGCAGTAATCGCACATAGCAAATTCCCTTTCGTCGTCAGACATTTCCTAATAGGTAATTAATAATCCATCATGAATACATATGTAGTAGTTTGTAGCACAAACCGCGCTCATCTTTTGCATTCAATAAGCAAATAACTAATAGGTAATTAATAATCCATCATCGAATACATATATAGTAGTTTGTAGCAAAGATCATCATATAATATCACTAATACATCTCGAATAATAGCTCCTCACTACAAAAAAAAATACACTTCCGTGATGATACGTGTTTGTCATAGTAGGTCGCGTTTTTTGTCATGCATGTACATCCATGACAAATTTATGACAGAATCAAGATAGTTATACATGTGCTGTCGTAGAAGTGTTCCATGACATTACCAAAATTATCATCACAGAAGTGTCCACTTCCATGACGATAAATCACGCATCACAGAAGTGCTTTCGTCAAGGATGATCGACACGTGGCATCCACCGTAACGGAACACCGTTAAGCTATCGGGTCGTATTTTGGATCCGATAACCCGTTAACAGCCACGAACAATGCCGATTTTCCACGTGTAAAATTTGCATTGGCTGACGGATCCACGTGTTAGCTCCGCGTTGGCACAGGTGTCACTCAACCAATGGTCGAGATGGGCCTATGATATGTTGACACGTGGACCAGCCCAAAAGTGGCCCACAAAGTTTAAATGGGTCGGCCCAACCGAAGGCCCATAAGATTTAGCAGACCATAATGGGTCGGCCCAGCTAAAGGCCCACAAAATTTAGCGGACCATAATGGGCCGGCCCAGCTAAAGGCCCCACAAGATTTTGCGGACCACAATGGGCCGGTCCAGCTAAAGGCCCACAAGATTCTGCAGACCATAATGGGCCGACCCAGCTAAAGGCCCAACATTCTCTGTCAAATCGGCCCGTCAACGGCCTGGTCTAAACTTGTCATCAATGCGGCCCATGGTCACTTCTGGCCCGTTAACAGCCCGCTAAGTAATTGGGCTGAATTACGGCCCGGTGTATTTCCGGCCTGTTAAAGGTTCGGCTTCATTTGGGCCCATTTACAGGCCATCAAAACTTTCGGCCCATAAACGACCGTGAAGGATTTGGGTCATATTCGGCCATGTCTATCATTCGGCCTATTAGAGGCCCACTATAGATTTGGCCCACTTTTGGCCTGTTGTCATTTTCGGCCCGTTAAAGCCGGACGTAAACCATGGGCCATATGTGGCCCAACGTCATATCGGGCCCATTAACGGCCCATATAAAAATGACAATAATCTAGCCCGACCGTAGTTCTGGCCTGTTAAAGGCCCGTGTATTAGGTCGACGCATTTATGGCCCGTCCGAATTTCGGCCTGTCAAATATCCGCATCGTAAATGGGCCACCATTTCGGCCTGCTAAGTCCAGTGGGTTATTTGGCACAATCAGGGCCCAATCTCACTTTCGGTCTATTAAAGGCCCATGTTTTTTATGGGCTCGACATATTTACACCTGTAAACGGCCTACTTTTACTGAGGGCCCAAATTATGTTTAGGCCTGTTAAAGGCCCACTATGGGCACAAACCTACCAGAAAAATTTGAAAGCTTATGCTAATATAAGCCCAGATATTTTTAGTGGGCTACATGCCAATTTCGGACCGTAATCGTTTTTAGCCCAATTGGAATGGGCCCGACGAATGTTGGCATGTTGGGCTCCTATGAAGCTTTCGTCCGAATACATTACTAAGATAAACCTACACTATACAAAAATAGCGTCATAATTACTGCAGCCTGTGGCAGCATCATAAATGTTGTATCACAACAAAATAAATTCCAATCATACAACAAAAGGCCTGTTGGCATAAAGTTTACAGTCCTTCCAGATAAAAGCACCATCAGATGTATAGAAGCACAAATCATTTGACCTGAGTGCTAATGTTTCAGGCTGTAGAATCTGATGGAGCAGCACGATCTCCACCTTTTTCTGCCATTGCTCTTCAACAACGAAGCGAATGTATGATAGTATGGTTTCAAAACCATTCATATCTTGACGGCATTTCTCAACCACTATTCTTGTTTCCGAAACAACGTCCATTAGGGATTGGACTTGTGTTTGGAGCACAGATATATCACTCTATCTAGCAGGAAGATTTTGTTCAGTAGGCAATTTGGACGAGATTACCTTGACAACCAACCCAGAATTACGTAGGAAGGTGCTTTTTGCACTGTTAGTGGAGAGATACTGACGCACTGCAGCAAGAGGTGACATTGTGCCTGTAGTAGCCTCGTCACCTTCAGGTGGTTGTGGCTGTTCAATCATTTGTTCCATAGCTTCCTGAAAGTTTGAACTTGTAGATTAGTGTACCAGTGAGTTACTAATGAGACAAAAACAAACAAAGTAGGTTAAATGTTTATACATAACTTATTTTTGTGAACTACTGTAATACATTAGCATGTATTGTAGTGCCAACTACATAATAAAATTACTTTCGGAACATATGTCCATGTAGCAGGCCTGCTGTATTGTCTATTTCCTCACATTCGTTGACATCTAAGGATAAAGAGACATGGTTTAAAGTAGGATGAACATAGTATGACATCATTCATATCATGGGCAAACAGATATAAAACAAACAGACTATTTTATCATTGTGTGCGCACATGAACATAACAACTAGATTACAGATCAAGACCAAAAGAATATCCTTCATCTCTTTTAAACCATGTAAGGTGAAATGATACGTTAAGACAACTGTGTATAAAAGTGAACAGAGTAACTGACATTGGCTGCAAACCAAGTAGTTAAATGAACACATCACAGTATCAATCAGTTCAAGGCAGGAGGAGTAAGGACTTACAATAGCGGCTTGAACTGGTGTGCTCATGCCCGCGGCCGACTGTGCTGCCGCGCAGGCCTCACCGCCCCACCCTACTCCCATCGCTGGCCTAGCCATCCCTCTACTCACCCACACCTGTTGTTATTCTCTGGCGACGGCAGACGAACCAGTAAACCCTCGTTCAGTCGTACTCCCCTCCGCGTGGGAAACAACTGCTGAGTCTTCCCTACCTCTGTGTCGTTCCCTTCCTAGGCCTCGCCGTCGTCCACCGCCCTGGTGCTCTCGGCGTGGCCTGGTCAACATGGTCAACGACCGACATGCATCTGAAGTGGACTGTACGTGGAGAGGCCGACAGCTGGGTCCACGGCCGCACGCAAGAAAATGCCTCCTTATTACACGCAAAATAATGATTCGTCTACCTGACATCAGGGATCCACCTAAATGGCCTCAGTATTCGCGAAAAAAACGTTACCGCCGCTGACAGCTCGGACCCACCAGCTATATCTTCGCACGCAAGGAAGTGCCTCCTTATTACGCACAAAAAAATGAATACTCCCCCTGTTAGCTGGGACCCAGTATAGTGGCAGGCTGACTTGTGGGCCTACTAAGTTGACGGGGACGGAGGGCTTTGTCATCTTAGTCAATATGCACGATTCTAGCTCCAGTGACCGTACGATGTCCATCCAATGGCCGTAGTGCTTCTTCAACCTCTAGTCTTCTTGCCCCAGCTGCCCAAACCAGCGCTGGTCGTGCCTCGTGCTCGTGCCTCCCGTGGCCGGCTGCGATGCGGCGGAGGCCTCACCGCCCCCTACTACTCCCACCGCTGGCCAGGCCATCCCTCTACTCACCCATACCCATTGTTATTCTGCGGCGACGGCAGCCTCACACCGCAGTGAACCAGTGAACCCTCGTACTCCTCTACGCGTGGGCATCCACTGCCGCGTCTTGCCCGGCTCCGCGTCGTCCCCTTCCTAGGCCTCGCCGTCATCCACCGCCGTGGTGCTCTCGGCGCGGCGTGGTCAACGTGGTTAAGGACCATCGGACGTGGACTCTACGTGGAGAGGCTGACAGCTGGGTCCACGGCCGCCGCAAGGAAGTGCC
This sequence comes from Triticum dicoccoides, assembly GCF_002162155.2. Lineage (NCBI taxonomy): Eukaryota > Viridiplantae > Streptophyta > Magnoliopsida > Poales > Poaceae > Triticum > Triticum dicoccoides. The sequence goes on from NC_041389.1 coordinate 602,681,268, forward strand.
TCCTTATTACGCGCAAAATAATGATTCCTCCACCTCACACGGGGACCCACCGGACGGGACACCGTATTTCGCGAAAAAAACGATTCGCCCCCCTGACTGCTGGGACCCACCAGCTACATCTTCGCACGCAAGGAAGTGCGTCCGGGCAAAAAAACGATTCGCCCCCCTGACTGCTGGGACCCACCAGCTACATCTTCGCACGCAAGGAAGTGCCTGACAGTCGGGACCCACCTACTTGAAGCGTACGTAGCATTGTCATTCTGGTCGCGAACGTGTATGTACATACTGGTCGATGTAGAGGCGCGCACGTGTCGTAGATGTAGAGGCGCACACGTGTCATAGTAGAGGCGTGCACGTAGCATGTACACGTACGTACAGCGGCGAGGGTGCAAGAAAGAAATTACAGCCACATACGTACATACGGGCAGGTTCTCTAACGCCTATCGCGCATACGTACATGGCTAGGTCGGAACAGAGAAACAACATCGTCGTCGTGTTCATGGGTCGGAACGGAATGCGTCGTCGTGTTCATCGGGAGGGCTTGGATGGAACAGGCGATGGAAACGAGGCCTGGCGTACCGCACAACAGAGGAAACGGCCTTGTGTTCGACCGGCCACGTTTGAAACGGGGTCCTGTTGATCGGGAGGGGCCTGGCGTACCGCAAAATGGAGGAAACGGACCTCCTATGGTCGAAACGGGGGTCCTGTTGATCGGGAGCGGTGTGGCGTACCGTAAAACGGAGGAAACGGACCTCCTACGGTCGAAACGAGGGTCCTGTTGATTGGGAGG
>NC_041389.1:602682753-602684343 GCF_002162155.2 Triticum dicoccoides
ATCCCAGAGGCAGCATCGATCAGCTTCAGTTAGCAGCAGTAGTGAAGGAATCGCTCCATCGGGTTCAGTTAACAGCCATCGATCGATCGCTCGGGTTCAGTAATGCGTAGCCTGCAGTGCAATCGCTTGGGTTCAGTTAGAGCCCAACGCCTCGCTCGGCTTCAGTTAGAGCCAACGCCTCGCACACACGCGCGTACGTACGAGAGAAACGTGCATCGCTCCGCCCCCGACCTCCCACCGTAACCGGCAACTCCCCGAAATTTTCCTCCCCCTCGCTTCTACCACGGTTTTTTTCGTCATGGACGGCCCAAAGAATGTCATGCAGCCGCGTCTTCGGCCCGCCCAGGACGAAAAGCCCATTTTCTGTCATGATTTTTTGTCATAGAAGTAGGAGCCCACCACATCTATGATGATACCGGGTTTTGTCACAATTATCGTCATAGAAGTGTCATATGTATGACAGAAAAAAATCCATTCGGCCTAAAATGTCACGGATGTGTCTTTTTTTGTAGTGCCTCTAGGTTTAGTGGGCCGTGGTGGACACCCAAAGAGAAGGAACCATCACCGGATCATAGCTCCGGTGAGATCCCCAAATAATCTGCCATCGCCAACGCAACCAAGTAGCGCTGGACGTGCGTGTTCTCCTCCGTGACACGGTGTTGAACCACCCGCGGGGGGGACTGAAGCCTCTCCACCGATGCAGGCCCACGTGACCACCACCAAAGAAGCTCCGGGTCGACGACGGGCTGGCTCCTCACTAAGCTGCGCTCACCAGAAGGTAGCACAACCCAGTACCAGCCCGACGGAGCCCAGTCCCGGACATGGCCCCTCGGCTCAAGCAGGAGTCCTCCGCCGAGTCGACGACGAGTATGCGGGATAGGCATCGTCGATGTCGAGAACAAAATGCTTAATTATGAAAACAAAATTAATGAACACTTAGCAAAATTTGACATGACCTTTGCTAAAAAAGGACCAATCGAGCGCCTGAAATTTGCCAGAACGTAAACGAATCGACATTTCTGGCAAAACATAGGCTACTCGGAAAAATATGACATGTCCAAAATGTGACATGTTCAAAATATGACATATCCACTGCAAATTTGCATATAAGAGGAAAAATTGCTTTAACTAAAAAAAATAACAACAATTGCTTTAACTAAAAAAATACCTAGAATTCTGTTAACTACACCTAAAACAACTAAAACACCTAAACTTCTGTTAACCACACCTAAAACAACTAAACCATCTAAAATTCTGTTAACTACACCTAAAACAACTAAAACACCTAAAACTCTTTTAAATACACTTAAAACAAATTCAACATTATTCTAAGAACACATATATTATTCTAAGAACCTACCTTTTTAATTTAAACACCTACAAATTTAACTAAAACACCTAAAAATTCAACTAAAACACCTACATTATTTAACTAAAACACCTACAAATTCAACTAAAACACCTAAAAATTAACTACTCTCTAATAACTATAACTAGGGAGGGAGGGAGGAGGAGGAAGGAGGGAGGAGTATACCTCTCGGTTGAGGAGGGTCGGCGCGGGGGGGCGACAGGCGAGGGAGGATGGCCGGT
>NC_041389.1:602684353-602685605 GCF_002162155.2 Triticum dicoccoides
AGGGCCGGTGCAGGGGGTGGCCGACAGGGGAGGAGGGCCGGTTCAGGGGGGCGACCGGCAGGAGAGGAGGGCCGGCGCCGGGGAGGGCGACCGGAGTAGGACGCGGGGGCGGCGGCCGGATCGGGGGACGACTGAGGGATTTGATCTGGTGTGAGCGTGTGAGTGTGAGTGAGGGGAGGGGTGGTGCGCGGGCCGGCACGGGAGGAAGCAGAGAGGTGGTCTTAGCGGCAGCACGGGGTAGGCGGCCCAGCGCTATAGCTAAAGCTGCAACGGGGGCCCAAGAGCGTGGCCCATTAGCAGTAGCGCTGGCTGTGAAATCCAGCGCTACTGCTAACGTTCACTTGTAGCACTTGTGCTGGCTGGCGCTACTGCTAAATAGCAGTAGCGATGTGTATCTAACCAACGCCACTGCTAAATGTCTACCTATTAGCATTTTCCTAGTAGTGACAAGGACCGGGCGTAACCACACTCGATTCAACTAAAGTTGGAGAAACTGACACCTGCCAGCCATCTGTGTGCGAAGCACGTCGGTTGAACCAGTCTCACGTAAGCATACGCTTAATGTCGGTCCGGGCCGCTTCGTCCAACAATACTGCCGAATCAAAGTACGACATGCTGGTAAGCAATATGACTATTATCGTCCACAACTCATTTGTGTTCTACTCGTGCATATAACATCTACGCATAAACCTGGCTTTGATACCACTGTTGGGGAACGTAGTAATTTCAAAAAAATTCCTACGCACACGCAAGATCATGGTGATGCATACCAACGAGAGGGGAGAGTGTTGTCCACGTACCCTTGTAGACCGTAAGCGGAAGTGTTATGACAACGCGGTTGATGTAGTCGTACGTCTTCACGATCGACCGATCCTAGTACCGAATGTACGGCACCTCCGCGATCTACACACTTTCAGCTCGGCGATGTCCCACGAACTCACAATCCAGTAGAGATTCGAGGGAGAGTTTCGTCAGCACGACAGCGTGATAACGGTGATGATGAAGCTACCGGCGTAGGGCTTCGCCTAAGCACTACGGCGATATGACCGAGGTGGATTATGGTGGAGGGGGGCACCGCACACGGCTAAGAGATCAATGATCAACTTGTGTGTCTATGGGGTGCCCCCCTTCCCGTATATAAAGGAGTGGAGGAGGGGGAGGGCCGGCCCTCTACTATGGCGCACCCTGGGGAGTCCTACTCCCACCGGGAGTAGGATTCCCCCCCCCCTTCCAAGTAGTAGGAGTAGGAGAG
>NC_041389.1:602685856-602703428 GCF_002162155.2 Triticum dicoccoides
CCCCTCTCTCTCTCTCTCCCTTAAAGCCCAATAAGGCCCATATATTCCCTGGCGAATTCCCGTAACTCTCCGGTACTCCGATAAATACCCGAACCACTCAAAACCTTTCCGATGTCCGAATATAGCCTTCCAATATATCGATCTTTACGTCTCGAACATTTCGAGACACCTCGTCATGTCCCTGATCTCATCCGAGACTTTGAACAACCTTCGGTACATCAAAATACATAAACTCATAATACCGATCTTCACCGAACGTTAAGCGTGCGGACCCTACGGGTTCGAGAACTATGTAGACATGACCGAGACACGTCTTCGGCCAATAACCAATAGCGGAACCTGGATGCTCATATTGGCTCCCACATATTCTACGAAGATCTTTATCGGTCAAACCGCATAACAACATGCGTTGTTCCCTTTGTAATCGGTATGTTACTTGCCCGAGATTCGATTGTCGGTATCTCAATACCTAGTTCAATCTCGTTACCGGCAAGTCTCTTTACTCGTTCCATAATGCATCATCCCATAACTAACTCATTAGTCACATTGCTTGCAAGGCTTATAGTGATGTGCATTACCGAGAGGGCCCAGAGATACATCTCCGACAATCGGAGTGACAAATCCTAATCTCGATCTATGCCAACTCAACAAAACACCGTCGGAGACACCTGTAGAGCACCTTTATAATCACCCAGTTACGTTGTGACGTTTGGTAGCACACAAAGTGTTCCTCTGGTATTCGGGAGTTGCATAATCTCATAGTCTGAGGAATTTGTATAAGTCATGAAGAAAGCAGTAGCAATGAAACTAACACAATCATAATGCTAAGCTAACGGATGGGTCATGTCCATCTCATCATTCTCCTAATGAAGTGATCCCGTTCATGAAATGACAAGACATGTCTATGGTTAGGAAACATAACCATCTTTGATTAACGAGCTAGTCAAGTAGAGGCATACTAGGGACTATAGGTTTTGTCTATGTATTCACACATGTACTAAGTTTCCGGTTAATACAATTCTAGCATGAATAATAAACATTTATCATGATATAAGGAAATAAATAATAACTTTATTATTGCCTCTAGGGCATATTTCCTTCAAATTCATTAGATTCTCAAAAGAAAGATAATTCATTCGGTTTTTTTATTAATGAAATCAATTTGAAGATAGTTCATTTGTTGTTTCTAAATCAACAGTCTTCCTCTTCACTAAGATGGTCACGTACAAAGCTATATATCTCCAAATTCAAACATAAGCTACACATGTACCGGTCAACGAATGAAATTCCAGATTGGAACTTTGGACTGAGCTTTTTTAGGGGTATTTGGACTGTGCTTAGAGCATCTACAACCGGACATCCGAAACCCGACTCAAACATCCGGGCGCGTCCATCACATGAAAACACTCTGAAACAAGACAGTTCGAAGCTCGTTTCCTCCGTCACCGTGCAGCGTTGCTCCGACGGGCAGTGTAGTGCCCTAACCCGACTATTTAGGCTGACCGCCGGTATCGAAACCCTACCCATCCACATCCACATCCCCCCCAGGTCCGCCGCCGCCGCTGCTACTTTCCACTCGCCGTCGATATCGTAGACATCTCCGACGACGAGGCGTAGTTAGCTAGCATGTGCGTAGTATGTAGGATTTATTTTGCATGGTTTGTATGGATTTAGGCGATGAAATATGAGAGACTCGGACTGCATAGCACCATGTATGGGAGTGACCGGTCACTGTCCGCGGACGGGTCCGGTCGTGCCCGCAGGCGTTTAAGAGGTCGGATTTACCAAGTCCGGCTATAGATGCTCTTAGTATCTCTCGTGCATGAAGGCAGAGGTGGCTCGTTGCTGCTCTTGAGCTACTGGTTGTTTAGGTGTGGTTAGTAGCCGATGAGTTAATATTGGTCTGTTTTCCACAGGAGAGCTGCTGTGTAGCCTCTCAAAGTATGCTACTCTTAGTATTTTTTTGCCACAACACTTCATTATCTGTACATACGAAACGCCTCCCGGGTCGCACGCGCGTGCGGCTCCGGAGGCCCCCCAAACCCTAAACAAAAGAGGCCCAGATCCACTGCCCCGGCCGCTGCCGCCGCCGGCACCGGCGGTGGCGGCCGCGCCCGGCCGTCGAAGGCGGCGGGTGCTGGAGGCGCACCCCCCGACGGGCCCCTTCGCGCGGAGTGGACGTCTTCGGGGCTGCCTGGTGGTGTGATGGCCGGCGGCGGCTGGCGCTGGCGCACGGCGGAGGCACGGCGGAGAGGTGGACTCGGGCCATGACCATAGCAGAGTGGTGGCGGAGGCTGGGGCGCCGGCTCAGATGGGGGCGACGGCGCAAGCTTCGAGCTTTGGCGGCGGCGGCGCTGTGAGGCCCTGCCAGGAGGGAGTCCATGGCGGGCAGCGGGCGGCCGGCCGCCTCAGGGTGCTGGGCGCGCTGGGTTGCTCCCGGATGCGATGGCGCCGGAGTTGGGGAGGGAGGTGCTGGCCAGATCGAATTTCCCCCAGATTCAATCTGTCCTTGGGGTTGAGTTCGTTGCGCGGCAGTCACCTGGAGCGGGTGAAGGCCGTCGTGCTGGATTCAGCCCTTGCACGGCATGGTTAGCTGCTGCGGCTCCTCGTTTGGGTGGTTCGTGGCTGTTGGTCGCTTTCTCTCGGCAGTGCGGGTGTGGGAGGACCTTGGCTGCACGGCTTCGATGGCAAGTTGCTGCGGTGACGGCGGTGCGAGACTTCTTGGTCGGCTCTGCCTATACCTGGAGGTGCGGAGATGCGTGGCATTACGGATGAAAGTCCTGTCCGGTTGTGGCCGGGCCGGCGGCGATGGCACCCGTGGGTGTCGTTTCCCTCCTTGGAGGCGTCGCCGAGTGTGTCGCCATCTCCCTCGCTCGCTTGGTGTTGGCAATTGTCTCCGGGCGCGGCGATGGCACCCGTGGGTGTCGTTTCCCTCCTTGGAGGCGTCGCCGAGTGTGTCGCCATCTCCCTCGCTCGCTTGGTGTTGGCAATTGTCTCCGGGCGAAAGCCTTGATCTGGTGCTGGGTCGGCACGATGGCGGCGTCTTCAACGTCGTCCCTCTGTTGGGTGCATCATGCTAGGAGACATGGTCTGGTTGTCCCTTGTTGCGGTCCCTCGGTGTTCTCCGCTGTCCATAATCGCTCACTTCGGCGCTATGCACGATCCTCGCGGTGATTTCAAGACGGCGTCTTCCTCGGTGTCAGATCGGGTCCTGCCATCCTCTTGCCATCTCCTAGGCATCAAGGGAGGATGGTGCGTCGACAAGAGATGCTTGGTTGAAGTTGCTGCTCTTCGGTGGTGACCGTTGTCGGTCGAGACGCGGCAATGTTTTCGGTGTTGGGCAGGCTCTTTTGCTTTGTAGTTGTGTGATCGTTGGTGGCTGTCTTTGGACTAGCCGGATGTGGAGTTGGTGCTACGCTTGTTGTTCGCAGCAAGTGTTAGTTGTCTTGTAATTGTTTTCTCTTCTTCTATAAAGCTATGGTACGCATTTTGCGTACTCTCGAAAAAAAAGTATTTTTTTGCCATTTATCTATATATAGGAATTTGTGCAGCAAAATTTGGGTGTACATCTGTACACCCTTGACCCATAGCCCGTGTTGATGTACGTTTTGGTCTGACCCTTGTTGAATAATCAACAAAAATGGTTATATGCATCGATGATGCACAGGCCGGGGTTTAACATTCTTTTCAAAAAAAAAGGAAAAAAGTAAAAGACAAGGAATTAACCCCGCAGAAAAAAGGCCTATATTACATGGTTGACTGCTTGCTGTTCTAGAATATAGGCCTTTAACTCTAGACCGGCTCCTCGTCAAATTTACGCAAGTTCAAAACTTCAACGTTTTGGCCCGTCCTTTCTGCCGCTGCCCCCACTTGACAAATGTACAAAGGAACGAGGTGGTCAGGTGGACGTACGACAGTGACGGGAGTGATCGTTGATGACATGGAGATTAGCATACGCCCGGACGCTCGGTATCCTTGACTGGATAGTTTTTTTTTTTCAGAAGACCTTGACTGGATAGCAGACGTCGATTTCCGCCGTGATCGTGGATCAAGACGTTGAAAAATGACTGTCCTACTCCAGTAGTTGTATGTTTGTTTGATACCAGTGGTCGGCGCTACAGTCGTCGTCAGCCGCCGCGAGTATGTGCGCCTGACCCGCTTTGACGATCGAGAGCTATGGCAGTGGCGGGGAGGCGATGTGGCGTTATGCGCAGCCGTGTCGATCGATGGCTGCCGCCGAGCTTGGATTTTTATCGGTCGGCCGTCCGCAGGGCAGGAATCTTTTTTTTTTGTTGCTTTTGAGCAAACGCAGGGCAGGAGTCAGCCGCAACGTTCTTTTGTTTGATACCAGTTGCAATGTAGATAATTCCACAAAGAAAAGATATATTCCCCGCAAAAAAAAAAGAAAAGATATATAACCCTAAAAAAAAGATATGTCCATTTAAAATAGTTTAGTGAACTGAACAATCTAGAATTGGAAAGGAAGAATTTAAAAAATCCACCATGAGATGAACAAAAGGCGAAAAGAAAGAACATATTCCAATCTAAGGAAGATCGAATCATGAGGTTACTCTAAAAAAGGAAGCGCAAAAAACAAAGATGAGAAAAAACCACTCTACGAGGAAAAGAATTCTAGAAGTGGTATTACCACAACAATAAATGAACAAACATAATTTTTTGTCGCATGCGGAAATATAGGAGAAAACTCAACAACAACAGAAATATACTAAGCATCAATAAGAGAAGACATAGTGAAAGTATATAATATTCTAAGGTACAATCAATTAAGAGTACTGATATTACCCTAAAAGAAGAAAGAAACCCAAGGAAAAATGAAGCAAATGATGACTAAAATTTGCAACAGATTTCATAAAACTTGCACTGTTCCACAAATGCAAGAGCAAGAATATAATACCGTAGTGTTGATACTAATTATGATTCGAGTAGAACCGTCCAAAATTGAATTATGTTTTAATTCCTAACACAAAATTAAGTAGTGTCACATGGTCCAACATCAAATACCCCCGTCACATGCACACATAGAAGTGAAATCCAATTGCCAAAAGATAAGCCGACTAAGCATCAATAAGCAAAGACATAATAAAATAATATTTTCTTGACTAAGCTAGAATAACAATACATGAGCTAGAAACATTATCACAAGGGACAAGAATAAACACTTTTTTGTGAGCCAATAGATTAATATAACTTTCAGATAGCAAAATTAAGCAGTGCCACAAAAGTGCAATATCAAACTGTCATCACACGCATAGAAATAAAAGAAACTGCCATGGCCAAAAAAGATAATCAACAACAAAAAGTAAAGTATTTGAAACATTAGCACAATCGAAAAAGCTAATGATAAGGGGACAACTATTAAACAAGAGCCTGGATTTGTTTCGGTTCAGTCAAATCGCTAACCACCGCCTGACCAAGATTGTAGCGACCAGACCTCAAACAGTCAAGTCTCTGTGCATTAGTGTCATCCCTGGATCAGTAATGCTGACACACACAGTACTCGAGGATTTATAACAGAGTTTCAATCACACACTTATTACATCGAGTCCTCATAAAGAGTATGATTATATAAATAAATCATGGCTGAAGGCCATCTAAACTAGATAACAACGGAAGGCTTCGAAGGTAAATGAGTCCATCAACTCCAACGGCATAGCTGAGTGCAAAACAACGACCTATCGCACCTTATTCATCGTCTGAGTAGCCTGCAACATAAGATGTTGCAGCCTGAAACGGGTCAGCACATGGAGTATGCTGGCATAGTTACACTGTAAAACAATGACAATGCAAGAACTATATCTACATGCAATATTTGGCTGGTGGAGGCTGTAAGTTTCATGATTTTGCATAAAGCTAGTTTTTCCCTATAACAAAGGAATAAATTTTATTAACTACTCCCATGTTGCCCATCATTTGAGAAGGTAACCCCAACTCAAATCCCAATTAAAAATATCATCATTAACCCAACATCATAATTAATTAGAGTAACGTGTCGAGATCACATCAATAGATTCAAGTACCACATACTCAAGATGTCCATAACCGGGGACATGGCTAACCATGATTAGTTTATACACTCTGCAGAGGTTTGCACATTTTTCCCCACAAGACTCGATCTCCTCTGTTGAATTTCTCACACTACATGATGTTTGAGAAACGGATGATCGAGACACAGTTTTTCAGAAGCGTTAGCACCTTACAATGGGTAGACAGTACCACCTACATCCCCTACATCTGCTAGTCTACCACTGTAAGAGACCACACGACTTACCAAACTATGCCAGAGCCCATAATGGCATGTGGCTGTACACGAAAGTTTCTAGCATGAATAATCTTATGATCCCTTTGAGCCTGGGTGGCGGTCCATAGGATAATCACACGGTAAACTCAGGATTTCCAAAAAAAACAGACAACACTGGATTCCCCAGGTGCCTCAATCCACCCAGAGGTATATTTAAGTTGCCACCTTAATGTAAACCTTAATTAAAATAACACTCAAACTTCCATGTGTGAATCACGATCCAAACCCCGTCTACGAGCATGGCTAAGCAAAAAATAAGCATAACGTATATTCCCGGGGTGATAAATAAGTATTAGGTTCCTACCTCAAGCACTACAACCAAAAACCACATGTTCCCAATCCTACCAATGCAATGATTTATGGGGCAGAACTAATGCATAGTAAAAACTAGGTATAAAAGAGTATGATTAAAGTGTAACTTGCCTTGCTGACTATCTGCAAACTCTAGAGATTCGTGATAACAAGCTTTGCACTTCGGGAATCTAGCGTAGACAAGCAATAGTATACATAAGCAATCACTCAAACAAAACACGAGAAAACTTGAGAAAAAATTGAAATTAAATAAGAAACAAGCAAACGGCTTAAACTAACAAGAGTCGAAACCTAACAACAATATTAACATGTGAATTAGATCTTAACAGTAGGTACATGTGATTAACTACGATTTGCAAAAAGAATCCACTCAAACGAAGCAACGAAACTCAAAATACGAACGAAACAAGATCGTTTACTAATCTGAACTAAAGTCAAATTTTACAGTATCAAAATCATGTTCAAGTTGATTAACTGAAAAGAGGGATTCGAGACGAAGATTCTAGCGCTGGTTTCATCTAATTTGGATAAATGAGTAAACAGTTATACTAGTTTAAAGATCAGAGGCTGAATCGCGACAAAAATAATCGCATATAAGTCCCTGGCCGAAAATAAAATAAAAAGAAAAAACTACGGCGCGAACGTCCACTAACAAAGGCTAACGAACGAATCCGTTTGTTTAAACGAACTAACGTTCGCAGATTAGCCTAAACCGAGAAAAATCGATTAAGTAAAAAAACGAACTAGGGTTTATAAAAAACGAACGGTTTTTATACCTAAACCGGAAAAAAAATGACGGCGACGAGTCGACGGCTGCGACGGCGGGCGGGGCGGCGGCTCCGGCGGCTGCGACCGGCGGTGCGGCGGCTTGGGCGGAGGCGGGTGGTGCGGGTGGTGCGGGTGGCGGCGGCGGCGAGGCGACAACGACAGCGCAACGAGCGGCCGGAGAGGGGGCGGCGGCGGCGCTATTTATTGGGAGGGGGCGGAGGCTTGGCTTGGGGAGGGCCTCGGGAGGCGTGTCCCTCCCGAACTCGGGGTGGCGGCGGCGATGCTCGGGACTCCGGTCCCGAGCCGGAGCGGGAGGCGGCGGCGCGCTGGCTTGGCCCACTCGACTGGGCCGTTGGCCCTGTCGGGCGACACGGCTCTTTTTTTTAATATATTTCGTCGAAGAAAAATCCTAATAAAATATAAAAAAAGTTTAAAATGCCAAAACAAATTTTCACCATCTAAATAGAATATTTAGAACAAAGTGAACATTTTTCTGGCCTAAAAATGCAATTTTGAAAAATGCATATTTTTCTAATTCAAATAAAATAGCAAATAAAATAACAGAAAATCATAATTTGATTTTAAAATTCTTTCTCCAATATTTCTCTGAATTTCAAGAAATCATATTATCTTCGCTCATTTATTTTTAATATCGAAAATAATTGGAGAGAAAAATAATAAAACCAAATTGATCCTTTCTTCAAATTTGAAAAGAATTCAAATATGAATATTGTGAAACCTCCAACTCTCTCCGTGGGTCCTTGAGTTGCTTAAGATTTCTAGGATCTTAACCAAAATGCAAGAATAAATATGATATGCATATGATGATCTATGTATAACATCCAAATTGAAAATTGAGATGTTACAAAGATCCAAAGGACCAACTGCCATCTTCCTCGAATCTTCTTCCCCCGCCCCTATACAAAAACTAAAAGAAAGGCTTTTTTTGAAGTTTTCTTAGGAAGAATGAATTGGTGACATTTTTATTACCCTTAATAAATAAAGTACATAAATACATAATGAACGTTATTGCACACAATTTGCAATACATTGCACTTTTTTATAACATGCAAGAATAAGTAGATAATAGTGCATTTTTTGCACTGTAGTATATTTTACACATATATCGTATAGTACTCACATGTATAATAATTTACACACACCCAATATCCATAGATATACATAAATAAAAACAAGATCCGATTAAAAATAGAAGCAAACACACCTAAAAACAGGAAAACATATTAACTAAACTAAAAAAAATATGGCAACTACACAACAACAAAAGCGCAACAATATAATAGTCAATTTTGAGGTGTAAAGTTACCTTGGTAGAAAAATCATAAATAGTAAGCTCACAGAAAAACCAGACTAGTCCAAATTGAAAATTTGCACACTAATTTTATAGAGCTCGCACTGCTTCATAATATGCAAGATCAAAGGCTATATTAGTATAAATGTTAAACACCAATGTGATTTACGATCCATTCACGCTTATATATTGTACTCATTCTTAATAAAATATCAACAGCATTGATGATTAATCGTCCCTCAATAAGTTACACGTGGACGTGCACACACCACACATGGAATGAGGTTACCAGCGTGCACACCAACATAAATAAAATAACAATCACCTATTAACACATTATTTTCTTTGATCCACATGCACGGGTATTGGTCTAGCTAAGCAACTACATGTCTACATACATGCATGAATCCTACGTACAAAAGAAAACACACTTGAAAAGAACATGTTAGCCAAACCTGAGGCCGTCTGCCGCCCATCACATGAGTGCCTCCGGCTTGTCCAGCACCACCCACCTTGCTCTACATCAGCATGGCAACATCTCTGACATCTCTACTCCGGCGGGTAGGAAAGTAGGAGTACAGCCTAATTTACTTCCCGGGATTGCATGGATATGCATTCATTTTATTTTATTACTGCCTACTTACTCACACTCTACCTTGCTCAGCTCCGACCCAGAGCCCCACCGTGATGTCCAGCGACGACGAGCTCCGTGACCTCCTGGTCCAGGAAGCCACCACCGCGATCATCTCCGGCGCCGATCCCTCCCGCCCCACCGCCCGATCGGCCCACTTCCTCCTCCCACGCGCAGGGGCTGCTCCCCTCCCTGCTCTGCCATCCCCGCCATGCAATGCCTGCCCTGTTCTTGCCGACGAGCTCGCTTAAAGACTGTATAAAGGTTAATGCATACTTTTCCTCTTCCTTTTTCTAGGAAACAATGATGCATCTTATAATGGTCTAGTATATGGAAATAATGAACTGGTCAAGAGAGTAATTTCTACTAAAACACTCTACTATCTTAGACCATTCAAGCGGGTGAAGGATGCTCAGGTCAGAGATTCAAGAGCCACAAATGCAGGTCAAGTAATTTTCCAACCAGGACGGGAAGTCGGAACAGCGGAAATGATTAGAGAGGCGTCTGAAGCTCGAGAAGCAGAAAAGTTGAGTTGGAAACAATAATTGATCATCTTAAGAAACAAGTCGGGGCGCTAGAGGTGCAGTTGCGGGACAGGAGAACCTATGATATTTGAGGTATAACTTAACATAGTATAGCGGTAGCTTGGGTCTTTAGAAGACATCTCTTTATGAAGAGTACCGTAATATGGTGGGGTAGGCTTGCCGGTGAAATAATCTTCATCAGCTTATTGTGAGTGCAGAAACTATAGCTATTACATCCTACTATAAACTCTGATTATATGATCCTGGTTGCTTTTTCTTTATGTTGTCAAATTCAGGGGAGTACACAACTGCTAGTTTGTTTGGTGGTATAGATAAACGATATGCAATCTTCACATTAAACAACTGATTTGACAAGGACATACATATGTGTGTGCTCTTGTTAACTGATCCTTTGACTTACATAAAACAAGCTGACTACCTCAGTTAGCTGTGATTTAAACAAACGGTGGTTCACAGTTGATGTACCAATTGCCAACTTCTGTACCAAGTAGTCAAACCGAGAATTCTGTCATAGAGGTTTCAACCTACTAGGACATGAGCTCATTGGATGAATCGAGCCGGCTAATAAGGATTCAACAGATTTGGGGTGTGGATATTTGAAACAGTTTACTGATACATAGCTTATTTTCTATCTAAAGGTTCCCCATATAAAAATTAACATCTCAGCCTCTACCTCATGTGTACTATCATCTCTGAACATGATATATTTACAGATTACAAATTGTTCTGTTAGCACATCAGCATTATCTTCTTGCTTATCCCCGGCGCATTTCTATTCAAAGTTGAGGAGCTAGCAAAATGTACTTTACTATGCAGGGAATACATCGACTATGCAATGACTGTATGGACAGAGACAGTTGAACAGAACTTCAGAACTGCTCAAAGTTATTTATGTAGAGAGATAGGTTGTCTGAGAATGCTTACCTTGTCTTTCATTGCTAGGCCAGACTCCATAAGCGAAGATGTGTAGGCGACAATAAAAATTTACTCATCTTAATGTGATTCTTGCCAGTGCAAACATCCACTCCTACAGTCTTCTAAAAGCAATTGCACTCCTCATCGTATTCCTTTGCTATTAGAGTGGTAATAATTATCATGTTGGGTGAACTTGTAATATTATGTTGCTATATGGAGTAGAATCCATTCCTAGTGGAAGATTACATACCATCATATAAGTGCACCATCAGCTAACCATCCGATCCCCGACAAGAAAAGCTTGTAGCCACTCTGTACACAGCTATAAGGCTGGCAGAAGCAGGCATAACCCCGCTGCCCGCTCTCCATACAGAGACCAAGCTTGCCACATTCAGAGGAACCCCGCTGCCCGCTCTCCATCACAGAGACCAAGCTTGCCACATTCACAGGGAGTACTAAGCAATGCCTGCCAAGTGCCAAGCATCATCTAGCATCCTGTTGTGTTGGCCAAGAACGCCGAGACTAGCAGGGAGTTCCACGAGACAGCATCCGGAACGGGCATTTCATCAAACACCCCGCGCGCGTCACGTCCGTGAGGTGGCCGCATAGATAGAGACGCAGCGTGTTGCCCGCGACCACGTCCGTGAGGTGGCCGCTTCAGAGCCCGGCCGCGTGGAGCTTGACTGCTTGAGACCCTTGGCTGCGTGCGGCTCAGCGGCGGCGTGGAGGACGGCGTGGGGAAGGTGGGATCGTCCTGGCTCACGGCAGAGCGGAGCATGGGGTTGTAAGCGCGCAGAGCTTAGGATGGGAGGGAGGCCGCGGAGAATGCGCGGGAGGGTGAGTTCCAGTCTTCCAGAGGAAGACGGAGGGGGCGGTGAAGGAGGAGGAGGCGGGAGGAGGTTAGGTCGGCAATCGCGGCGTAGGAGAGGATGAGCGCGCCGGCAAGGGAAAAGGAGGCGGCGAGCGCGCCGGCATGGGCGCGGCCGAGGAGGTTGCCGTCGTCGCCGCACTGGCGGGCGCGGCCGATATGTACATCTTTAGCAAATGTTAGTGGGTTTTGGTAGAAATCTATCCACACAGTTGTTGGTAGTAAGGACCATGGTATGTGACGACAAAAGACTAAGGACACTATGGTCAATAATAATTTGAAGATCTACGTACCTGGATATATTTTTTTGTTATTTTTGATGTTCTTTATACTAGCATGACTATTGATAAAGGAGTAGATCATAAGTTTTACCTGCAATAAAATAAGAATAATTTCAATTCCACCCTTCCACTTCTCCCGGCCCATTGGTGTTCCATCAATAGTATGTGGGAATTTGCCATAATAAGAATTAAATACGTATAAGTATGGCTTCTACATCTAGTCCTTTTGTCACCTCTCTCAATCAACTACCATCAACATACTGCACAATGGGGAAATGTGTGTCATGGCAGGGGGTCCCCTTGCCTAACTCCTCTTTTGCAAATAAATTGCCTCACAAGGACCCCATTCAGTGACATAGAAGATGCACCTGAAGATAATAATTCCTTAACCCAGCTAATACATTTTCGATTGAAACCTTTGCATCTCGTTATCTCCAAAACAATTTCATGTTCAATAGAATCAAAAGCTTTCTGAAAATCAAGCTTAAGAATTACAATTGGTTGTTTACAAGCATGACATTGATGAATATATTCCAAAGTCTAGCCAATGCAGTCTTGGATAGCCCTTGATCTAAGAAAAGTTATATTGGTTTTTATGGATACATCTTAAGATCTCAACCCAAAGTCTGTTTCAGAAAGTTCAGTAAAAAAATAAGACCAACACTGGTAAGAGATATAGGCCTAAAATCATTTACATATTCTGGGTGGATAGGTTTTTAAGGATCCCGATTGGTAAAATATGAATTAATGTTTGCCAAATTAGCAGAGTGAAAAGCATGTGCTAGCTTATAGAAGTCCTCACAGATTATTTGTCTACACTTATTCATAAAAAAACCATTAAAATCATCTGGGCCAGGGCTTTATCAGAGGCATGAACTTAATCACCATATCTATCTTATCTTTTTTTGTAAAAAAAATGACTGGCAAGAGAGTCTAGCCCAACAGCTGGTTGGATTAGAGCATCCAAGTCAAAGCCCATATGGACCCCATGGGCCACACCCATCATGTATTGTGACGCATCATGCAGCTGGTGGCACTCACAAACGGGGTCTTCGACTATTGCGCATGACGGTGCACACGCTCTCTGCTTTTCCCCTAGGCGAGAACTAGGGTTTCAACGTCTTCCGGCAATTTTCACCGGAATCCTATCTCCGGCTGCTGAAGTCGGCTGCGATCGAGTCTTTGTGCTGAGGGTGCCTCCTGTCAGGGCGGGGGACGGCGCTGCTCGGAGGCGGCACTGAATCTCCGGCAGATCGGCGAGTGGCCATGGCGGATGGTGGGGGATCTCAGAGGGAGAAGGGGAAGGAGATGGCGGAGGAACTATTAGCCCGCTTCACTTTGCAGGAGGAAGAAGATGAGGATTTTGTGTGGGAAGAGGAGCTCCCAGATATGATGGAGTCGGCGAGGTGGCTGGCGATTGTGAGGGTTCATATAGCAAAACTTTTAGCCCTAACGCACTGTATGGAGATATGAGGGCAGCCTGGAATCCGGCCAAGACGGTAGTTTGGAGGAAGATCAAGGAGAACTTGTTTACGGCGCAGCGGTTGTCTTGCAGATTGGAAGAAAGTGATGCTGGATGGTCCATGGCTGTTCAGGGATCAGGCAGTGATCTTGGAGGAGTATGATGGATTCAAAAACCCTGATTCGTTCAAGCTGGACAAGATTGAGGTGTGGGCTCAGATCTATCGCCTACCTGACAATTTTCTCATTGAGCCGGCAGTAAAGGGTCTTGCGTCGCGAATTGGCGAGGTTAAGGAGGTGCAGCTCAAGCTGCCGGCAGGATTCTTTGGCGAATATGTGAGAGTTAGAGTCAAGATTGATGTTAATGCAAAGATCAAGAGATTTGTGTCAGGGAAGAAAGGTGAAGAGAGAGTTAAGTATCAAGTAAAGTATGAAAAGCTGCCAATTTTCTGCTACAACTGTGGAGAGTTTGGGCACTGGCATGAGGAATGCGGCGATGGTGTACATGATGAAAAGGCTTTTGAGTGGGGGGAATTCTTATATGCAGATAACGTGAGAACACGACCAGCAGGAAGACGGGCTGCACAATCTCAGAGAGGAAGAGGAAGTTATCCGATGGGGGGTCGCGGGAGGGGAAGGGAGCAATTCAACCCGGACCATAGCTGGCGTTTCAACGCACGTACACCGCTCTGGACTCATGAGACCGTTAGTCTGCCGAGTGGCTGACAGACCGGAGCTTGTTGCTGAGTTAATTGATGCCAGCTCGGCAACGTGGATGGAAGAGAAGATACGCACGGTTTTCTTGCCTTTTGATGCCAATACAATCCTCAAGATACCGCTGTGTACCAGAATCATTGATGACTTTTGGGCATGGGGAGAACATGACAAAGGAGCATTTTCTGTACGGTCAGTCTACAAACTTTTTTTGAAAATGAAACTACAAGGGGAGGAACTAATGCAGCCAGCAGGAGGACACTCCAATGAGGCAACAGAGGAAGTAGCTTGGTCCTCTCTTTGGCACATCTAGGTTCCATCCAAAATAAAAGTTTTCTTGTGGAGGCTTTGTCACGAAACAATACCAACTGTCGGGGTGTTGCATCACCGGAGCATGGCGACGACTAGTGTGTGCGCCTTTTGTTGGCTCAAGATGATTGGAAGCATGCATTGATAGATTGTGCAATGGCTAGAAGCGTTTGGTCTCTGTGCTCAGAGGAAACAGTGGAGATAATGCTTGAAAACTTGTCTTTTGACGCAAAAAACTGGGTCTTCACAATGCACGACTTGCTATCGCATGAGGAATTCACTCGGATGGCTGTGACTCTTTGGGCCGTTTGGCGAGCGAGAAGGAGAGCTATACATGAAGAGATTTTTGATAGTCCGTTCTCAACCAACTCTTTCATAATGCATTACCTGAGGGATCTGGAGTTACTTGAGAAAGGAGAGAGGGGGACACAAAATCAATCAAGTCGCAGACCAAGTGGATGGCTGGCTCCGCCGGATGAGCATGTAAAGATGAACGTGGACTCGGCGGTGTCTATGGAAGGAGATTACGATGCAGTTGGGGTGGTGAGCCGAGACCACAGGGGCAGGTTCTTAGGAGCTTCAGTTTTAAAAATCAAGTTCATCACTGATGCAAGCACATTGGAAGCGATGACAGTGAGGGAGGGGCAAGCCTTGGCAGAGGATCTTTATGAAAACAGAATTCAGATTGCATCGCACTGCAAGCGGGTAGTAGAAGATGTCCACAAAAGCTCGTCGTCTGAGTATGGAGCTATAGTGCATGAGATAATCCATCGTGCTAATTCTTTTATATCATATAAAGTAGTTCATGAGTTTAGGAGCTCGAATGTCGAGGCTCACAATCTCGCTAAATATGCATTGTCTATGAGTTTTGGCCGACATGTGTGGTTGGGCCAGCCCGGGGAACTTGATTTTGTACCTTCGAACATTATGGGAAGTGAATAAAGCTTGCGATGTTGTCTCAAAAAAAAAACTATTCCGCATGACCGCGCAACATCAACATTTTGTATTGAGAGAGAGGCTGCAAAATCCGGTTGCACTCGCGTACAAACAGGTTCATCACGCACACACATCTACAACTTGACCAATCGGTAGCTATAACTATTTGTGTATGGGAACTTGATACGTAATAAAAAAACATACACAATTGTAGCCAGGAACATTATGAATATGCAGGTAATGACCAATCTCACCAACTAGAACGTAGCGGAAGCAGAGTAGATTATTGGTGAAGTGCAACGATTCTCGCAGCTGAGTTATACCAACCAGATGCGAGAATTTCACTGGACGATCCGCTGACCTATAGTCGAGGTAGATGACTCCTTTGAGGTATCCACGCGTATCGATCTAGAGGTTCGACAGCATTCTGTGGACTGAAAAAAATAACTACAGAGGGGGAACAATGTCGGCTCTGGTGTATGGGCAGAGTGGGGACGACCTAGGGCTCAGGTTGGGGGTGGGCATGATTTGGTATGCATGTATGTATAGCCCAATAAAAATAGAGAAAAAAAAGGAAGGAGCACCATGATGAGCTTGGCCAATTGGCTGATCGGTAATGATGTCAAGCGTCGCATCTCAGAGCTGGCTAAATGCAAACCGAAGGAGGCGGTCCGCCCAGGACCGGTCGCTTCCAGCAATCGGGCTAGATGGATCCGCCCGCCGACGGTTTCGTGAAAATTAGAGTTGATGTAGCAGCACACAGAGCTACACACGAGGGTTCATACAGTGCTATATGCAGAGATCAAAGCTGGATGTACCTGGGATCATCAGTAATTAGATGCGTTGGTGTCACCGACCCAACGACATTGGAGACTCTACCTTGTCGGAAAGCAATGGCGCTAGCACTGGACCTCTCATTATCTCATGTGGTAATTGCTTCTGACTCTAAAAATGCGGTTCAGGACATAAATCTTGGTACTGGAGGGATGAATGTGAGCATTGTGAAGGAGATCAGAGCTACTGCTACTCATTTTCATAATTGTGTTTTCATCTTTGAAGGCAGAGTTTCGAATCAAGAGGCCCATAGCCTTGCTAAGCATGCTTTTGGTCTGGACCCGGGGTGCCATGTGTGGCTTATAAACCCCCTAGATCTGAATTGTATCCCTATGATCATTCTTAATTAGTAAAGCAAGTGTGTTTAGACTTAAAAAAATCCATCCATCAGGAATTCGGGATCACCAGTTCTAAAAAATTCCATCGCGATCGCTTTATTTGTCTCATCGTCTCCGTCTGTTCATGACTCAACCGTGGGCCCTCCTGATTATTGCCGCCGCTGCAGCCTTCAAGGAATCAGTCTGCCGGCCCTACCGCCACTTCTGATTCTTGTTGTCCTGCGAAGTGCCGCCGTTCAGTCGTGTCGTCGTTGGCCCGTCTGTCGTCCGCGAGGTTGCGATGTTGCGACCACGCGAGTTCATCGATCATCGTCCGCTAGGTCTTTCAAAAGTATGTATATGATTCATCCATCCCCAATTTTAGCATAGATGGTATAGGATTGTTATAAGGTGTTGAACTGTCGATGTACAATTTTTTCTAATTGTATGTGCTATTCTTTTTCTTCACTAGTAAGCACGCACATGCAACACACGTCTCGGTTAAATATGTTCTCCTATGAAACCTAATAATTCTGTCATAACATAAATCTACTTTTTGAATAGATGAAATCTCACGCAAAAAGCATATAATTCCTAACTCGTACAAATTACTGGAAATATTGTGCTTCTATAAATCAACAGGCCCATGTCCATTGCTTAGCAAATACCTCGGTCCATAAAAAAATTAATTGTGGCCTATGGCCATGCATGCACCCCTAGCTAGTGCATCTTAACAACCAAGGCCATGACCAACATCTCGCAAGCATCCACAGTGCCATATAGATATTCATGTATCACGGACAAAATTGTTTCTCATATATCACATCCATGACCTCTTAAACTGTATAACATCTCGGCCTTCTTCGGCTCCTGGTGGTTGCGCCTTCGTGCTAGATCTGGCAGGTTGGGGATGGCCTCGTCGTCGACCTGTTCTTCGTGCTCTCTTATTGTGGCCTCACCTTCTGCGTCCGGCGGCCCGGTGTGTTGCTGTTTCTTTGGCCCTTCGTTGCTTGCTTCACGGCTCTTAGCTGCTTAGGCTGATGGGCTACG
>NC_041389.1:602703727-602711034 GCF_002162155.2 Triticum dicoccoides
GCGACGTCTCTACGTCGTTTCCTCCTTGGGGGCATCTTCTTGGATTTTTGGTGCTTCGGGTGGACTCGCCTCTTGCTGCTCCATCTCCACCTCGGCTTCGGTCCTAGCTGGCCTTTGTTCTAGGCGACTTGAGTGGAGCTCACTTGGACATCCTGGGGTGGCCTCGATGACACGCTGCCCTTCGACCTCGGTGGCAGTACACTGGTGATGCGCCCTTCGGTCTCGGTGGCGCGTTGCCTTCTCGGCTTCGCCGGCGGCACACCGGTGCCGCCGCTCGAACTCGGCTATCCGACGCTCTTCGTTCGCGCTAGTGATGCTTCTCTTTTTTTTGCGGGGGGTAAAAGAAGTTTATATAACTCAAGAGCAAAGGAGTTCCTCCCTACACAACCTAGGGATATTATCAGGGCCAGAACGAAGCCAGACCACGGTGCGAGCCTCCGTTCTCGCAAAGTTTGCTAGCACATGACTAACATTATTCTGCTCTCAAGAAATATGAACAACACGACACTCCCTTTTGTGAAAACTAGAGAAGAGAGAATTGGATCGGCACAACCCTAAGGGTGGCCTCAGGACGTACATTTATACTTGGCCACTAGGGCACAACCGGCGCACCGGGGTACATCAGATAGATACAAGTTGTTACATGGGATAATGACTACAAAGAGATAAGAGATACTAACTAACTCCCTGTACAATATCTAGCGTGTTTAACATCCCCCCTCAATCTAAGCTTCGTACTAGAAGATTGAGATTGTGTCTATTTGAGACAAACGCCGATTCTGCTAATGGTTTCGTGAAGATATAGCAGTCTGGTCCTTGGAAGATATGAATCTCACATCAAGTGCTTTAGCCGCGACCCTTTCACGTACAAAGTGAAAATCCACCTGTATATGTTTCGTTCTGGCATGAAAGACCGGGTTGGCAGACAAATAGGTAGCACCCAGATTGTCACACCACAGAACAGGAGGTCGAGACATAAAAACTCCAAGTTCACCAAGAACGGATTGTATCCAAATCACTTCAGCTGTTCCATTTGCTAGTGCCTTGTATTCAGACTCAGTACTCGAACGTGAGACTATGGCTTGCTTTCTTGAGCTCCAAGAAACAAGGTTGGGTCCAAGAAATACCGCAAAACCGCCTGTGGATCTTCGATCATCACTGCACCCAGCCCAATCCGCATCCAAGAAGCAACTCAGCAACAACGAGGGTGATCTCTGTATGAGGAGGCCCATATCACGTGTGTGCTTTAAATACCGCAGAATGCGTTTGGCAGCTGAAAAATGCACAGTGGTTGGCGTGTGTAAGAACTGACAGACTTGATTGACTGCAAAAGAAATATCCGGCCTCGTGAGTGTCAAATACTGAAGCGCCCCAATCAAACTCCGATATTTAGTGATGTCATCCTGGTCAAGAGGTGATCCACTTTCCTTGCTGATCTTTTCACTTGAAGACATGGGCGTGGTGGATACTTACAATTTTCCATGTTCGCACGGTGAAGTATGTCGCCAATATATTTCTGTTGAGACAGAACAATGCCCCCTGGCGAGGACGTCACCTGAACTCCAAGGAAATAATGCAAGGGGCCAAGATCCTTGAGAGCAAACGAGGCTTGAAGATCAGCAAGTAACTTGGTCGTGGCAGAAGGGGATGAGCTGGCCATGATGATATCATCAACATAGACCAACATGAAAATAGTGACACCACCACGGTTGAAAACGAAAAGTGATGTATCAGCCTTTGATGCCAAAAAACCAAGTTGTTGAAGTCGAGAGCTTAACCGAGAGTACCACGCACGAGGAGCCTGCTTGAGACCATAGAGAGCCTTGTTGAGCTTACACAAGTATCTGGGTACAAAAGGATCCTCACACCCAGGAGGCTGACGCATGTAAACATCCTCCTGAAGAATGCCATGGAGAAAGGCATTTTGGACATCCAACTGTCGCAGAGACCAACCACGTGAAACAGCAATGGAAAGAACAAGACGTATAGTGACGGGTTTAACCACAGGGCTGAAAGTATCATCATAGTCCAACCCATACCTTTGCTTGAACCCCTTGGCAACAAGACGAGCTTTGAGACGATCAATAGAACCATCAGCCTTGTGCTTGATCTTGTATACCCACTTGCAATCAATAATGTTGACACGCGGTGGGGGAGGAACGAGCGTCCATGTACCATTTTGGCGAAGAGCATCAAGTTCTGCCTGCATTGCCGCACGCCATGTGGGAGACTGAAGAGCTTCACGGTGATTTGCAGGCTCACGGAGAGCAAGAAACGCACGCTTGGACGGATCATAGACGATCGTTCCATCGGTGCGATGTTTAACATGACGAGTGTGATCACGAGTCCGGGTGACCATAGCGTGAGCAGTTGGTGCAGAAGATCCAGGGGCCGCAGAAGATCCAGTGGTGGCGGAGGCAGACGCGTCAGCAGCCGCTGTCTCCTCGGATCCCGTGCTGGAGTCGGCCACGGGCTGCCGCACATGCATAGACAGGGCAGCATTGGTGTGCGGGCCGTCAGCACCAGCCGACTGCATCACGCCGGGAGCTGGGGCCGCGGCAGCAGTAGGCCGCGCCGCGCCAGGGTCTGGGCTCGTTGACCCAGCAGCCGCCACATGGGCCCATGCCCCAGGCGTGTCAGGTACGGCAGGGGACCGCTGCGGAACGGGTCCCACCAGAGGCGAGGGGAGGCGCGCCCCATGCACGGTGTGGGCGGGAGTTGGAGACACGGTCCCAGCCGCGCCCGACACGTGGCCGTGTGGAGATGCAGACCCGTCGCTGTCGAATCCCGCTGGCGTGGGTGACGCGCAATCATGGGCCGACGCGGATCCGAGGGAGGATCCTCACCAGAATCCGCGCCAGGATCTGCATGGGATCCCGAAACTGCTGCAGGAGGGATTTTCTGCGCCAAGGGAGTACCTGCATCCAGATTAGCATCCAAACCAGATGTGCCATAATTCATGTGATCATGCGGTAAAAGAAGGATAACATGTTCTGAGACACGGGGAGGTGCAGGCGAGGGTTGGGGATGGGCAAGGGGAAAAAGTTTTTCGTCAAATACAACATCACGTGATATGTAGATGCGAGAAGTAGGCACATGAAGGCATTTGTATCCTTTGTGCCGGATGTTGTACCCTATGAAAACACATTGTTGAGAGCGAAAAGCGAGTTTGTGGGTGTTGTAGGGATGCAAGTTAGGCCAACATGCACACCCAAACATCCAAAGAGAAAGATAGTCCGGTTTTTGTTGGAACAATTTTTCCATGGGGCTAAGGTTAGCAATGACACGACTAGGGAGCCTATTGATGAGATAGCATGCAGATAGATATGCCTCATCCCAGAAACGCAGAGGTATAGACGCATGAGATAAGAGGGAAAGGCCCATGTTGACAATGTGGAGGTGTTTTCTTTCCGCGGAACCGTTCTGTTGATGTGTGTGAGGACAGGAAACATGATGAGTAATACCAAGTTGACGAAAAAATGTGTTGCTAAGCTTTTCGTACTCTCCGCCCCAGTCCGACTGGACACATAAAATTTTACGAGAGAGAAGTCGTTCAACATGAGCGAGAAAATCACGAAAAACATCAAACACATCACATTTTCGCTTGAGAAGATAAATCCAAACAAATTTGCTATAATCATCAATGAACGAAACATAGTACTGGAACCCGCTAGATGAAGTCTTAGCAGGCCCCCACACATCTGAGAATACTAATTCCAAAGGAAAAGAGGAAACACTCGACGATCTAGGAAAGGGAAGCTGGTGTGCTTTGCCTTGCTGACATGCATGACAAACATTGGCCAGGGACCGACTCGAGGACACTATTTTATTGGACGCCAAGATATGCTGGACGACTTGAGACGCCGAATGGCCAAACCGGGCATGCCAATCTTCAACAGAGAGCCGAACGAAGGACAAGGCATGGGACTTCATCGGCCAGATAGGATAGAGCCCGTTTTCACATCTGCCTTGAAGAAGTACCCTCTTGGTGGTCAAATCCTTCATGAGAAAATGAGTAGGATAGTATTTTAGATAAGCATGATTATCAACAGCAAGGCGATTAACAGAAAGAAGGTTTTTATCAGCATGAGGAACGTGAAGAATATTGCGAAGTTGAAGATTGGCAGAAGGGGTGGGAAGGATCGCATGACCACGATGAGCTATGTGCAAACCTGAGCCATCAGCCGCGTGGATGCGGTCTCTCCCAGGGTATTTCTCCCTGACAGTGAACCCGTCCAGATCAGAAGTAATGTGGTCGGTGGCCCCCGTGTCCGTGAACCACGCAGGATCACCAAGGATGGAAGGAGGTGACGCAGCAGCTAGGCCCGCCATCTTGGATTGTTGGGGTTGGAACGCGTGGTTGAAGCGTTGGCCACACTCCCAGGCATAGTGCCCAGGACCACGACATAGTTGGCATTGGACGCGGGTGTCATTACCACCCCCGTAGTCACCGCGGTCACCACTTCCACGGTTGCCACCGTAGTCCTGACGATTGCCGCCGCGGTCACCGCGGTTGCCCCCGCGGTTGTTGTTGTTATAGTCACCGCGATCGCCGTGATTACCACGGCCCTTGCCACGGTAGTTGCCCTTGCCGCCGTGAGTGTTGTTGGTGTTGCCAGGCTTGTCGCGGGCGATGTAGTTGACGGAGGAGCCGCTAGCTTGGAGATGAAGGCGCGCAGCATGGTACTCGCGATGGCGCTCAAAGGAGAGTGCGTGCGAGTAGAGCTCCCCAAGAGTCATCTCATCAATCCGAGTGGTGACAGCGGTGATGAGGGGCTCATAGTCGCTCTCGAGCCCGGTGATGACGGCGGTGATGACGTCGTCCCGCACGGGGCGACCAGCCGCCGCGAGTTGATCAGCAAAGGAGCGAATCTTGGCGAAATAATCCACCATAGAGAGATTGCCCTTGCGAAAGTTTGCCATATCAAGTTTGATCTGGACAACGCCGGCATGGCAATGAGCGGAGTACATCTCCTCAAGATGTGCCTAGATAGCACGAGAGGTGTCAAAGCGGATGACCTGCATGAGCACGTCGTCGGTGAGAGATGCAAGGAGATAGCTAAGAACGATCTGGTCCTGCCGGTACCAAGTCACATATTCAGGATTAACCACGTGTCCCCCCTTGTCATCGGATGGAAGCAGCCGAGCTGGTGTAGGACAGGTGCCATCAACATAGCCAGTGACATTGGCGATGCGAAGAGGAGGTAGGATCTAGGCTTTCCAGAGGAGGTAGTTGGAGGTGGTGAGCTTCGCTGTAATGAGGCTAGCGAAAGGAGGTGGAATAGAGGAAGTGGATGGCACCGAGAGAGAGGCTGGCAGGGTCAGCGAGGGCATCACAGAGGAAGTCATGGTGCTAGCGGAAGGAGATCCCATCGAGCAATTACGCGAGATGGCCTGATACCATGTGAAAACTGGAGAAGAGAGAATTGGATCGGCACAACCCTAAGGGTGGCATCAGGACGTATATTTATACTTGGCCACTAGGGCACAACCGGCGCACCGGGGTACATCAGATAGATACAAGTTGTTACATGGGATAATGACTACAAAGAGATAAGAGATACTAACTAACTCCCTGTACAATATCTAGCGTGTTTAACACCTTTCACCCAAGAGTCTCTTCACCTCCGTGACAACCATGGCATATTGCGAATGATCTTGGCCTATAACGTTGATCAACTGGACTGCTTGTAGCTGTCGCACTCCACAATGACCGGCAGCTCCGTCCGCTGGATTGACAGTGCAATGCCTTCCATCAATCCAGCTAGCTCGGCATGCAATGGGTCCGGGCATGACAACAAGCAACGGCAGGCGGAGAAGATAATCGACCCATCATGGTCGCAAAGCACCATCCCCGCTCCTGCACTCCCGTCCTCTTGATAGAATGAGCCGTCGACATTGAGCTTGGTCCAGCTAGCCGGTGGAGGGCTCCACTTGCGTACAGGACGTGGAACTGCTTTCACATGCTGTATGGGTTGTTCTGCACCTACTTGCTGAATGACCATCTTCCCTTTATCCCAATTGCCTTGCGGGTACTGTTGAATACCAAGCAAAGAACTCACATAGCTTTGTAGAAATCTTCGAGATATCTCCACGGGCGGTGCCGGCTTCTCGTGTGCGATCTCATTACGCACAAACCAGCACCTCCATAACAACATCAACAGTCTAAACCGGTCCCCTTCATTGCAGTCCGCAATGAGGTTCAGGAACCATTCCGTTCTGGTGTAGTGGACCGACTCGATCTCTGGGATGCGCCACACCTCCGCCATAGGCCGCCATAGATGCACAGCCCTCGGGCACCTGCAAAACAGTGGAAAGTGTCCTCGCCCTCGAGACCACATAAGGGGCGGATATCAGTTAACTCCATATATCGATCGTACTTGTTACCCCATGTGGCAAGGGCATTCGTGGCCAGTCGCCAGCCAAAAACACGCACCTTTGGAGGAGCAGGGCACCTCCATAATAATGCCCAGACGGCACGTCGCCCGTCCGGTGCCCTGCTCGCCGCGACTGAAGAAGGACGGAGCTTGTCCTCGAGCGCCAGCCGGTACGCACTACATACGGTGAAGATACCTGTACGTTCAGCACCCCATGCGAGAAAATCTGCACCCAGCCTTGGTGACGCCTTGATCTTCAGGATCTGGTATACATGCATCGGCAAGAAATGTTGGCGTAGCAAATCACCTCGCCACGCCCCATGTTCATCCAGGAGGTCACTAACTCTGCGTAGACGGCACCTTCCTTGCTGTGAAATAGGTGGGCGCCCAACAGGATGTGGGATCCAGGAATCCCTCCAAATACAGGCCAGTGATGCATCTCGGTATGCTCTACTTTGGTGTCTCCTTTCCGTCAGGGCTATGCTTCATGGTGGCCCGGAGGACGTTTACGTGGACATCCTGGGGTGGCCTCGGCAGCATGCTGCCCTTCGACCTCGGCGGCACACCGGTGCCGCGCCCTTCGATCTCGGTGGTGCGTTGCCTTTCGGCTTCGCCGGCGCACACCGGTGTCGCTGCATGAACTCAGCTATCCGACGCCCTTCGTACGTGCCGGTTTTGTTCCATTGCGAGTTGTTGTATTGGTGCCCGTCTTTTTCTCCCTAGGCCTTGTTGTGGTCCATCGTTAGTGGTGGAGCAAGCTGCTCAACGGAACTCGCTACCGAGACATCGGCCTCCAGGGGTTTCGGTTTGGTTCTGTAGCCAACCTTCCCCTCCGTTGTTTCTTTCTTCTAGTTTTGGGCTTTCTTTTTGTCCTTCCTCTGTAATTTTCTTTTGCACCTCGTGTGCGCTTACATGTACCTGTACTGACTG
>NC_041389.1:602711254-602802015 GCF_002162155.2 Triticum dicoccoides
TTTGAGGTGTAATATTTCCAACCAAGAAAAATACATCTTCAATCTTATTTTCTTCTAGGTATTGCCTATGAGTGGGCCATTGCCAATAAGCACCAGGAAAAAAGATACGCAAGTGTGTGTAAGGCAATGAATATTAGTAGTTTCCACATAAGCTGATCAAATGAAATAATTCATCAATGTTTTGAGATACAAGTTTGTCCACCTAAGAAACAGAACATTGCTAGTTAGCAAACCAAGCTGATGCACCTGTGGTTGTTCCAAGCAAAATCAGGTACCCGTGAAACCAGCCTGAGAGAAAAGCAGATGCGCAAACCACTAAAGGTAGAACCACACTTACTTATAATCTAGAGACATTTGTGGTCATTTAGTGTTCATCCTTCCATGGCAAGGTCCAAAGCAACGAAGGCATTTCCAACTTGATATTCGAAAGCTCGTGACGTATCTGACCCCTTTTTTGCGATCGCAAAGAAATCAATCTCTAAGAGAGTATTAACACATATCATTGATGAAGTGATGATGAACATAACTCTGCAAAGAAAAAGGAAAAAGTGAGAAGGAGATTAACAAACATAGTTGTACATATGCTACATAAATTTCCATCTAATGTTCTCACCTTGTTCTTGGTCTGCAGTATGTCGTCTTGCTCGTTCAGCCTGAACTGATAGAGAAAGTTCCCTGTAGCACTTTACAAATTTGGGCATGTTTCTTTGGAACAACGACATCTATTAGCAAAGGTAAATCATAATATTATAGACATATGTTACTAATAGAAAATATTGGGAAAATACTACTTTTCTTTTTGTATTACTTAAATTAGAACTATCAATTTCTTCCATGTCCCGAAACTTCTCATAGAGCCTCTCCGTTTAACTCAGAAATTTTGGGTTAGGGTAAAATAAGGGGTTTTCACCAAAAAAAGATCAAGAAAGAAAACCTAAGAATTCAGGCCTATCTGACAATCATGCACTTCAGATGGCATGTCAACAATCAGACATACCAAAACCTTTAGTCCTCAATTTTTCCCCACTACAAAATTAATCGTGGAACACCTGTGTGTGTGTGTGTCTGAAATAACAAACATAACCTTTATATGCATCAAATCCCCCTGCACGAGCCTCCTCTACCACGATCACACTCGTATCTGGTGGTGGTGGAGTAGCCTAGGACGTGGATCAGGGAAAGGGGCACAACATACCAGTATGGCTGGCGACGACGGAGACACAACAGACTGCTCGGCCTCCTTAACTATCTTCGATATCTTTCAAAAAGAATGCCAATGAGGGCGTCACTTGCTACAAATTCATGACATCAAATAAACATAATAACCCATTAGATGGTTCAGTACAAATCATTTCTTCACTTGTAGTACCATGTAAAACATTGAATAGGTATGCATCACTCATCATTTCAAAAAGACTTCGAACAAAAACATTCCACACCTCTGACTCCACAAAGACTTAAGAAATTAGGGTGCCTAAATCTTTATGCAGAATTGGGGGCATCTTACTTATTAGTTAGCCAACCATCGTAACCAAGTGGCCCAATTACGTGAATACAATCAGTATCAATCATAAGTATGAAACATGAAACTTTCAGAAGTGATCAATACTTATTAGGTCTCAGACTATACATATAGAAACTTGAGACTGTAGACATGAACCGTCGACTTTGAAACTCCACTCAAATCACCCCATTATCTAAGCAAGCTCAGGTAGCAACAGTAAAATAATTTACAAAATCTGAAACCTCACACATTATATAGAGAATACCTTATTTTCTGTTCTTGTTACACTGGAAGCAATGTACAGTCTGAATGAAAAAGAAACAAACACTTGATTGATATGGTCATCACATATGAAATAATAAAGTATGTGATAAACTATATAAAGCCGTAGATTTTGATGTACCACTGATATTCGGTCATCCAAACTCATATAATAGTTGCTCACCTGCAAATCCTCCGTTAGTTGTGCTAACATATGAAACATCTTCTTGATCTCCCTAACCTGAATTCTATGATAACACAGAGCTGAACTCGAAAAATAAAATCACACTGCAGGATACCTACAGGCTATTTTTACACATAAAGAGACTCGAAAACACATACAAAGGAAAAGGAGACACATGTTTAAATAAGCCATTGAAACCAGGCTACGAATAGCTCGACATATCACCTTGCGGACCTAGATCAATATCATCATTTCTTTGGGTCCAATCCTCTTTGCTGGTCTCAAATTAGTCATGTTAAATTTCACAAAATAAATGTCCTTACAAGATTCACAATTCAAATCCTTTGTGTATTCTAACCAAGAAGATGGAATTCAATCTTCGGTGAGAATTGAATCCTACATAAGTACTACATATATAAATATCAGTTGCATCAGAGATTCCTCATAAGGGCAACGCTGCACACCATGCTATTTCCATACTCCAAAAATCAAAAAATAACCTCATATAGAGAATACAAAGAAAACCATATACCTGGAGCAAATCATCATCTAATCGTCATAGAAATTAGTCTGCTACTTCTCTTTGTCGGCTCAACAAGAAAAGGATCAAGGAAACAAATATGCCTCAAAGGTAAAAATGGAACTACAAGCGTTTTACACCCCACAAACCCCACTATCACCCTTCAGTTAGGGAAGAATCACATGAATCGACACATGGTATTTCTTAACTTCATTTCATATGATACATCGTGCAACCATAGCTTGGTGACTAAAATATGTCTACACCTATAGGAATTATTATCACCTTGCAACCATTTACATGCAAATCTACAGCAGGAATTCGTCTGCAATAACAAGTACATCCTCGATCCTCATGCCATTTTTCAGTAGCAAGACCACCACTTTATAACAAGAATTTCACCCAGTGAAACCAAAATTTCATAAAAGCCTGGTATCTTCCCATCTAGTATATTCTTCCACTGAAACACAACAAATGAGCAAGCTATATAAATTAGCACCAAGTATAGCCAGTGAACCATACAAAAAATTCTAGGCCCATTGACCAACACTATGTTCTAAAAGTCCCTATATTGTAAATTTGATAAGAGAAGGGCATCTTACCATCCAATCCAAACACACTGAAACGGGAAATAAAGAAAAATCTGAATCTCAGCGAAGGGACTCGCAGAGGCTGCATCGTCGAGTCAAAAATTACACAGTGGAGTCGAAAAATTTATTAATTGACTCCAGATTCGCACCACCGTGCGCCGTGCCGAGCAATCCAGGAGGGGCGGCATACTGGACGTGTGCCGTGCGGTGCCAGTTGCTGGAATTTTATCTATTTATGGGCCAGCCCAATAACAATTTCTAAAATTCCTAATAAATCCTATAGGCCCACTTAGCCCATTCATGCAAGGCAAGGGGTACTACTAAAGTTTAGTCCCACATTGCTAGTTTAGAGGGAGTTGGACCTCTTTATAATGGAGGTTCTTTCCCACATGTATGGGCATGAGAACAAGAGGGACATCCATGTGCGCTCGTCCTCCGCCGCCCGCCACGCCTCGTCATGACGCGTCACGGGTTGCGGGAATGAGCCGATGTCTAAATTATTGCCACGCACGACGGGTATACGAAAGGTCATGCGGGAGATGAAACATTTTCTGTAGTGGACACTGAATCCGAACGGCGCGCCTCTTTGGCTGAAGTCTGTTCGGTTCCTCTCCCTCTTTTGCTTCACCGCCCGTCGTTGGCTTCTCGCCTCCTTTTCTTGCACCTATAAAAGGGAGGTCGCTCCTTTCAGAGAGATGCACCAAAACTTCTTCGTCCTCTCGCCACCGGTTCCAATCTCTGAGCTGCTACTGTCTTCCTCATCCCGGCTTGCAGCATGCACCGTGAGTCAGGACAGTAGGCCTCCGAAACCGCACCTCTTTGAGTCCTGTACGGGAGAAGGGTGATATGATTTTTGGGGAGCGTTCTGCGTGACTACTGACCGGTTCATCACGGACACCGACGACCACTTCCCCAACGACGACTTCTTCCTCGATGTCAAGAACCTCTTCAATGACATGACTGGCGAGGATGTCGACCCCAAGTCCAGTGCTCCTGTTTCTCCTGTTGTCCCGTACGTGTTCTTGCTCTTCATGTTAGAGGTCCTGCCACAGTTCCTTGTTCTACTGTTTGCCCTAGTTATGTTTGGTTACAGTTCATATATGCATATGTTATTTACCTTATCTTCGTCAGATCGCATGACTTGTTTTATTTCTTCTATATTAGTCATGCTTTATCTAGTATTTATGTTAATAAAATCATTCGGTAAATTGCTCATATTTCAACAATCCAAAAACCTTATTATAGGCAATTTACCCCAAGTAGTTTTGCTGCATCCATGAGGCCTTCTATGTTTGAGGGTATCCATTATAAGAGGTGGCGCATGAGATTAGTCTTGTGATTTCAGACCATGAGCTGCCATGACACCACTCTAGGCAAACCTAAAGGAGTTCTTGATCCTCAAGAGGAACAAGCTTTTCACAAAATGGATACCCTATTTAAGGCTGCTCTCTTGAGTGTTCTTGGTGAGAATATAGTTGATGCTTATGCGTCAATTTACAATGGAAAAGATATGTGGGACGCACTCGAGGCCAAGTTTGGAGTCTTGGATGCCGGTACTGAGTTGTACATCATGGAACTGTTGGAAATATGCCCTAGAGGCAATGATAAATTAGTTATTATTATATTTCCTTGTTCATGATAATCGTTTATTATCCATGCTATAATTGTATTGATAGGAAACTCAGATACATGTGTGGATACATAGACAACACCATGTCCCTAGTAAGCCTCTAATTGACTAGCTTGTTGATCAATAGATGGTTACGGTTTCCTGACCATGGACATTGGATGTCGTTGATAACGGGATCACATCATTAGGAGAATGATGTGATGGACAAGACCCAATCCTAAGCCAAGCACAAAGATCGTGTAGTTCGTATGCTAAAGCTTTTCTAATGTCAAGTATCATTTCCTTAGACCATGAGATTGTGCAACTCCCGGATATCGTAGGAATGCTTTGGGTGTACCAAATGTCACAACGTAACTAGGTGGCTATAAAGGTGCACTACAGGTATCTCCGAAAGTGTCTGTTGGGTTGGCACTAATCGAGACTGGGATTTGTCACTCCGGTTAACGGAGAGGTATCTCTAGGCCCACTCGGTAGGACATCATCATAATGTGCACAATGTGACCAAGGGGTTGATTACGAGATGATGTGTTACGAAACGAGTAAAGAGACCTGCCGGTAACGAGATTGAACAAGGTATCGACATACCGACGATCGAATCTCGGGCAAGTACAATACCGCTAGACAAAGGGAATTGTATACGGGATCAATTGAGTCCTTGACATCGTGGTTCATCCGATGAGATCATTGTGGAACATGTGGGAGCCAACATGGGTATCCAGATCCCGCTGTTGGTTATTGACCGGAGAACGTCTCGGTCATGTCTGCATGATTCCCGAACCCGTAGGGTCTACACACTTAAGGTTCGATGATGCTAGGGTTATAAAGGAAGTTTGTATGTGGTTACCGAATGTTGTTCGGAGTCCCGGATGAGATCCCGGACGTCACGAGGAGTTCCAGAATGGTCCGGAGGTAAAGATTTATATATAGGAAGTCCTGTTTTGGTCACCGGAAAAGTTTCGGGTTTTTCCGGTAACGTACCGGGACCACCGGGAGGGTCCCGGGGGTCCACCAAGTGGGGCCACCAACCCCAGAGGGCTGCATGGGCCAAGTGTGTGAGGGAACCAGCCCCAGGTGGGCTGGTGCGCCCCCCACAAGGGGCCCAAGGCGCAGGGGAGAGTGGGAGGGGGCAAACCCTAGGGCAGATGGGCCCTAAGGCCCACCCCAAGCGCGCCTCCCCTCTCTCCCCCTCTGGCCGCCACCCAGATGGGATCTGGGGGCTGCTGCCACCCCTGGGGAGGGAACCCTAGAGGGGGCGCAGCCCCCTCCCCTCCCCCTATATATATTTGAGGGTTTCGGGGCTGCCAACAGACGAGAACCTCTCCCTCTTGGCGGAGCCCTACCTCTCTTACTCCTCCTCTCCCGCGGTGCTTGGCGAAGCCCTGCAGGATTGCCACACTCCTCCACCACCACCACGCCGTTGTGCTGCTGCTGGACGGAGTCTTCCTCAACCTCTCCCTCTCTCCTTGCTGGATCAAGGCGTGGGAGACGTCACCGGGCTGTACGTGTGTTGAACGCGGAGGTGCCGTCCGTTCGGCACTAGGATCTCCGGTGATTTGGATCACGATGAGTACGACTCCTTCAACCCCGTTCTCTTGAACGCTTCCTCTTAGCGATCTACAAGGGTATGTAGATGCACTCTCCTTCCCCTCGTTGCTGGTTTCTCCATAGATAGATCTTGGTGACACGTAGGAAAATTTTGAATTTCTGCTACGTTCCCCAACAGTGGCATCATGAGCTAGGTCTATTGCGTAGATTCTTTGCACGTGTAGAACACAAAGTAGTTGTGGGCGTTGATTTTGTTCAATATGCTTACCGTTACTAGTCCAATCTTGTTTCGACGATATTGTGGGATGAAGCGGCCCGGACCGACCTTACACGTACTCTTACGTGAGACAGGTTCCACCGACTGACATGCACTTGGTGCATAAGGTGGCTAGCGGGTGCCAGTCTCTCCCACTTTAGTCGGAACGGACTCGATGAAAAGGGTCCTTGTGAAGGGTAAATAGCAATTGGCATATCACGTTGTGGTTTTGCGTAGGTAAGAAACGTTCTTGCTAGAAACCCATAGCAGCCACGTAAAACATGCAACAACAATTAGAGGACGTCTAACTTGTTTTTGCAGGGTATGCTATGTGATGTGATATGGCCAAGAAGAATGTGATGAATGATATGTGATGTATGAGATTGATCATGTTCTTGTAATAGGAATCACGACTTGCATGTCGATGAGTATGACAACCGGCAGGAGCCATAGGAGTTGTCTTAATTTATTGTATGACCTGCGTGTCATTAAACAACGCCATGTAATTACTTTACTTTATTGCTAACCCGTAGCCATAGTAGTAGAAGTAATAGTTGGCGAGACAACTTCATGAAGACACGATGATGGAGATCATGATGATGGAGATCATGGTGTCATGCCGGTGACGATGATGATCATGGAGCCCCGAAGATGGAGACCAAAAGGAGCAAAATGATATTGGCCATATCATGTCACTATTTGATTGCATGTGATGTTTATCATGTTTATGCATCTTATTTGCTTAGAACGACGGTAGTAAATAAGATGATCCCTCATTAAAATTTCAAGAAGGTGTTCCCCCTAACTGTGCACCATTGCGAAAGTTCATCGTTTTGAAGCACCACGTGATGATCGGGTGTGATAGATTCTTACGTTCACATACAACGGGTGTAAGCCAGATTTACACACGCGAAACACTTAGGTTGACTTGACGAGCCTAGCATGTATAGACATGGCCTCGGAACACAAGAGACCGAAAGGTCGAGCATGAGTCGTATGGTGGATACGATCAACATGAAGATGTTCACCGATGATGACTAGTCCGTCTCACGTGATGATCGGACACGGCCTAGTTGACTCGGATCATGTAATCACTTAGATGACTAGAGGGATGTCTATCTGAGTAGGAGTTCATAAGATGAACTTAATTATCCTGAACATAGTCAAAAGACCCTTTGCAAATTATGTCATAGCTCACGCTTTAGTTCTACTGTTTTAGATATGTTCCTCGAGAAAATATAGTTGAAAGTTGACAGTAGCGATTATGCGATTAGTAGAAAGCTTATGTCCTTAATGCACCCCTCAGTGTGCAGAACCCCAAACGTCGTCTGTGGATGTTGCGAACATCGGACATACACGTTTTGATAACTACATGATAGTTCAGTTAAATGGTTTAGAGTAGAGGCACCAAAGACGTTTTCAAAACGTCATGGAACATATGAGATGTTTCCAGGGCTGAAATTGGGATTTCAGGCTCGTGCCCACGTAAAGAGGTATAAGACCTCCGACGATTTTCTTAGCCGGCAAACTAAGGGAGAAAAGCTCAATCGTTGAGCTTGTGCTCAGATTGTCTGAGTGCAACAATCACTTGAATCGAGTGGGAGTTGATCTTCCAGATGAGATAGTGATGTTTCTCCAAAGTCATTGCCACCAAGCTGCTAGAGCTTCGTGATGAACTATAACATATCAGGGATAGATATGATGATCCTTGAGGTATTCGCGTTGTTTGACATCGCGAAAGTAGAAATCAAGAAGGAGCATCAATTGTTGATGGTTAGTGAAACCACTAGTTTCAAGAAGGGCAAGGGCAAGAAGGGGCACTTCATGAAACAGCAAATAAGTTGCTGCTCCAGTGAAGAAACCCGAGGTTGAACCCAAACCCGAGACTAAGTGCTTCTGTAATAAGGGGAATAGCCACTGGAGCAGAATTACCCTAGATACTTGGTAGATAAGAAGGCTGGCAAGGTCGATAGAAGTATACTGTATATACATTATGTTAATGTGTACTTTACTAGTACTCCTAGTAGCACCAGGGTATTAGATACCGGATCGGTTGCTAAGTGTTAGTAACTCGAAATAAAAGCTACGGAATAAACGGAGACTAGCTAAAGGTGAGCTGACGATATGTGTTGGAAGTGTTTCCAAGGTTGATGTGATCAAGCATCGCACGCTCCCTCTACCATCGAGATTGGTGTTAAACCTAAATAATTGTTATTTGGTGTTTGCGTTGAACATAGACATGATTGGATTATGTCTATCGCAAAATGGTTATTCATTTAAGAAGAATAATGGTTACTCTGTTTATTTGAATAATACCTTCAATGGTCTTGCACCTAAAATGAATGGTTTATTGAATCTCGATCGTAGTGATACACATTTTCATGCCAAAAGATATAAGATAGTAATGATAGTACCACTTACTTGTGGCACTTCCATGTAAGTCATAATGGTGTAAAACACATGAAGAAGCTCCATGTGGATGGATCTTTGGACTCACTCGTTTTGAAAAGTTTGAGACATGCGAACCATGTCTATTGGTGTACACGCATGAAGAAACTCCATGCAGATGGATCGTTTGGACTCACTTGATTTTGAATCACTTGAGATATGCAAATCATACCACATGGGCAAGATGACTAAAAAGCCTCGTTTTCAGTAAGATGGAACAAGATAGCAACTTGTTGGAAGTAACACATTTTGATGTGTGCAGCCCAATGAGTGTTGAGGCAAGCAGTGAATATCGTTATGTTCTTACTTCACAGATGATTCGAGTAGATGTTGAGTATATTTACTTGATGAAACACAAGTCTGAATTATTGAATGGTTCAAGTAATTTCGGAGCGAAGTTGAAGATTATTGTGACAAGAGGATAAAATGTCTATGATATGATCATAAAGATGAGTATCTGAGTTACGTGCTTTGGCACGCAATTAAGACATTGTGGAAATTGTTTCACAATTAATACCGCCTAGAACACCATAGTGTGATGGTGTGGCCGAACATCATAGTTGCACCCTATTGGATATGGTGCGTACCATGATGTCTCTTATCGAATTACCACTATCGTTCATGGGTTAGGCATTAGAGACAACCACACTCACTTTAAGAGGGCACCACGTAATTCCGTTGAGACGACACCGTTTGAACTATGGTTTGGAGAAACCTAAGTTGTCGTTTCTTAAAAGTTTGGGGCTGCGACGCTTATGTGAAAAAGTTTCATCATGATAAGCTCGAACACAAAACGGATAAATATATCTTTGTAGGATACCCAAAATTGTTGGGTATACCTCCTATCTCAGATCCGGAAGCAAAAGTAATTGTTTCTAGAAACGGGTCCTTTCTCGAGGAAAAGTTTCTCTTGAAAGAATTGAGTGGGAGGATGGTGGAGACTTGATGAGGTTATTGAACCGTCACTTCAACTAGTGTGTAGCAGGGCACAAGAAGTTGTTCCCGTGGCGCCTACACCAATTGAAGTAGAAGCTTATGATAGTGATCATGAAGTTTCAGATCAAGTCACTACCGTACCTCGTAGGGCGACAAGGATGCATACTACTTCAGAGTGGTATGCAATCCTGTCTTAGAGGTCATGTTGCTAGACAACAATGAACCTAAGAGCTATGGAGAAGCGATGGTGGGCCCGGATTCTGACGAATGGCTCGAGGCCATAAAATCCGAGAACGGATCCATGACTTTGGAAGAAATACTTGGTGGTCGTAAGGCCGTTGGGTACAGATGGATTTTTTTAAAAGGAAGACAGACAATGATGGTAAGAATCACCATTAAGAAAGCTCGACTTGTCGTTAAGATGTTTACTGACAAGTTCAAGGAGTTGACTACGGTGAGGCTTTCTCACTCGTAGCGATGCTAAGAATCTGTTGGGATTATATTAGCAATTATTACATGATTTATGAAATCATGCAGATAGGATGTCAAAACATTGTTTCCTCGACGTTATACTTGAGGAAAGGTTGTATGTGATACAACCAGAAGGTTTTGTCAATCCTGAAAGACGCTAATAGGTATGCAAAGCTCCAGCAATCCTTCTTAGGACTGGAGTAAGCATCTCGGAGTTGGAATGTACGCTTTGATGAGATGATCAAAGATTTTGGGTTTATACAAAGTTTGTGAGAAACTTGTATTTCCATAGAAGTGAGTGGGAGCACTATAGAATTTTTGATGAGTATATGTTGTTGACATATTGTTGATCAGAAATGATGTAGAATTTCTGGAAAGCATATGGGTTTATTTGAAAAGTGTTTTTCAATGGAAAACTTGGATTAGGCTACTTGAACAATAAGCATCAAGATCTATAAGATAGATCAAAATGCTTAATAATACTTTCAAATGAGCACATACCTTGAC
This sequence comes from Triticum dicoccoides, assembly GCF_002162155.2. NCBI lineage: Eukaryota > Viridiplantae > Streptophyta > Magnoliopsida > Poales > Poaceae > Triticum > Triticum dicoccoides. The sequence goes on from NC_041389.1 coordinate 602,722,107, forward strand.
ATGATCTTGAAGGTGTTCAAGATGGATCAGTCAAAGAAGGAGTTCTTGCCTGAGTTGTAAGGTATGAAGTTAAGAGTTAAAGCTCGACCACGGCAGAAGAGAGAGAAAGGACGAAGGTCGTCCCCTATGCTTCAGACGTAGGCTCTATAGTATGCTATGTTGTGTACCACACCGGTAGTGTGCCTTGCCATGAGTTAGTCAAAGGGTACAAGAATGATCCAGGAACGGATCATTGGACAGCGGTCAAAATTATCCTTAGAGGAATAAGGAAATGTTTCTCGATTATGGAGGTGATAAAGAGTTCTGCGTAAAGGGTTACGTCGATGCAAACTTTAACACCTATCCGAATGACTCTGAGTAGCAAACCGGATACGTATAGTGGAGTAACCATTTGGAATAGCTCCAAGTGGAGCGTGGAAGCAGCATTTACAATATGACATAGAGAATTGCGAAGTACATACGGATCTGAATGTTTCAGACCCGTTGACTAAAACTTCTCTCACAAGCAAAACATGGTCAAACTCCAGAACTCATTGAGTCTTAATCACATGATGATGTGAACTAGTTTAATGACACTAGTAAACTCTTTGGATGTTGGTCACATGGCGATGTGACGTGTGAGTGTTAATCACATGGCGATGTGAACTAGATTATTGACTCTAGTGCAAGTGGGAGACTGTTGGAAATATGCCCTAGAGGCAATGATAAATTAGTTATTATTATATTTCCTTGTTCATGATAATCGTTTATTATCCATGCTATAATTATATTGATAGGAAACTCAGATACATGTGTGGATAAATAGACTACACCATGTCCCTAATAAGCCTCTAATTGACTAGCTCGTTGATCAATAGATGGTTACAGTTTCCTGACCATGGACATTGGATGTCGTTGATAACGGGATCACATCATTAGGAGAATGATGTGATGGACAAGACCCAATCCTAAGCCTAGCACAAAGATCGTGTAGTTCATATGCTAAAGCTTTTCTAATGTCAAGTATCATTTCCTTAGACCATGAGATTGTGCAACTCCTGGATATCGTAGGAACGCTTTGGACGTACCAAACGTCACAACATAACTGGGTGGCTATAAAGGTGCACTAGAGGTATCTCCGAAAGTGTCTGTTGGGTTGGCACGAATCGAGACTGGGATTTGTCACTCCGGTTAACGGAGAGGTATCTCTGGGCCCACTCGATAGGACATCATCATAATGTGCACAATGTGACCAAGGGATTGATCACGGGATGATGTGTTATGGAACGAGTAAAGAGACTTGCCGGTAATGAGATTGAACAAGGTATCGACATACCGATGATCGAATCTCGGGCAAGTACAATACCGCTAGACAAAGGGAATTGTATACGGGATCGATTGAGTCCTTGACATCGTGGTTGATCCGATGAGATCATTGTGGAACATGTGGGAGCCAACATGGGTATCTAGATCCCGCTGTTGGTTATTGACCGGAGAACGTCTCGGTCATGTCTGCATGATTCCCGAACCCGTAGGGTCTACACACTTAAGGTTCGATGACGCTAGGGTTATAAAGGAAGTTTGTATGTGGTTACCGAATGTTGTTCGGAGTCCCGGATGAGATCCCGGACGTCACGAGGAGTTCCGGAATGGTCCGGAGGTAAAGATTTATATATATGAAGTCTTGTTTTGGTCACCGGAAAAGTTTCGGGTTTTTTCGGTAACGTACCGGGACCACCGGGAGGGTCTCGGGGATCCACCAAGTGGGGCCACCAACCCCGGAGGGCTGCATGGGCCAAGTGTGGGAGGGAACCAGCCCCAGGTGGGCTGGTGCGCCCCCCACAATGGGCCCAAGGCGCAGGGGAGAGTGGGAGGGGGCAAACCCTAGGGCAGATGGGCCCTAAGGCCCACCCCAGGCGCGCCTCCCCTCTCTCCCCCTCTGGCCGCCACCCAGATGGGATCTGGGGGCTGCTGCCACCCCTGGGGAGGGAACCCTAGAGGGGGCGCAGCCCCCTCCCCTCCCCCTATATATATTTGAGGGTTTCGGGGCTGCCAACAGACGAGAACCTCTCCCTCTTGGCGCAGCCCTACCTCTCTTACTCCTCCTCTCCCGCGGTGCTTGGCGAAGCCCTGCAGGATTGCCACGCTCCTCCACCACCACCACGCCGTTGTGTTGCTGCTGGACGGAGTCTTCCTCAACCTCTCACTCTCTCCTTGCTGGATCAAGGCGTGGGAGACGTCACCGGGTTGTACGTGTGTTGAACGCGGAGGTGCCGTCCGTTCGGCACTAGGATCTCCGGTGATTTGGATCACGACGAGTACGACTCCTTCAACCCCGTTCTCTTGAATGCTTCCGCTTAGCAATCTACAAGGGTATGTAGATGCACTCTCCTTCCCCTCGTTGCTGGTTTCTCCATAGATAGATCTTGGTGACACGTAGGAAAATTTTGAATTTCTGCTACGTTCCCCAACAGGAACAATTCTATGACTACGGGATGACTGAAGAGCGCTCCTTGGTTGAGCAAGCTCATGAGATACAGTCATTTGCTAGAGAACTTGAGCACTTCAATTGTATGCTATCGGGCAAGTTTGTTGCCGGAGGTATCAACACCAAGCTTCCTCCTTCGTGGACGAACTTTGCTACCTTACTAAAGCATAAGAGGCAGGAGTTTTCCGTTCCGGATCTCATTGGTACTCTTGATGTGGAAGAAAAGGCGAGAGCAAAGGACACACGGGTTGTTGGAAATATGCCCTAGAGGCAATAATAAATTAGTTATTATTATTATATTTCCTTGTTCATGATAATCGTTTATTATCCATGCTATAATTGTATTGATAGGAAACTCAGATACATGTGTGGATACATAGACAACACCATGTCCCTAGTAAGCCTCTGATTGACTAGCTCGTTAATCAATAGATGGTTACGGTTTCCTGACCATGGACATTGTATGTCGTTGATAACGGGATCATATCATTAGGAGAATGATGTGATGGACAAGACCCAATCCTAAGCCTAGCACAAAGATCGTGTAGTTCGTATGCTAAAGCTTTTCTAATGTCAAGTATCATTTCCTAAGACCATGAGATTGTGCAACTCCCGAATACCATAGGAATGCTTTGGGTGTACCAAACGTCACAACGTAACTGGGTGGCTATTAAAGGTGCACTACAGGTATCTCCGAAAGTGTCTGTTGGGTTGGCACAAATCGAGACTGGGATTTGTCACTCCGTGTGACGGAGAGGTATCTCTGGGCCCACTCGGTAGGACATCATCATAATGTGCACAATGTGACCAAGGGGTTGATCACGGGATGATGTGTTACGGAACGAGTAAAGAGACTTGCTGGTAACGAGATTGAACAAGGTATCGGGATACCAACGATCGAATCTCGGGCAAGTACAATACCGCTAGACAAAGGGAATTGTATACGGGATCGATTGAGTCCTTGACATCGTGGTTCATCCGATGAGATCATCGTGGAACATGTGGGAGCCAACATGGGTATCCAGATCCCGCTGTTGGTTATTGACAGGAGAACGTCTCGGTCATGTCTGCATGATTCCCGAACCCGTAGGGTCTACACACTTAAGGTTCGATGACGCTAGGGTTATAAAGGAAGTTTGTATGTGGTTACCGAGTGTTGTTCGGAGTCTCGGATGATATCCCGGACGTCACGAGGAGTTCCGGAATGGTCCGGAGGTAAAGATTTATATATGGGAAGTCTTGTTTTGGTCACCGGAAAAGTTTCGGGTTTTACCAGTAACGTACCGGGACCACCGGGAGGGTCCCAGTGGTCCACCAAGTGGGGCCACCATCCCCGGAAGACTGCATGGGCCAAGTGTGGGAGGGAACCAGCCCCAGGTGGGCTGGTGCGCCCCCCCCCCCCCCACAAGGGCCCAAGGCGCCTAGGGTTTGGGGGAGGGGGCGCACCCACCTAACTTGGGGGGCAAGTTTCCCCTCCCCCCCCTTGGCCGCACCCTAGATGAGTTTGGGCTGGCCGCCGCCCCTAGGGGTGGAACCCTGGGTGGGGGCGCAGCCCTCCCTCTCCCCCTATATATACTTGAGGGTTTTGGGGCTGCCAACAGATGAGTTTGACCTCTCCCTGGCGCAGTCCTACCTCTCTCCCTTCTCCTCTCCCGCGGTGCTTGGCGCAGCCCTACCTCTCTCCCTTCTCCTCTCCCACGGTGCTTGGCAAAGCCCTGCAGGATTGCCACGCTCCTCCATCACCACCACGCCGTTGTGCTGCTGCTGGACGGAGTCTTCCTCAACCTCTCCCTCTCTCCTTGCTGGATCAAGGCATGGGAGACGTCACCGAGCTGTACGTGTGTTGAATGTGGAGGTGCCGTCCGTTCGGCACTAGGATCTCCGGTGATTTTGATGATGACGAGTACGACTCCTTCAACCCCGTTCTCTTGAACGCTTCCGCTTAGTGATCTACAAGGGTATGTAGATGCTACTGGGAACGTAGTAATTTCAAAAAAATTCCTACGCACACGCAAGATCATGGTGATGGCATAGCAACGAGAGGGGAGAGTGTTGTCCATGTACCCTCGTAGACCGTAAGGAGAAGCGTTAGCACAACGCGGTTGATGTAGTCGTACGTCTTCACGATCCGACCGATCCAAGCACCGAACGTACGGCACCTCCGAGTTCAGCACACGTTCAGCTCAATGACGATCCCCGGGCTCCGATCTAGCAAAGCTTCGGGGATGAGTTCCGTCAGCACGACGGCGTGGTGACGATGATGATGTTCTACCGGCGCAGGGCTTCGCCTAAACTCCGCGACGATATAACCAAGGTGGAATATGGTGGAGGGGGCACCGCACACGGCTAAGGAACGATCCGTAGATCAACCTGTGTGTTATGGGGTGCCCCCTTGCCCCCGTATATAAAGGAGGGAGGGGAAGGTGCGGCCGGCCCCTTTGGGGTGCGCCTGGAGGAGTCCTACTCCCACCGGGAGTAGGACTCCCCCCTCTTGCCTTGTTGGAGAAGGAAAGGGGGGAGGGGAAAGAGGAAAGGGCCCCCCCCCTTCCTTGTCCTATTCGGACTAGGGGGAGGGGGCGCGCGGCCTGCCCTGGCCGGCCCTCCTCTTCTCCCTCATGGCCCAATAAGGCCCATTAACCCCCGGGACGGTTCCGGTAACCCCCCGGTGTTCCGGTAAAATCCCGATTTCACCAGGAACCTTTCCGATGTCCAAATATAGGCTTCCAATATATCAATCTTTATGTCTCGACCATTTCGAGACTCCTCGTCATGTCCGTGATGACATCCAGGACTCCGAACAAACTTCGGTACATCAAAACTTATAAACTCATAATAAAACTGTCATCGTAACGTTAAGCGTGCGGACCCTACGGGTTCGAGAACTATGTAGACATGACCTAGAACCATTCTCGGTCAATAACCAATAGCGGAACCTGGATGCCCATATTGGTTCCTACATATTCTACGAAGATCTTTATCGGTCAAACCGCATAACAACATACGTTGTTCCCTTTGTCATCGGTATGTTACTTGCCCGAGATTTGATCGTCGATATCCAATACCTAGTTCAATCTCGTTACCGGCAAGTCTCTTTACTCGTTCTGTAACACATCATCTTATTACTAAGTCATTAGTTATAATGCTTGCAAGGCTTAAGTGATGAGTATTACCGAGAGGGCCCAGAGATACCTCTCCGACAATCGGAGTGACAAAACCTAATCTCGAATCATGCCAACTCAACATATACCTTCGGAAACACCTGTAGAGCACCTTTATAATCACCTAGTTACGTTGTGACGTTTGGTAGCACACAAAGTGTTCTTCCGGTAAACGTGAGTTGCACAATCTCATAGTTGCAGGAACTTTGTATAAGTTATGAAGAAAGCAATAGCAACATACTAAACGATCAAGTGCTAGGCTAATGGAATGGGTCATGTCAATCACATCATTCTTCTAATGATGTGATCCCATTAATCAAATGACAACACATGTCTATGGTTAGGAAACATAACCATCTTTGATTAATGAGCTAGTCAAGTAGAGGCATACTAGTGACTATATGTTTGTCTATGTATTCACACATGTATCATGTTTCCGGTTAATACAATTCTAGCATGAATAATAAACATTTATCATGATATGAGGAAATAAATAATAACTTTATTATTGCCTCTAGGGCATATTTCCTTCAGTCTCCCACTTGCACTAGAGTCAATAATCTAGATTACATAGTAATGATTCTAACACCCATGGAGTCTTGGTGTTGATCATGTTTTGCTCGTGAGAGAGGCTTAGTCAACGGGTCTGCAACATTCAGATCCGTATGTATTTTGCAAATCTCTATGTCTCCCACTTGGACTTGGTCCCGAATAAGCATCTCTGGATGTGCTTGGTCCTCTTGTGAAATCTGGATTCCTTTGCCAAGGCAATTGCACCAGTATTGTCACAGAAGATCTTCATTGGTCCCGATGCACTAGGTATGACACCTAGATCGGAAATGAACTCCTTCATCCAGACTCCTTCATTTGCTGCTTCCAAAGAAGCTATGTACTCCGCTTCACATGTAGATCCTGCTACGACGCTTTGTTTAGAACTGCACCAACTTACAGCTCCACCGTTTAATAAAAACACGTATCCGGTTTGTGATTTAGAATCGTCCGGATCAGTGTCAAAGCTTGCATCGACGTAACCGTTTACGACTAGCTCTTTGTCACCTCCATATACGAGAAACATTTCCTTAGTCCTTTTCAGGTATTTCAGGATGTTCTTGACCGCTGTCCAGTGATCCACTCCTGGATTACTTTGGTACCTTCCTGCCAAGCTTATTGCTAAGCATACGTCAGGTCTGGTACACAGCATTGCATACATGATAGAGCCTATGGCTGAAGCATAGGGAACATTTTTCATTTTCTCTCTATCTTCTGCTGTGGTCGGGCATTGAGTTTGACTCAACTTCACACCTTGTAGCACAGGCAAGAATCCTTTCTTTGCCTGATCCATTTTGAACTTTTTCAAAATTTTGTCAAGGTATGTGCTTTGTGAAAGTCCTATTAAGCGTCTTGATCTATCTCTATAGATCTTGATGCCCAATATGTAAGCAGCTTCACCGAGGCCTTTCATTGAAAAACTTTTATTCAAGTATCCTTTTATGCTATCCAGAAATTCTATATCATTTCCAATTAATAATATGTCATCTACATATAAAATTAGAAATTCTACAGAGCTCCCACTCACTTTCTTGTAAATACAGGCTTCTCCAAAAGTCTGTATAAAACCATATGCTTTGATCACACTATCAAAGCGTTTATTCCAACTCCAAGATGCTTGCACCAGTCCATAAATGGAACGCTGGAGCTTGCACACTTTGTCAGCACCTTTTGGATCAATAAAACCTTCCGGCTGCATCATATACAACTCTTCTTCTAGAAATCCATTCAAGAATGCAGTATTGACATCCATTTGCCAAATTTCATAATTATGAAATGCAGCAATAGCTAACATGATTCGGACGGACTTAAGCATCACTACGGGTGAGAAAGTCTCATCGTAGTCAACCCCTTGAACTTGTCGAAAACCTTTTGCAACAAGTCGAGCTTTATAGACAATTATATTACCATCAGCGTCAGTCTTCTTCTTAAAGATCCATTTATTCTCAATGGCTTGCCGATCATCGGGCAAGTCAACCAAAGTCCATACTTTGTTTTCATACATGGATCCCATCTCAGATTTCATGGCTTCTAGCCATTTTGCGGAATCCGGGCTCATCATCGCTTCCTCATAGTTCGTAGGTTCATCATGGTCAAGTAACATGACTTCCAGAATAGGATTACCATACCACTCTGGCGCGGATCTTACTCTGGTAGACCTACGAAGTTCAGTAGAAACTTGATCTGAAGTTTCATGATCATTATCATTAGCTTCCTCACTAATTGGTGTAGTTGTCACAGGAACCGGTTCTCGTGATGAACTACTTTCCAATAATGGAGTAGATACAGTTATCTCATCAAGTTCTACTTTCCTCCCACTCACTTCTTTCGAAAGAAACTCCTTCTCTAGAAAGGATCCATTCTTAGCAACGAATGTCTTGCCTTCGGATCTGTGATAGAAGGTGTACCCAATAGTCTCTTTTGGGTATCCTATGAAGACACATTTCTCCGATTTAGGTTCGAGCTTATCTGGTTGAAGTTTCTTCACATAAGCATCGCAGCCCCAAACTTTAAGAAACGACAACTTTGGTTTCTTGCCAAACCACAGTTCATAAGGCGTCGTCTCAACGGATTTTGATGGTGCCCTATTTAACGTGAATGCGGCCGTCTCTAGAGCATAACCCCAAAATGATAGCGGTAAATCAGTAAGAGACATCATAGATCGCACCATATCCAGTAAAGTACGATTACGACGTTCGGACACACCATTTTGTTGTGGTGTTCCAGGTGGCGTGAGTTGCGAAACTATTCCACATTGTTTCAAGTGTAGGCCAAACTCATAACTCAAATATTCTCCTCCACGATCAGATCGTAGAAACTTTATTTTCTTGTTACGATGATTTTCCACTTCACTCTGAAATTCTTTAAACTTTTCAAATGTTTCAGACTTGTGTTTCATCAAGTAGATATACCCATATCTGCTCAAATCATCTGTGAAGGTGAGAAAATAACGATACCCGCTGCGAGCCTCAACATTCATTGGGCCACAAACATCAGTATGTATGATTTCCAACAAATCAGTTGCTCGCTCCATAGTTCCGGAGAACGGCGTTTTAGTCATCTTACCCATAAGGCACGGTTCGCAAGTACCAAGTGATTCATAATCAAGTGATTCCAAAAGTCCATCAGTATGGAGTTTCTTCATGCGTTTTACACCGATATGACCCAAACGGCAGTGCCACAAATAAGTTGCACTATCATTATTAACTCTGCATCTTTTGGTTTCAACACTATGAATATGTGTATCACTACTATCGAGATTTAATAAAAATAGACCACTCTTCAAGGGTGCATGACCATAAAAGATATTACTCATATAAATAGAACAACCATTATTCTCTGATTGAAATGAATAACCGTCTCGCATCAAACAAGATCCAGATATAATGTTCATGCTCAACGCTGGCACCAAATAACAATTATTCAGGTCTAAAACTAATCCCGAAGGTAGATGTAGAGGTAGCGTGCCGACTGCGATCACATCGACTTTGGAACCGTTTCCCACGCGCATCGTCACCTCGTCCTTGGCCAGTGCTCGCTTATTCTGTAGTCCCTGTTTCGAGTTGCAAATATTAGCAACAGAACCAGTATCAAATACCCAGGTGCTACTACGAGCTCTAGTTAGGTACACATCAATAACATGTATATCACATATACCTTTGTTCACTTTGCCATCCTTCTTATCCGCCAAATACTTGGGGCAGTTCCGCTTCCAGTGACCAGTCTGCTTGCAGTAGAAGCACTCAGTTTCAGGCTTAGGTCCAGACTTGGGTTTCTTCTCTTGAGCAGCAACTTGCTTGCTGTTTTTCTTGAAGTTCCCCTTCTTCTTCCCTTTGCCCTTTTTCTTGAAACTAGTGGTCTTGTTGACCATCAACACTTGATGCTCCTTCTTGATTTCTACCTCCGCAGCTTTTAGCATTGCGAAGAGCTCGGGAATAGTCTTGTTCATCCCTTGCATATTATAGTTCATCACAAAGCTCTTGTAGCTTGGTGGCAGTGATTGGAGAATTCTGTCAATGACGCTATCATCCGGAAGATTAACTCCCAGTTGAATCAAGTGATTATTATACCCAGACATTTTGAGTATATGCTCACTAACAGAACTATTCTCCTCCATCTTGCAGCTGTAGAACTTATTGGAGACTTCATATCTCTCAATCCGGGCATTTGCTTGAAATATTAATTTCAACTCCTGGAACATCTCATATGCTCCATGACGTTCAAAATTTCGTTGAAGACCCGGTTCTAAACCGTAAAGCATGACACACTGAACTATAGAGTAGTCATCAGCTTTGCTCTGCCAGACATTCTTAACGTCGTTAGTTGCATCAGCAGCAGGCCTGGCATCCAGCGGTGCTTCCAGGACGTAACTTTTCTGTGCAGCAATGAGGATAATCCTCAGGTTACGGACCTAGTCCGTGTAATTGCTACCATCATCTTTCAACTTTGCTTTCTCAAGGAACGCATTAAAATTCAACAGAACAACAGCACGAGCCATCTATCTACAAACAAACATAGACAAGCAAAATACTATCAGGTGCTAAGTTCATGATAAATTTAGGTTCAATTAATCATATTACTTAAGAACTCCCACTTAGACAGACATCTCTCTAGTCATCTAAGTGATCACGTGATCCAAATCAACTAAACCATAACCGATCATCACGTGAGATGGGGTAGTTTTCAATGGTGAACATCTTTATGTTGATCATATCTACTATATGATTCACGCTTGACCTTTCGGTCTCCGTGTTCCGAGGCCATATCTGCATATGCTAGGCTCGTCAAGTTTAACCTGAGTATTCCGCGTGTGCAAAACTGTCTTGCACCCGTTGTAGATGGACGTAGAGCTTATCACACCCGATCATCACGTGGTGTCTGGGCACGACGAACTTTGGCAACGGTGCATACTCAGGGAGAACACTTCTTGATAATTTTTTTTAGTGAGAGATCATCTTAAAATGCTACCGTCAATCAAAGCAAGATAAGATGCATAAAGGATAAACATCACATGCAATCAATATAAGTGATATGATATGGCCATCATCATCTTGTGCTTGTGATCTCCATCTTCGAAGCACCGTCATGATCACCATCGTCACCGGCGCGACACCTTGATCTCCATCGTAGCATCGTTGTCGTCTCGCCAACTATTGCTTCTACGACTATCGCTACCGCTTAGTGATAAAGTAAAGCAATTACAGGGCGTTTGCATTTCATACAATAAAGCGACAACCATATGGCTCCTACCAGTTGCCGATAACTTCGGTTACAAAACATGATCATCTCATACAATAAAATATAGCATCACGTCTTGACCATATCACATCACAACATGCCCTACAAAAACAAGTTAGACGTCCTCTACTTTGTTGTTGCAAATTTTACGTGGCTGCTACGGGATTAGCAAGAACCGTTCTCACCTACGCATCAAAACCACAACGATAGTTCGTCAAGTTAGTGTTGTTTTAACCTTCGCAAGGACCGGGCGTAGCCACACTCGGTTCAGCTAAAGTGAGAGAGACAGACACCTGCCAGTCACCTTTAAGCACGAGTGCTCGTAACGGTGAAACCAGTCTCGCGTAAGCGTACGTGTAATGTCGGTCCGGGCCGCTTCATCTCACAATACCGCCGAGCCAAAGTATGACATGCTGGTAAGCAGTATGACTTGTATCGCCCACAACTCACTTGTGTTCTACTCGTGCATATAACATCAACGCATAAAACCTGGCTCGGATGCCACTGCTGGGGAACGTAGTAATTTCAAAAAAATTCCTACGCACACGCAAGATCATGGTGATGGCATAGCAACGAGAGGGGAGAGTGTTGTCCACGTACCCTCGTAGACCGTAAGCGGAAGCGTTAGCACAACGCGGTTGATGTAGTCGTACGTCTTCATGATCCGACCGATCCAAGCACCGAACGTACGGCACCTCCGAGTTCAGCACACGTTCAGCTCGATGACGATCCCCGGGCTCCGATCCAGCAAAGCTTCGGGGATGAGTTCCGTCAGCACGACGGCGTGGTGACGATGATGATGTTCTACCGGCGCAGGGCTTCGCCTAAACTCTGCGACGATATGACCGAGGTGGAATATGGTGGAGGGGGGCACCGCACACGGCTAAGGAACAATCTGTAGAACAACCTGTGTGTTATGGGGTGCCCCCTTGCCCGCGTATATAAAGGAGGGAGGGGAAGGTGCGGCCGGCCCCTTTGGGGTGCGCCTGGAGGAGTCCTACTCCCACCGGGAGTAGGACTCCCCCCTCTTGCCTTCTTGGAGAAGGAAAGGGGGAGGGGAAAGAGGAAAGGGGGGCGCCGCCCCCCCCCCTTCCTTGTCCTATTCGGACTAGGGGGGGAGGGGGCGTGCGGCCTGCCCTGGCCGGCCCTCCTATTCTCCCTCATGGCCCAATAAGGCCCATTAACCCCCGGGAGGGTTCCGGTAACCCCTCGGTGTTCCGGTAAAATCCCAATTTCACCCGGAACCTTTCCGATGTCCAAATATAGGCTTCCAATATATCAATCTATGTCTCGACCATTTCGAGACTCCTCGTCATGTCCGTGATCACATCTGGGACTCCGAACAAACTTCAGTACATCAAAACTTATAAACTCATAATAAAACTGTCATCGTAACGTTAAGCGTGCGGACCCTACGGGTTCGAGAACTATGTAGACATGACCTAGAACCATTCTCGGTCAATAACCAATAACGGAACCTAGATGCCCATATTGGTTCCTACATATTCTATGAAGATCTTTATCGGTCAAACCGCATAACAACATACGTTGTTCCCTTTGTCATCGGTATGTTACTTGCCCGAGATTTGATCGTCGGTATCCAATACCTAGTTCAATCTTGTTACTGGCAAGTCCCTTTACTCAATCTGTAACACATCATCTTATTACTAACTCATTAGTTATAATGCTTGCAAGGCTTAAGTGATGAGTATTACCGAGAGGGCCCAGAGATACCTCTCCGACAATCGGAGTGACAAAACCTAATCTCGAATTATGCCAACTCAACATGTACCTTCGGAAACACCTGTAGAGCACCTTTATAATCACCCAGTTACGTTGTGATGTTTGGTAGCACACAAAGTGTTCTTCCGGTAAACGTGAGTTGCACAATCTCATAGTTGCAGGAACTTTGTATAAGTTATGAAGAAAGCAATAGCAACATACTAAACGATCAAGTGCTAGGCTAACGGAATGGGTCATGTCAATCACATCATTCTTCTAATGATGTGATCCCATTAATCAAATGACAACACATGTCTATGGTTAGGAAACATAACCATCTTTGATTAATGAGCTAGTCAAGTAGAGGCATACTAGTGACTATATGTTTGTCTATGTATTCACACATGTATCATGTTTCCGGTTAATACAATTCTAGCATGAATAATAAATATTTATCATGATATGAGGAAATAAATAATAACTTTATTATTGCCTCTAGGGCATATTTCCTTCAGATGCACCCTCCTTCCCCTCGTTGCTGGTTTCTCCATAGATAGATCTTGGTGACACGTAGGAAAATTTTGAATTTCTGCTACGTTCCCCAAGAGTGGCATCATGAGCTAGGTCTATTGCGTAGATTCAATGCACGAGTAGAACACAAAGTAGTTGTGGGCGTTGATTTTGTTCAATATGCTTACCGTTACTAGTCCAATCTTGCTTCGACGGTATTGTGGGATGAAGCGGCCCGGACCGACCTTACACGTACTCTTACGTGAGACGGGTTCCACCGACTGACATGCACTTGGTGCATAAGGTGGCTAGCGGGTGCCAGTCTCTCCCACTTTAGTCGGAACGGATTCGATGAAAAGGGTCCTTATGAAGGGTAAATAGCAATTGGCATATCATGTTGTGGTTTTGCGTAGGTAAGAAACGTTCTTGCTAGAAACCCATAGCAGCCACGTAAAACATGCAAACAACAATTAGAGGACGTCTAACTTGTTTTTGCAGGGTATGCTATGTGATGTGATATGGCCAAGAAGAATGTGATGAATGATATGTGATGTATGAGATTGATCATGTTCTTGTAATAGGAATCATGACTTGCATGTCGATGAGTATGACAACCGGCAGGAGCCATAGGAGTTGTCTTTATTTATTGTATGACCTGCGTGTCATTGAACAACGCTATGTAATTACTTTACTTTATTGCTAACCGGTAGCCATAGTAGTAGAAGTAATAAGTTGGCAAGACAACTTCATGGAGACACGATGATGGAGATCATGATGATGGAGATCATGGTGTCATGCCGGTGACAATGATGATCATGGAGCCCCGAAGATGGAGATCAAAAGGAGCAAAATGATATTGGCCATATCATGTCACTATTTTGATTGCATGTGATTTTTATCATGTTCCTACATCTTATTTGCTTAGAACGACGGTAGTAAATAAGATGATCCCTCATTAAAATTTCAAGAAAGTGTTCCCCCTAACTGTGCACCGTTGCGAAAGTTCGTCGTTTCGAAGCACCACGTGATGAAAGGGTGTGATAGATTCCTACGTTCACATACAACGGGTGTAAGCCAGATTTACACACGCGAAACACTTAGGTTAACTTGACGAACCTAGCATGTACAAACATGGCCTCAGAACACAAGAGACCGAAAGGTCGAGCATGAGTCGTATAGTAGATACGATCAACATGAAGATGTTCACCGATGATGACTAGTCCGTCTCACGTGATGATCGGACACGGCCTAGTTGACTCGGATCATGTAATCACTTAGATGACTAGAGGGATGTCTATCTGAGTGGGAGTTCATTAGATGAACTTAATTATCCTGAACGTAGTCAAAAGCCCTTTGCAAATTATGTCATAGCTCGCGCGTTAGTTCTACTGTTTTAGATACGTTCCTAGAGAAAATATAGTTGAAAGTTGACAATAGAGATTATGCGATCAGTAGAAAGCTTATGTCCTTAATGCACCGCTCAGTGTGCAGAACCCCAAAACGTCATCTATGGATGTTGCAAACATCGAACATACACGTTTTGATAACTACGTGATAGTTCAGTTAAACGGTTTAGAGTTGAGGCACCAAAGACGTTTTCGAAACGTCGTGGAACATATGAGATGTTTCGAGGGCTGAAATTGGGATTTCAGGCACGTGCTCACGTCAAGAGGTATAAGACCTCCGACGATTTTCTTAGCCTGCAAACTAAGGGAGAAAAGCTCAATCGTTGAGCTTGTGCTCAGATTGTCTGAGTGCAACAATCACTTGAATCGAGTGGGAGTTGATCTTCCAGATGAGATAGTGATGTTTCTCCAAAGTCATTGCCACCAAGTTGCTAGAGCTTCGTGATGAACTATAACAAATCAGGGATTGATATGATGATCCTTGAGATATTCACGATGTTTGACACCGCGAAAGTAGAAATCAAGAAGGAGCATCAATTGTTGATGGTTAGTGAAACCACTAGTTTCAAGAAGGGCAAGGGCAAGAAGGGGCACTTCATGAAACGGCAAATCAGTTGCTGCTCCAGTGAAGAAACCCAAGGTTGAACCCAAACCCGAGACTAAGTGCTTCTGTAATAAGGGGAACAGCCACTGGAGCAGAATTACCCTAGATACTTGGTAGATAAGAAGGCTGGCAAGGTCGATAGAAGTATGTTGGATATACATTATGTTAATGTGTACTTTACTAGTACTCCTAGTAGCACCAGGGTATTAGATACCGGTTCGGTTGCTAAGTGTTAGTACCTCGAAATAAAAGCTACGGAATAAATGGAGACTAGCTAAAGGTGAGCTGACGATATGTGTTGGAAGTGTTTCCAAGGTTGATGTGATCAAGCATCGCACGCTCCCTCTACCATCGAGATTGGTGTTAAACCTAAATAATTGTTATTTGGTGTTTGCGTTGAGCATAGGCATGATTGGATTATGTCTGTCGCAATACGGTTATTCATTTAAGGAGAATAATGGTTACTCTGTTTATTTGAATAATACCTTCAATGGTCTTGCACCTAAAATGAATGGTTTATTGAATCTCGATCGTAGTGATACACATTTTCATGCCAAAAGATATAAGATAGTAATGATAGTACCACTTACTTGTGGCACTGCCATGTAAGTCATATTGGTGTAAAACGCATGAAGAAGCTCCATGTTGATGGATCTTTGGACTCACTCGTTTTTGAAAAGTTTGAGACATGCAAACCATGTCTATTGGTGTATACACATGAAGAAACTCCATGCAGATGGATCGTTTGGACTCACTTGATTTTGAATCACTTGAGATATGCAAATCATACCACATAGGCAAGATGACTGAAAAGCCTCGTTTTCAGTAAGATGGAACAAGATAGCAACTTGTTGGAAGTAACACATTTTGATGTGTGCAGTCAAATGAGTGCTGAGGCATGCAGTGAATATTGTTATGTTCTTACTTCACGGATGATTTAAGTAGATACTGAGTATATTTACTTGATGAAACACAAGTTTGAATTATTGAATGGTTCAAGTAATTTTAGAGTGAAGTTGAAGATCATTGTGACAAGAGGATAAAATGTCTATGATATGATCATAGAGATGAGTATCTGAGTTACGAGCTTTGGCACGCAATTAAGACATTGTGGAAATGTTTCACAATTAATACCGCTTGGAACACCATAGTGTGATGGCGTGTCCGAACATCATAGTTACACCCTATTAGATATGGTGCGTACCATGATGTCTCTTATTGAATTACCACTATCGTTCATGGGTTAGGCATTAGAGACAAGCGCACTCACTTTAATAGGGCACCACGTAATTCCGTTGAGAGGACACCGTTTGAACTATGGTTTGGAGAAACCTAAGTTGTCGTTTCTTAAAAGTTTGGGGTTGCGACGCTTATGTGGAAAAGTTTCATCGTGATAAGCTCGAACCCAAAACGGATAAAAACATCTTCATAGGATACCCAAAATGGTTGGGTATACCTCCTATCTCAGATCCGGAAGCAAAAGTAATTGTTTCTAGAAATGGGTCCTTTCTCGAGGAAAAGTTTCTCTCGAAAGAATTGAGTGGGAGGATGGTGGAGACTTGATGAGGTTATTGAACCGTCACTTCAACTAGTGTGTAGCAGGGCACGGGAAGTTGTTCCTGTGGCGCCTACACCAATTGAAGTAGAAGCTTATGATAGTGATCATGAAGTTTCGGATCAAGTCACTACCGTACCTCGTAAGGTGACAAGGATGCATACTACTTCAGAGTGGTACGCAATCCTGTCTTAGAGGTCATGTTGCTAGACAACAATGAACCTACGAGCTATGGAGAAGCGATGGTGGGCCTGGATTCCGACGAATGGCTCGAGGCCATAAAATCCGAGAAAGGATCCATGACTTTGGAAGAAATACTTGATGGTCATAAGGCCGTTGGTTAAAGATGGATTTTAAAAGGAAGACAGACAATGACGGTAAGTATCACCATTAAGAAAGCTCGACTTGTCGCTAAAGATGTTTTTCGACAAGCTCAAGGAGTTGACTACGGTGAGGATTTCTCACTCGTAGCGATGCTAAGAGTCTGTTGGAATTGGATTAGCAGTTACTGCATTATTTATGAAATCTTGCATATAGGATGTCAAAACATTGTCTCCTTGACAGTTTTCTTGAGGAAAGGTTGTATGCGATACAACCAGAAGGTTTTTGACAATCCTGAAAGACGCTAACAAGTATGCAAAGCTCCAACAATCCTTCTAAGGACTGGAGTAAGCATCTCGGAGTTGGAATGTACGCTTTGATGAAATGATCAAAGATTTTGGGTCTATACAAAGTTTATGAGAAACTTGTATTTCCAAAAAGGTGAGTGGGAGCACTATAGAATTTCTGATAAGTATATGTTGTAAACATATTGTTGATCAGAAATGATGTAGAATTTCTAGAAAGCATATAGGGTTATTTGAAAAGTGTTTTTCAATGGAAAACCTGGATTAGGCTACTTGAACAATAAGCATCAAGATCTATAAGATAGATCAAAATGCTTAATAATTGAGCACATACCTTGACATGATCTTGAAGGTGTTCAAGATGGATCAGTCGAAGAAGGAGTTCTTGCCTGAGTTGTAAGGTATGAAGTTAAGAGTTAAAGCTCGACCACGGCAGAAGAGAGAGAAAGGATGAAGGTCATCCCCTATGCTTCAGACGTAGGTTCTATAGTATGCTATGCTATGTACCGCACCGGAAGTGTGCCTTGCCATGAGTCAGTCAAGGGGTACAAGAATGATCCAGGAATGGATCATTGGACAGTGGTCAAAATTGTCCTTGGAGTAAATAAGGACATGTTTCTCGATTATGGAGGTGATAAAGAGTTCGGCGTAAAGGGTTACGTCGATGCAGGCTTTAACACCTATCCGAGTGACTCTGAGTAGCAAACCGGATACGTATGGTGGAGAAACCATTTGGAACAGCTCCAAGTGGAGCGTGGAAGCAGCATTTACAATATGACTTAGAGATTTGCGAAGTACATATGGATCTGAATGTTGCAGACCCGTTGACTAAAACTTCTCTCACAAGCAAAACATGATCAAACCCCAGAACTCATTGAGTTTTAATCACATGATGATGTGAACTAGTTTAGTGACACTAGTAAACTCTTTGGATGTTGGTCACATGGCGATGTGACCTATCAGTGTTAATCACATGGCGATGTGAACTAGATTATTGACTCTAGTGCAAGTGGGAGACTGTTGGAAATATGCCCTAGAGGCAATAATAAATTAGTTATTATTATTATATTTCCTTGTTCATGATAATCGTTTATTATCCATGCTATAATTGTATTGATAGGAAACTCAGATACATGTGTGGATACATAGACAACACCATGTCCCTAGTAAGCCTCTGATTGACTAGCTCGTTAATCAATAGATGGTTACGGTTTCCTGACCATGGACATTGGATGTCATTGATAACGGGATCACATCATTAGGAGAATGATGTGATGGACAAGCCCCAATCCTAAGCCTAGCACAAAGATCGTGTAGTTCGTATGCTAAAGCTTTTCTAATGTCAAGTATCATTTCCTTAGACCATGAGATTGTGCAACTCCCGGATACCGTAGAAATGCTTTGGGTGTACCAAACGTCACAACGTAACTGGGTGGCTATAAAGGTGCACTATAGGTATCTCCGAAAGTGTCTATTGGGTTGGCACGAATCGAGACTGGGATTTGTCACTCCGTGTGACGGAGAGGTATCTCTGGGCCCACTCGGTAGGACATCATCATAATGTGCACAATGTGACCAAGGGGTTGATCACGGGATGATGTGTTACAGAACGAGTAAAGAGACTTGCCGGTAACGAGATTGAACAAGGTATCGGGATACCAACGATCGAATCTCGGGCAAGTACAATACCGCTAGACAAAGGGAATTGTATACGGGATCGATTGAGTCCTTGACATCGTGGTTCATCTAATGAGATCATCGTGGAACATATGGGAGCTAACATGGGTATCCAGATCCCGCTGTTGGTTATTGACAAGAGAACGTCTCGGTCATGTCTGCATGATTCCCGAACCCGTAGGGTCTACACACTTAAGGTTCGATGACGCTAGGGTTATAAAGGAAGTTTGTATGTGGTTGCTGAATGTTGTTCGGAGTCCTGGATGAGATCTCAGATGTCACGAGGAGTTCCTAAATGGTCCGGAGGTAAAGATTTATATATGGGAAGTCCTGTTTTGGTCACCGGAAAAGTTTCGGGTTTTATCGGTAACGTACCGGGACCACCGGGATGGTCCCGGGGGTCCACCAAGTGGGACCACCATCCCCAGAGGGCTGCATGGGCCAAGTGTGGGAGGGGACCAGCCCCAGGTGGGCTGGTGCTCCCCCCCACAAGGGCCCAAGGCGCCTAGGGTTTGGGGGATGGGGCGCACCCACCTAACTCAGGCGGCAAGTTTCCCCTCTCCCCCCCCCTTGGCCGCACCCTAGATGGGTTTGGGCTGGCCGCCGCCCCTAGGGGTGGAACCCTAGGTGGGGGCGCAGCCCTCCCTCTCCCCCTATATATACTTGGGGGTTTTGGGGCTGCCAACAGATGAGTTTGACCTCTCCCTGGCGCAGCCCTACCTCTCTCCCTTCTCCTCTCCTGCGGTGCTTGGCGAAGCCCTGCAGGATTGCCACGCTCCTCCATCACCACCACACCGTTGTGCTGCTGCTGGACGGAGTCTTCTTCAACCTCTCCCTCTCTCCTTGCTGGATCAAGGCATGGGAGACGTCACCGGGCTGTACGTGTGTTGAACGCGGAGGTGCCGTCCGTTCGGCACAAGGATCTCCGGTGATTTGGATCACGACGAGTACGACTCCTTCAACCCCGTTCTCTTGAACGCTTCCGCTTAGCGATCTACAAGGGTATGTAGATGCACTCTCCTTCCCCTCGCTGCTGGTTTCTCCATAGATAGATCTTGGTGACACGTAGGAAAATTTTGAATTTCTGCTACGTTCCCCAACACGGGCTCGAGGTATCGAGGGAGGATCTAGTGCCAATCTCTTACAGAAGAAAAACTTCCAGCCCCACAAGTTCAAGAACATGGGCAACAATTCAAGTGCTTCTGTTCGTGGTGTTGGCACGGTCGATTTGAAGTTTACTTCGGGGAAGATCGTGCGGCTGAAGAACATGCATTATGTCCCCTCCGTTAATAAAAATCTTGTTAGCGGATCTCTTTTGCGTAGAGATGGCTACAAGCTTGTCTTTGAGTCAAATAAATTTGTAATATCCAAGTATGGAACTTTCGTTGGTAAAGGCTATGAGTCAGGAGACCTGTTTCATTTATCCTTGTTAGATGTTTGCAATAAAGTTGTTAATCATGTTTGCAACAATAGTGAATCAAATGTGTGGCATTCGCGTCTCTGTCATGTTAATTTTGGTTGCATCTTGCGATAGCCAAATTGAACTTAATACTAGTTTCACCACTGTCAAGGGATCTAAGTGTCAAGTTTGTGTGCAAGCTAAGCAACCTCGTAAGTCTCGCACGACTACGGAAATGAGAAATTTTGCACCACTAGAGCTCATACATTCAGATCTATGTGAAATGAATGGTATTTTGACAAAAGGTGGAAAGAAATATTTCATGACATTAGTTGATGACTCCACTAGATAATGCCATGTGTATCTTCTGAAATCTAAGGATGGGGCTTTGAACTATTTCAAGATCTATAAATGCCGAAGCGGAAAACCAACTTGATTGAAAGATCCAGAGGCTTAGGTCCGATCATGGTGGAGAGTATTTCTCATATGAATTTGATTCCTTCTGTGCGGAACATGGTATAATCCATGAGAGGACGCCTCCCTATTCACCTCAGTTAAATGGGGTATCCGAAAGAAAGAATCGTACTCTAACTGATTTGGGTAACGCCATGTTAGACTCATCGGGTCTCCCCAAGGTACCGTGGGGGAGGCGATATTGACTGCATGTCATGTCATAAACCGAGTTCCCACAAAGAACAAATAGATAACTCCATTCGAGGAATGGGAGAAGAAAAGGTTAAAACTCGCTTATCTACGAACCTGGGGTTGTCTGGCGAAAGTCAATGTGCCAATTCCAAAGAAGCGCAAGCTTGGACACAAGACTGTGGATTGTGTTTTCCTGGGATATGCTTTTCATAGCATTGGTTATAGATTCTTGGTTGTAAAATCCAAGGTACCTGACATGCATGTTGGTACGATCATGGAGTCGAATGATGTGACTTTCTTTGAAGATATCTTTCCCATGAAGGATATGGCTACCTCATCTAATCAGGAGATGCCTAGTTCATCGAATCAAGAACCAGTTACAATTATAAAACCTGCCATTTCGATGGAACACTTTGAAAATCCTGTGGAGGAGAACAATCAAGTTCCTACTAGGATCAAGAGACATATGATTGCAAAGTCCTTTGGTGATGATTTTCTTGTCTATCTAATAGATTACACTCCCAGTTCTATTTCAGAGGCCTATGCATCTGAAGATGCTGACTACTGGAAGAAAGCGGTCCGTAGTGAGATGGATTCCGTCTTGGCAAATGAAACTTGGGAGATAACTGATCGTCCTTATGGGTGCAAAACCTATAGGGTGCAAATGGGTATTCAAGAAGAAACTTAGGCCTGATGGTACTATTGAGAAATACAAGGCATGACTCGTGGCCAAGGATTATACCCAAAAGGAAGGTGAAGATTTCTTTGATACTTACTCACCCGTGGCTCGACTGACCACTATTCGAGTTATACTTTCACTAGCTGCCTCACATGGTCTTCTCGTTCATCAAATGGATGTTAAGACTTCTTCCCTAAATGGAGAGTTGGACGAGGAAATTTATATGGAACAGCCAGATGGGTTCGTAGTAGATGGTCAGGAAGGAAAAGTGGGGCAAGTTGCTGAAGTCTTTGTATGGACTTAAGCAAGCACTCAAGCAGTGGCATGAGAACTTTGAAAGAACTTTAATAGATGCATGCTTCGTTGTAAACAAAGCTTATAAATGGTGTGCTATCGCCATGGTGGGGGCGAGGGATTTATCCTTTGGTTGTATGTTGATGACATACTGATTTTCGGAATAAATCTTTATTAAGGAGGTCAAGGATTTCCTATCTCGTTGTTTTGAGGTGAAGGATTTAGGAGTGGCTGATGTCATTATGAACATCAAGTTGTTGAGAAACGATGATGGTGGGATTACATTGCTTGAATCTCACTATGTGGAAAAGATCTTGAGTCGCTGTGGCTATAGTGACTGCAAGCCCTCTCCAACACCATATGATGCCAGTGTGTTGCTTCGAAAGAATCAAAGAATTGCTAGAGATCAATTGAGAATTCTCAGATTATTGGCTCGCTTATGTACTTAGCCAGTGCTACAAGACCTGACATCTCTTTTGTTGTTAGCAAACTGAGTCAGTTTGTCTCAAAACCAGGGGATGTGCATCAGAAAGCTCTAGAGAGAGTTTTGCGTTATTTGAAAGGCACTGCAAATTATGGAATTCACTACATTGGGCACCCAAAGGTGCTTGAAGGGTATAGTGACTCAAACTGGATCTCAGATGTTGATGAGATAAAGGCCACGAGCGGATATGTATTCACTCATTGAGGTGGCGATGTTTCCTAGAAGTATTGCAAGCAGACCATCTTAACGAGGCCAACAATGGAAGCAGAGCTCACAGCACTAGATACAGCTACGGTCGAAGCAGATTGGCTTCGTCGGCTCTTGAATGACTTGCCAGTTGTTGAGAAACCTGTACCGGATATCCTTATGAACTGCAATAATCATACTGTGATCACAAACGTGAGCAGCTCAAAGGATAACATGAAGTCATCAAGACACGTTTAGATAAGGTTAAAGTCTGTCAAAAAAATGAGAAACTCCGGAGTTATTGCATTGGATTATATCCAAGCATCTAAAAATCTGGCAGATCCTTTTACTAAGGGTCTATCACGTAATGTGATAAATAATGCATCGAGGGAGATGGGTATGAGACCCACAATATGAGTTGTTCACAGTGGTAACCTAGTCTATGTGATCGGAGATCCCGTGAATTAGATGTGGAAGACAAGTTGTTGGTTAATTGAGAGGAGAGTATCCTTACTATTAACAATACCACTCCATGAAGATGCAATACTCTCCTAAATCTGCATGGCAGGTTGATGTATATCTTAATGTGTTCTAAGTGGCTCATTTAAGCACAGATGTTGTCCTGCAGAACATCTTTTGAAGAATACACCTATATGAGTCTGATTGTCAAATGTTGCAATCTATGATAGTAGGGTTCTCTCTAGTAAACTCATGAAAGGTCACGGAGTATGACGCATAAGCTCCACCGGCGGGGAAGACCCACGGTAGCCTCGTATCGGTCAAGGCTTTGTGTGAAGCTAGATTCGCAAGAAAACTTGCAGTTCAAGGCCCAGTCCACTGTTCAAGTTGCTTACTAGTGTAGCATAGAGTTACAGGTGGAAGTTCAACTTAACAGTCTCCACTACAATACCGGTATATAAAACAGTGTTTTGGAACCAAAGGAAAATTTTGCGTGCCTCTCGGATCTGGTGGGGATTGCTGGAATTTATCTATTGATGGGCCATCCCAACAACAATTTCAAAAATTTCTAATAAATCCTAGAGGCCCACTTAGCCCATTTGTGCAAGGCAATGGGCACTACTACGACATTGCTAGTTTAGAGGGAGTTGGACCTCTTTATAAGGGAGGTTCTTTCCCCACATGTATGAGCATGAGAACAAGAGGGACATCCACGCACGCTCCTCCTCCTCCACCCGCTACTCCATGCCATGCCTCGTCACGACGCGCCACGGGTTGCGGGAATGAGCCGAGCCGATGTCTAAATTTTTGCCACGCACGACGGGTATATGAAAGGTCACGCGGGAGCTGAAACATTTTTTGTAGTGGACACTGGATCCGAACGGCGCGCCTCTTCGGCTGAAGTCTGTTCACTTCGTCTCCCTCTTTTGCTTCACCTCCCGTAGCTGGCCTCTCGCATCCTTCTCTTGCGCCTATAAAAGGGAGGTTGCTCCTCCCAGAGAGATGCACCAGAACTTCTTCTTCCTCTCGCCACCGGTTCCAATCTTCGAGTTGCTACTGTCTTCCTCATCCTAGCTTGCAGCGTGCACCGCGAGTCGGGACAGTAGGCCTCCCAAACCACACCTCTTCGAGTCCTGTACGGGAGAAGGGTGATAAGGTTTTGGGGGAGCGCTCTGCGCAACTACTGACCGGTTCATCACGGACACCGACAACCACTTCCCCAACAACGACTTCTTCCCCGACGTCGACAACCTCTTTGATGACATGGCTGGCGAGGATGTCGACCCCAAGTCCAGTGCCCCTGTTGCTCCTGTTGTCCCGTACATGTTCTTCATAGATGTCCTGCCACAGTTCCTTGTTCTACTGTTTTCCCTAGATATGTTTGGTTATAGTTCATATATGTAGATGTTATTTACCTTCTCTCCGTCAGATCGCGTGATTTGTTTTATTTCTGCTATATTAGTCATGCTTTATCTAGTATTTCTGTTAATAAAATCATTCAGTAAATTGCTCATATTTCCAACACCAGTAGCATTGGGTGGAGGCTGGTTAGATGATGGGCAGATGGGGATGGAGCGCAATGTGCGGGGAGGGAGGTTGGAGAGGTGGGCGTCGGGGTGTGTGACGACTAGAGGTTGCGGGAGATGCGTTTGGGGAGGGAGGTTGGAGACGCGGGGCGAGCGGATAGGCATGAAGGGGCGGCGGCGGGGCGAGCGGTTGGCCAGAAGGGGCGTGCGAGAGTGGGGCGAGCGGTAGCGGGGTACCGGGTTTGGTTAGATAAGGGGAGATTTCGTTAACGATAGTTTTTTTTAATGGATATTTTAGGCCGTTAGATCATTGATATTTTAGGCCGTTAGATCATTGATTAGACGGCTAATACGTTAGACGGCTAATACGCTGAGTTGGATCTGCCCTCTCTTGCTTTTATAGTGGTAGTAGATAATTTTAGGTTGTTAGTTGATTAGTGTTATAACGTTGCCTTCGAAGCATTTGTTGGGTGCTGCAAAAGGAGAAAAAGAAAAGAAAGCAATTGAAAGATATAAGGGTTCCTTAAAAAGTTCTTTTTATCTTCAAGCATAGAAGCATCATTGTTGTTGATAGAGTCACTAGAATTTGGTTCTCATTGAAGGTAATCATGCATTTTGCTATCTTTCTAGCATTTCTATTGTAATATGACATTTTCCAACAATTATTATTAGACATCTCAAATTGAGGATGTCTGACAAAAATGTACTCTTAATATCTTGTAAATGAAGTTGGACATATACATGTTATATAACATGCAAACACATACATATACATATAGTACTAGATGATACCCCCGAGCGTTGCTGCAGAAATTGTTTGTCTTATTCACATGATAATAAATAAATTGAATAACTTTACTTGCATATTAGATATATGATATTAAGATGAAAATTTTGCAATGAACACAATACTGGGTATATTTTATAAAAATTGCAAATTGTGAATTATGCAAGCTATTTTTTTTTACTAATTATAGTCATGTGACATACGTAATCTCATATCAGATACATATATTTTAATGTTATACACACATAAAGTGTAGGGATTCCGAAATGAAAATACTATGACCAGTATGTACAAATTGCCATTTTGAGACTTTTATCATGCACTATGTGGGACTCTTGTTATAAATCAAACTGCGTATCTATACTTTTCGTACTTAGATCTGCAGAAGGAATGAAAATTGAACTCGAATATTAGCCATTGTAGTAGCTACATTTGAGTGATGGGGCTCCAATATCAAAACAGGAACACAACCAATTATGATCATTGGAGCAAAAGAAAACCCATCCTTTTCTATCCTTTGAGCGAGTTCCAAACATTTATCTCAAGGCGATAGGCTGAAAATAGCATGATGATATACATAGATAAGCACCAAGATCCAAATTATCATGTTAGATGGAATTCATTTGCAACAAAAATAAATTACACATGACAATTGATAAGATACATTAAGGAAATTGAAATAAAGAATGGCAATTTTGTGGTTTAAGATCTCAAACGTGATGAATTCCTTTTTATAGATATTGGACTATCATGAACACAAATAGCATGAAGTCGGGAAATTAGATACTACATGCAAATTAACTTCCCATCTATCTTGATCAATGTCCTTATGATCCTTGAATTGGTGCGTATACCATAGAAGTTTATCCCAACAATATTCACTTGGAAAATAACACTACCTGATTAGCAAATGAGTCGTCTCTATCATTGTGTTGGAGCAAACATGCTTCCCTAAAATAATATCATGTCTTTGGAAAGTTCATCAAATGCAGCTAGAGATTGTACTAACATTGAAGCAATGTGTCAATGTCATGCCCTAGTGGTGAACCTCCCAGTATTCTTGTCTACTGTTACATGTTTTCTTCATATAAAACATACTTTCTCCACGGCAAAGGTCAAATAATATGGAGACCATAATGGAAGCTTTCCCGTCCACTGATACATGTACTATGAAGAATGAGATGAATATATTCTCTAATCTCCTGAATAAACTTCATGATATTATCCCTATAACACAAAAGACAATAGAAAAGTTGTATAAACATTTACTTATGACCCACGAGCAAGGCGGAGAAGTGCATATCCATCTTATTATGATGTATGAAGCAATATAATCATTGTCGACTTAGAATCAATATAAATGCAGATAGCTTACACCTAGATGAAATCAATTAGTAGTTCAACGTACACAAATGCAGAACACTTGAGGACAAACATAATCAGCATGGATTAATTTATTTGGATTCATAACCAAAATACATAAGCAACAGAACACACGTAGATATAAGACCCAGCACAGCTTAGTGAAAGGAGATGAGTGGCAACTACAAAAAAATATAATAAAATGCTTGGAACTTCAAGTGAGTACATACCATAGATAACACGTGCTGCTGATGATATATTCTATATCTACTTTTCTCTAGAAAGGAGTAAATCTTGGGCGGAACATCCATCCATCCAGATAAAATAGTCAATAGAGGACTAACATCCTGATGACCAAAGTCCAATGGTGAGTTGGGGTGTGACGACCAATTTGATGTTGGGTGATTACTACCAAACACAGAATAGACACCAATCGCCAGAGCCACCGATCGGGATAGGATGCAAGGGTTCACTTTCATAATTTTGAAACCACGCACGCAAAGAAAAAACTCTAAATCTGGATTCCCAACTTATAAACAGAAGGTCCTCCCACCTTCCACATGAGCGATGACGGGCTGATGGCACCGCCGGCGACTTCTCTGCACAGTACCTGCAAAACAAAAGAGAGGCGAATCCCAGATCCTTTTACTTCTCGTGTGGTGCTGCAGTGCCTACTAATTAATCAATCAAGCAGCTACATGTAGTGGAGCCGTGGAGTTGCGCTTGGATGATTGGATTAGCTATGTACGTACCTAGCTGGATTGAAGCTGCTGACCTTCTCGAGCATGACGTAGGACATGTCCTTGAGCCTCTTGACTTTCGGCGCGTCCATAGCCTGGATCTGCGGCGACGGGACCTTGCCGTCGGCCTCGTCGTACTGCTGTGTATGCAGCGACTGGCGCGCTGTCGACGGGGACACTGCCGGAGATGCGTGAGATGGGATCCCAGCCGCCGCGCCGGCCTATACAGAGGGGAATATTGTTGTGTATAAACTTCTGTGGTGTTGATGGCATTGATGGGGTTCGACTAAATCGAGGATGTGGGGAGACGCGACGTTTTGTAATCTTGGTCAGGCTCTGGTCGGTCTCTCTTCCCCTGCTGGTAATGGACTAAGGGCATCTCCAACAGATTGTATGTTAGTCTTGTTGGTAAATTATTCATGTCATCAACCAACAAGGTATCATACAACTACTTCAATAGGTTGTATTTAAGTTATCCAATAGATGGTGAGAATATAAATATGATTGCTCTCTATTTCACCTTGGAGCTTATGCAAAGGTTGTTGGTTATTCTACATACAACTTTGCTCTTTCTTCACATTTATTACAATGCCACATCATCACTACTCCCTCCGTCGATGAATAAGTGTACATCTAGTTTTGTTCTAAGTCAAAGTTTTAGAATTTTGACTAACTTTATAGAATATAGTAGTAATATATATGACATCAAATTGGTATATTGTCAAAGTACATTTCAAAGCGGATCTAGTGATACTAATTTAGTGTCATAAATGCTTTTACTTTTTTCTAGAAAATTGGTTAAAGTTTTAAAACTTTGACTTAAGACAAAAACTAGATGTACACTTATTCGTGGACGGAGGGAGTATGTCTTATGTGGCAAATTTACCAACACCTATCTTACGACTGTTGGAGATGCCCTAACGGGTCAATGACGTGTATTAAACTGTTGTGGGTCCCATCGGTAAATGAGTAATGGAACAATGATGTGGCAGTGTTGCTGATGTGAATAGGCTGCATGTCAAGAGAAATACTATAGTGGGGATGAACTATTTAGGTATTATAGATTAGGGGGTCATGTCATCAAGTTCGCCCAGAGGCCCTCCGATACATGGAGTCGGCCATTGAGGAGAAATAGCAGCCTAGCGGCGCCACCGTCTAGATCAACAAGGCGAGAGGAGAGAAAAGGGGCGTGTGGGCAGCCTGTCAACCTCCAAGGGTTTTGGCGTGTTTTAGAGGTTGTCACTGTTGAGTATATAGGCATTTTTGATTAAGTTAATTCAGTAATAATCATGAAGATGACATTGATAGAATTAACGACATATTGATTATGATCTAGATAAGCACGTACTACGGAAAACAGTAGACACATCTACACATTATGCTAGTACGGCTAACACAGAAATAAACAGGAGCGGGATAAACGAGTTATACCCTTCAGTAGGCCATGCAGAAGTCGCGGTATCGACGGTGGCAGCAGCAGCATCCTCGGTGGCCTTCTTGTGGGCTTCAAGTTTCTCGGCGGCGGCCCTCTCGGTGTCGGCGGACATGGTGACGATGAAGATGACACAGATGTAGATGAGGCAGCAGATGTGGACGAACGACAGCGAGCAGTCGTGCAGCGGATGCTCCCCAAAAACCTAATCACCCCTCTCTCGTACATAATTCAGAGAAGCGGGGTTTTGGAGACCCGCTCTCCCATCGACAGTGTAGGTGTGAGCGCATAGGTGTGAGCTCAGGTCGGCTCATTCCCGCAACCCGCGGTGCATCGTGACTAGACATGGCATGGCGAGGCGGGCGGCGGAGAAGGAGCGCGCGGGAACCACTTCTCTTCTCCAGTTTCAATAGCATGTGAAAGACAAACCCATATAAGGAGGCCCAACTCCTCTCCAACTAGCAGTATCTATACCAATATAAAAAGACCCAAAGGGGCAGATCCAACTGATCTCGACCATCAAACTAAGTCAATCCAGCGACCTAAACTGCTCCAATGGTGAGCGTTCAACGTGTTTAACATGTAATTAATATCATACCAAATATTGCACTAATCACCGAATTAACACGCAATTAATAGCATACCTAATATCCACGTGCAATTAATATATTGCCTAAATATTAATGTGTGTTGCACGTGCGCATTTACTAGTGGGACTAAACTTCCCACCACATCATTGCCATTTAACCCACATGGGCCCTTGAAAATTTTGAAATTGTTAGATGGGCCTTAGGCCCACCCTAATATTTCAACAATCCCCCACTAGATCTCAAGGGCCCAGATTGTCCTTTGTTCCACACGCTGTTTTGATATACCAGTATTTCAGTGAAGACCTGTTAAGATTGAGCTCCACCTAAAGCAAGTAATTATACACTCCTTCGCAACTGAACAATGGACTATGCCTTGAATTGTCAGTTTGGCGTAAAGAAGTTTCAACACATGTCTTACTTGTACTAGACTACCGAAGGCTGACCCCTTGGGTGGAGTATATTAGTCATACTCCTGGCCTATTCATGATCTTACTAGAGATCACCCCAATCTCATAGACTGTGACCAATAGTCGGGCTCATATAGGTGTGTTCCTCCAAAGACCGCTCTGCAGGACAACATCTTACTTATATAAGCTTTGGAAACACATTAAGACATTAGTCAACCTACCATACAAATTTTCAGAGTATTGCATTTCTAGCGGAGTTGGTTAGTAAAGTTACTCTCCTCAGTTCACTACTAACTTGTTTTCCTAAGTCTTCATGGAATCTCTGATCACATAAGTTGGGTTACCACAATGGCAACTTATGTGGGTCTCATACCCATCTCCCATGGTAGTCATACACATGTTGTGCTAGCAGCTGCGACACGATAACACCTGTGCTAGATGTGCAGTGCAACACATAAAGATACAGACGACAGCGCCAAAAACTTCAACAATCGCAAAAACTAAAGCTCACAATGAAGGTTCAAACCAAGTACCTCATGCTACTGAACGTTGTCGCTAGCTAACTCCAACGCATCTACATCTCAAATGGCAGCTCGTACAATATGAACTATAAGCAGCAACAGATTTAAACTTTGTTGAAATTTTGAACGTGATTTTCCTTTTTCAAAGGTAAATATATCTTGAAACGCGGATTTTCAAAATTGCGATCAAAATTAAAAAACCCGAAAATTTTGTGAACATGCAAACATTTTTTGGGATTCTCAAAGAAATGAAAAGGGAACAAATTAAAAAATGATTACAATTTTCGAAATTATGAACAATTTTAAAAAAGATGCAAACATTTTCTACAAAATAGGAAAATTTTCCGAAATTATGAACAAATTATCCAAAACACGAACATTTTTTGAATTTGTGAATAAATTTTGAAAACATGAACATTTTTCACAAATTTAGAAAGCTGGAACATTTTTTGAATTTGCGACAAAATTTCATGTTTCTTTGTGCACAAAATTTAAAAGTGGGCACACTTTTAAATATTGTCCAGGAATATGAGCATTTTCTAAGTTTGTGAACAAATTTTGAAAGTGGGAACATTTTTTGAAATTCCAAACATTTTCAAAACATTAACATTTTTCTAATTGTTGAGAAAAATTTAAAAGGTTTTTTTCTGAAATTCCTGAATATTTTTTAAATTTGTAAACAAAATTTCAAAATATGAACTTTTTTTAAATTTGTGAACCAATTTTGAAAGCGGAAACATTTTCTGATTTTTTAAAAACATGAAAATTTTAAATTTTCAAATTCTATATAGAAATATTTGGAACAAATTTTATAAGAATCAAACAAATATTTGTAATCCTAATTTTTTTGGAATTTCTGAACAAAATTTCAAACCAGGAACATTTCTTTTAAATGTAGCAAATCAAAAAATACATACATTTTAAAATTCTTTAAATTAGTTGAAAAAGAAAAATAAACTTGGAAAATGAAAATAAAATAGAAAAAGTAGATAAAAGAAAAGAAAAATTGAAACAAAAAAGGGGAAAAGGAAAAGAAAAGGAAAATAAAAATAAAAACGAAAAACGAGGGAAAAGAAAAATGAAAGAGGAAAAAACGAAAAGGAAAAAAAGAAACAAAAAAAACCAATTCAGCAACCTTCTAGAAGGTTAGTTCCAAACCGAAAAAACTCGGCTGGAACCTTTGAGAACGTTCTCAAAACCAGGGTCGATGCAACACACGCCTGACTTTTTAAATCAGGTCAAATGCGTGTGCGGCGCCACAATAAATTAACGCAAAACGCGTCAAATAGGAAATCCGGGTTATGATCCTCTGCAGTATTGTACGGTGCAATACAATCACTGTCATGTGGGACCCGGCCCCACATGTAATCCGTTGTACTGTACCGTACAATACTGTAGAGGAATTCAACCCAGGAAATCCGGTCAAACTCCACCTGCACGCTAGAAGCCGTCTGCAGCGGGTTGATCAGGATTTACGGAATTTCGGACATCTTTGGTTGTCTGAACAATTTTGATAACCGAATGGCTAAAAGTGTCGAATGTAGCCTAAGGGCATCTCCAGCCGTTGAGCCCCCCAGGAGGGATTTTTTTTCGCCCCTTGGGGGACTAGCGGCGATAATTTTTAGGCTGGGGGTCGAATGACATCCAGTCGTTGCCCCCCCCACCGCCCAAGCCTGCTCTGCTCGTCTCGCCACCGACCGGCTCTGCTCGCCACCGCCCCTCTCTGCAGCCACGGCGCCACTCTCCCTCCCTCCCAAGCCCCACGCCATGCGCGCCACGACGCGCGGGAAGGAGTCGTCGAAGTCCGCGAGGAGCAGCACCAGCGCCTCCGCACCTCTGCTCGCCGCCCTGTCCGCGTCCGCTCCCGCCCAGGCTCGCCCCGTCGTCCCGCCCAGGCCACGCCGCGCCGCCCGCGCGACCCCGCGAGCGCCTTGCCCGGGCCGTGCGGCCTCCGCCAGCGCCGGGGCGGAGGGAGGGCCGAGCGGCGTCGCCGGGGAGGAGGCCGAGAGCGGGCGGATGGCCGCCCACGCTCGTCCACCTCGCCCGGGCCCTGCAGCCTCCGCCAGCGCCTCGCCCGGGCCCCGCGGCCTCCGCCAGCACCGATGCGTGCCACCACGGCCTCCACCTCCTCATCGACGCGGTAGTGCGGATGCGCGCACAACATGGAACAGCGGCGTCGGCCGTCGGTGGCCCTTCGGCGCGGTGGAGATGGCCATTGGTCGCCACGCTTGGGGCCGGTGCGCCCGGTGCCGGGGCCGCCCGTGGCCTCCGCGCTCGGCGCCGCCCGGCCGCCCTGGCAGGCCTCGCCGGTCGCCTGGACCACGGCCGCACTCCTCGTCGACGCTCCCCGGCGCGGCCTTCGGCTGCGGCGACACGAACGAGGGCGACGGGTTCCCGGCGTGGCTGGAGCTGCAGGAGAGAGGCCATGCACGTGGTGGGCCTAGGAGGAAAAGAGGAGAGAGAGGGAGGAGAGAGGCTGACTTGTGGGGCTTTTGCATGCAAAAGAGAGCGCCGGCGTCCCCAGCTGCCTCCCGGTTTGCTGCGTTTCGCTTGCGCGCGCCGGCCGTAACTCTAGACAAATCCGACGTTTTTTAAGGCCTTGGGATCCCGACTGGAAGAAAAATTAGACGCCGGCGTCCAAAAAGTGCTCGTCTGAGGTCGCGCGGGGCCGGCTGGAGATGCCCTAATGTTTAGTGATCCCGTTGGAGTTCCCTAAGCTTTGCACCAGTCAAAGCTGAGGTCGTCGTCTGCCACACATCGCTGCACCACCCACCTTGCTCTACATCAGCATGGCAACATCTCTGACATCTCTACTCCGGCGGGTAGGAAAGTGAACAGACTAATTTACTTCCCGGGATTATATAGATATGCATCCATTTTATTTTATCACTGCCTCCCCCCATCCCCAATTCTACGGAGCACTTTCCCTACTCACACTCAGCCCGCCCAGAGCGCCACCGGCACCGCAATGTCCAGCGACGACGAGCTCCGCGGCCTCCTGGTACAGGAATCCACCACCGCGATCGTCTCCGGCGCCGATCCCTCCCGCCCCACGGCCCGATCGGCCCACTTCCTCCTCCCCCGCGCGGGGGGCGCTCGCCTCCCTGCTCTGCCATCCCCGCCCCGCAATGCCGGCCCTGTTCTTGGCGACCAGCTCCCTGTCGATTGGACGGCCTGGCCCGGCTCCTCGAAGCTGTGGAGGCGGTGGGTGGCCAGGCTTCGGCCGCGGCATGAGCGCCTCTGGCGGAAGCTTGGGATCTTGGACGCCGTCCTCGCGACCACCGGCTGGGTGCGGCGGGACGAGGGCCTGCTGCTCCAGCTTGCGGGTTTCTGGTCCGGCGAGACCAACACGTTCCTCTTCCCGTGGGGCGAGGCCACGGTGACGCTGGAGGACATGGCCGTGCTCGGGGGCCTGCCCCTGCTGGGCAGGCCTGTGTGGTCGCGGCTCCCGGACGAGCTCCGCGGGGACGTGGACGCGCTCGAAGCCGCCCGGATCGCGCTCAACAGATGCACGAACAAGAAACCCTCGTTTGCCCCGTGGGTTAAGCAATTCGTCGAGCGGCCGACAGGGGAGGTCGTTGCCGCCGGCAGAGGAGAGACCGAGGCGGCCACATTGCTCGAGCACGGCGCGTTTCTGGCCATGTGGTTGACCAGATACGTGCTTCCGGCGCAGCCATTCGACGTGGTCAGACCGGACGTGTTCCCCCTCGCCGCCGGGCTGGCACGCGGCAGGTGCTCGGCCCTCGCACCCGCCGTTCTTGCCAACATCTACAATGACCTCTCCGCACTCAGTCACCACTTAAGCTTGGGCACCAGCCATCAGCCGTTCGTGGCGAGTGCGCCGCTGCACATCCTCCAGCTATGGGTCTGGGAGCGCTTCCCAGAGCTGCGTCCTGAGGCTGAGATACCAAGCACTGCCTCCCACGGCGACGATCCCGGCGTGCCGAGGGCCGCCAAGTGGCACAACATCAGAAACCCGCTTGATCATGGCTACATCCACGCCGTGCTCATGTCCCCGGAGGAGTTCCAATGGAGGCCTTACGGAGGCAGTAGCTTTGCTCTGCCACAAGGCAAAGATGGCAAAGATGGCTGCTGGGTGCTCTGCCATGATGTAGTAACAAGCAAGGAGCTGCAGTCCTTTGCGCAGTGTCTGCTACCTTGCGAGCTCGTCGGCATGCAATGCATCGAGCACTACTGTCCGCACCGCGTCGCAAGGCAGCTCGGCTTCGATCAGGACGTACCCGGGACTATCGCCCGTGCCAATTCATGCCGAAAGACCGCGTGGGCGACTTACAGGATGCGGCCTGAAGACGTTTCGTTCTTCGTTCCACGACGTGATCCGGGCATGACGGTTGAATACGCGCAATGGTGGAAGCCTTACTCGTGGGCATGTGCTGTTGCTGTTGCTAATGCTGAAAGGATGAAACAACTTCATGCTGCAGCTATTAGCCCAAGAACGACGAAAGCTGATGGTTATGAGCTTGCTAATAATGTCCAAAGTGATACACCTCCCAGTCAAGGAGCAGTTAATAAAGTAACTCATGTCACTAGTGTTCATGTCTTAGAAGGATCCACTGATGATGAAATGCAGACACACAATGTCACAGAAAGATCAGAGAGCGAAGGTGGATACAGAAAGCTCTAGTGTTTCGGAAGGTAATGAAATTGCACATGAAAATTTCTCAGACTCATATCTATTGTAGAAGAATTGATGAATCGTCACAGCAAGCTATTGCTAATGCATACTTTTCCTTTTTTTTTGTAGGAAACAATGATGATGCATCTTCTGATGGTGTAGTATACGGAAATAATGTACTGGTCAAGAGAGTAATTTCTACTAAAACACTCTACTATCTTCGACCATTCGAGCGGGTGAAAGGTGCCCAGGTCAGAGATTCAAGAGCCACCAATGCAGGTCAAGTGATTCTCCAACCAGGACGGGAAGTCGGAACAACGGAAATGATTAGAGAGGCGTCTGAAGCACGAGAAGCGGAAAAGGTTGAGTTGGAAACGATAATCGATCGTCTCAAGGAACAAGTTGTCGCGCTAGAGATGCAGTTGCGGGACAGGAGAACTTCTAAAATTTGAGGTATAACTTGTTCGTATAACTTAACATAATATAGCGGTAGCTTGGGTCTTTAGAAGACATCTCGTGATGAAGAGTGCCACAATATGGTGGGCTAGTCTTGCCAGTGAAATGATCTTCATCAGCTAATTATGACTTTGTGAGTGAAGAAACTGCGGCACCTACACCCCATTAGACTCTAATTATATGTTCCTGGCTGCTATTTTCTTATGTTGTGAAATTCAGGGGAATGAATACATTACTGCTAGTTCGTTTGGTAGTATAGATAAACCCTGTGCAATCTTCACATAAAACGATCAATTTAATGAGGAGATGCATATGTGTGTGCTCCTGTTAACTGATGTTTTGGTTTACACAAATCAAGATAATAACTACTTAAACAAACGTTGCTTCACAATGGATGTACCAATGGGCAACTTGTATACCAAGTTGTGAAACCGAGAATTCTGTCTGAAGCCAACTGGACTGCTAGAGGTCGAAACCTACCAGGACATGAACTCACTGGATGAATGGAGTCGGCTAAAAAGGATTTAGTAGCAGATTTGGGATGTGGATAGTTGCAAACAGTTTATTGATACATAACTTGTTTTCTTACTAAAGGTTGCCCAGATACAGATTACCTCATCTGCACTATCTTCTCTGGACTCTGGGCATGATTTTTTTTACGGATTACTACTATGTTGTTCTATTAGTACGCCAGGATTATCTTCTTGCTTATCCCCATCACATTTACCACTCAAAGTTGAGGAGCTAGCAAAAGGTACTTTACTATGCAGAGAATACATGGACACAGAAGTGCAGACTGCTCAAAGTTGTTTATGCAGAGAGACAGATCGTCTGAGGTCCGAGAATACTTATCTTCTTTTTCATTGCTATATACTACTCCATAAGCAAAGATATGTAGACCAATGGCGCCAATCAATATTTACTCACCTTAATGTGATTCTTGTCTGGTCATACAATGCGTGCAGACATCCACAACTAGGGACGGTCTTCTAATAGACTTTGCACTCCTCATCGTATTCCGTTGCCATTACAGTGAAAATATTTATCAGGTACCCCCGGCCACCGTCAATACAGGTACACTAGATTATGCTCTCTTTTTTTTTTTTTGAGGAATACACTAGATTATGGTAATTGCGCGATTAGGATCCGGCCATTAGACTAAGAACACAGGCCCTACTAAAGAAAATCAGACGATTGTTGGGCCTCTTAGTATTTGATTTCATAGATTTGAGTTGACAGTGACCATATGGGAAAAAAAAAGGTACGAGGTTTTTTTAAAGAAAAAAAAGGGATTGTGGAAACAAATGTGCCGGGCCGGCCGCCGGCCGCCGGCGACGATAACAAATGAGTCTTTTGTCCATTCCTCAGCAGCATCTGTGTGTCTGTAGTGTACTCCATACGTAGCTGAGCTTACACCTTTGATTCTCACCGCAGCTCGATGCCGGGCCAAAAGTGTACGTACGAATGATTCTCACCGCGCGTCTATATTTGAGAAGCCAGCCACTCACATACAGTACATACTGATCGGTCATTCGCGGCAAGAAAATGGAGCAAGTCGTCTACCTCGTACTGGCCATCGGGTCGCTGCTCGTCGTCCTGCTCGCCTGGCGCCGACGCAGGGGCGGCAAGGACAAGCTGCGGCTGCCGCCGGGGCCGTGGACGCTGCCGGTGATCGGCAGCATGCACCACATCGTCGGGGCGCTCCCGCACCGGGCCATGCGCGACCTGGCGCGGCGGCACGGGTGGCCGGTCATGCTGCTCCGGCTCGGCGAGGTGCCCACGCTGGTGGTCTCGTCCCGGGAGGCGGCGCGCGAGGTGATGAAGACCCACGACGCCTCGTTCGCGACGCGGCCGCTGAGCTCCACCGTGCGCGTGCTCACCAAGGGCGGCCGGGACATCGTCTTCGCGCCCTACGGCGACTACTGGCGCCAGATGCGCCGCATCGCCGTCACCGAGCTCCTCACGACGCGCCGCGTCCTCTCCTTCCGTGCCATCCGGGAGGAGGAGGTCGCCGCCATGCTCCGGGCCGTCGCATCCGCCGGGAACGGCGGCGCCGTGGTCGACATGCGCGCGCGGCTGTCCGCGCTCGTGGCCGACAGCACGCTGCGCGTCGTGATTGGCGACCGCTGCAGCGGCCGCGACGTGTTCCTCCGGGAGCTCGAACGCTCCGTCGGGCTCGTCGCGGGGTTCAACCCCGCCGACCTGTGGCCGTCGTCACGGCTCGCCGCCTGGGCTAGCGGCGCCGTCCGCCGCGCCGAGGAGTGCCGTGACACCGTATTCGGGATCCTCGACGGCATTATCGCCGAGCACCAGGAGAGGATGGGCGCCGGTGCCGGCGACGCCGAGGACCTTATCGACGTGCTCCTGAGGATACAGAAGGACGGTGGCCTCCAGTTTCCACTCGACATGGACTGCATCAAAGCCGTAGTATTTGTAAGCAATCTTAATTAATTGTGTTTTTTTCTTTGCTTAAGCTAAACCGACAGAAATTAATTTACAAACCTTAATTCAGTAATATGTAAATCTCACACGACAGGTTCTAACATAATATTAACTGAGTTGCTATAGATAAAATTAAAATGATACTAGCACATGCAGGTAGGAGTAGAGTAGTCATCTTGTGTGTGTGTCCAATTGTGCATGCAGGACATGTTTGGTGCCGGCAGTGAGACGTCGACGACAACACTGGAGTGGATAATGGCGGAACTGGTCAAGAACCCAAAGGTGATGCATCGAGCGACAGCGGAGGTGCGGCGAGCCTTCGAGGCCGGCGGCAAGGTGGTCGAACAGCAGCTCGGCGAGCTCGTCCCGTACCTGCACCTCGTCATCCGGGAGACACTACGGCTGCACACGCCGCTGCCGCTGCTGCTCCCCCGGGAGTGCCGAGAGGAGCCGGCGTGCAGGGTGCTCGGCTACGACGTGCCCAAGGGCACGCAGGTGCTGGTCAACGCCTGGGCGCTGGGCCGCGACGAGCGGTACTGGCCTGATAAGCCTGAGGAGTTTCGTCCGGAGCGCTTCGAGGCGGCCGGCGACGGCGCGGCGGCGGAGGTGGACTTCAGGGGCGTGGACTTCGAGTTCCTGCCGTTTGGTGCAGGTAGGAGGATGTGCCCCGGAATGGCGTTCGGGCTCGCCAACGTGGAGCTCGCGCTCGCCAGCTTGCTGCTACACTTCGACTGGGAAGCGCCCGACGGGTCGCTCGACATGACCGAGGCGTTTGGCATCACCGCGCGGCGGAAGGCCGGCCTCCTGCTCCGCCCCATCATGCGCTTCCGTGTCCCGGGTAACTAGTTGACGCGGCCCGTCGGCCATGCACAATCCAAAGGTGTCCATTAGTTAAAAAAAGTTCATCAACTCCAAAATGTTTGCTGATTCAAAAAATATTTTTCTAAATTAAAACAGACTCGTGAATCTCAATAATTGTCCATCAATTCAAAAAAAAGTTCACCCATTCAAAAAAAGTTCACGAGTTTTCATACTTTTTTCACAGTTTTAAAAATATCCAGGAATTTTGAAAAAGTGTTCGTTAATTCAAAAAATGTTAACAAATTTGTAACAATTTCATATTTTTAATAATGTAAAAAATGTTCATGATTCCAGAAAGACTTCAAGAAAAAGGTAAAACCAAAAAGAAATGAAATGAAAACTAAAAAGGAAAGAAAAATGGACATGAAAAAAACGAAAATGAAAGAAGAAAAAAAAGAACAAAAATAAAAAAGAAGACAAAAAAGAGGGAAAACCCGGTTTGGGAAGGTTCTAGATCGGAAAAAGCTAATGTGTCGGCCCAAAGGGCACGCGCTCGGTCCCTATCTAAAAACCCAACCTTGAGACGTACGCGCCAAATAGGATTCTCCACCAACTCTGGTCAAGAACTTGAAAGGGCTCCCCGCTGAAGGTTAAAAGGTGGGGGCATCAGTTTTGCCCGCGAAACCTTCTAAGTCGGCCTCCTGAGGTGCTTGCTGGAGATTTGTTGGTGTTTGATTTGCAGCTCCAATAGCCGAGGTCGAAGCAGAGGAAGAAGATGATCAGAGAAGATTTTGAAGCCAAGTTCATCTTTCCCTGGATCGTCAAATCAAAGATGACACGACCATATCATTCCACTTCTCATGTACCATCGCTACTGTGGCCTAAGGAAGAGGGGAAAATGACAGCTACTCTAGCCAAATTTGGCTCTCCATGGGCCTTATTGGTAGGAGGCTCCATGCCTTGCTTTCCCTCTCCGCAAGCCTCTGGCATGGAGGAAAACAAAGATCGAAGAGGGTCTCGACGTTGTCTGATAGCGCCCAAGCAAAACTCTAGAACGACATCACATGACGCCACCATGGCAAGTCCTACCACAACTAAACTACCACTACTATGTACAGGAAGATCCTGAGCATAAGCTTCGTGTAGTTGCTCTATTTCATTCCATATACATCCAGTGTGACATGATAAGCTCCCCCTTAAGATGCTTGTCATCTCCTTTTATACTAACGGGGAACACTCATGTGTAGGTGTGTGTTTCTTTGGATAATGCGGATGTTAGAGTAATGCAGATTTTGGAGTAACCAGGACATTCAGATGCTTGTCATTTGATATTTTTTTATGAATGGGCAACAGTTATGTGTATGTGTGTGCTTTCTGAACAAGTAGAATTTTGGGGTTTTGTCAGTTTTGCCACTACTTGTGTTACTCTACTCAATTTTGCCATTAGAAGTTTCAACTACTCAAAAATATTATCCTTTCATTAAGCATTTACTAAAAAAAAGTCATTGAGCATCATTACTGTTTGGTCAAAGACCATTGACCGGCATGCAGTGACCAAAATATCCCCAGACCCCACTTGTCAGTGTTGTCCTATAACATGTGGGTCCTAGTTGTTGGCGCAAAGAAAATTAAATTAGAATAAAAATAACAACACGCGGGGATATGATCACCTACGTATGAAGCTATTTTTGTTTCTAATATCACTCTCTGAGTACTAATAACTAGGACCCACAGGCTAAAGTGAGGTTTAGAGGGAACTTCGACAAGGGGGTCCAAGGGTATTTTGGTCATTTTATCTTGATCAATGGCCTTTCAATGGACGGTAATGGTGTCAAGTGACATTTTTGAGTAGTTGACATTTCTAATGGCAAAATTGAGTAGTGTAGGCAAAACCCCCTATATTTTTTTACTAACCATGCCATTCAAATAAATGCTTCATATGATTTCTACTTTCTAGACTTGAACTTATTGCCATTGTCTGGTGAAAGCAAATGTTGCAAAAGCTATAGGACCTAAACATAGTTTGATGAGTACATGCTTTCCCAAAAATAGGATTTGAAGCACAAAGCGGCTTGTGAAAAGTCATATAAATGCACAATGGATGCTAGATTGTATATTACAGCATAGAGTGAAGTTATGTGACCATGCATTGAACCAATAGGTATTTCTTTCAATTTTTAAAATTCGTTCACAAAATCCAATGTCATTGTTCGCTTAGCCCCCTTTCGAAAACTTCTAGTTTTTTCTCCCGCTTAGCTCCATTTAAAAAAAATGCTAAGATGATACCAGATGCTTTAGCACAAGTGAACGAACACAGCACATGTATTCACTAAATGGATGACATAAAGCATAACTATACTATGCATCAAACAATGCACTCAATAACCCTGATTGCTACTTCTGAGTTGCGTTGGGATTTTCCCCGAAGAGGAGGGGAGATGCAGTACAGTAGAGATAAGTATTTCTCTCAGTGGGAACCAGGGTTTATCGATCCAGTAGGTGAAAGGACATGCTATGTCCCCATGTGTGGTTTTGGTAATTGACGACATTCTCTATGGACTAATGGTTGCATTGAGTTATATTTGAAGGATTTGTCCATAGGCATTTCTTGAAGTCCATGTATTGGTTTCAAGGAGTTTATGTGTTGACCAAGGTGCTATTAAGGTATTATCCAAAGATTGGTCATGTGAGAGTTGAGCTTATTGCACCCATGTCTTGAAGAAGAAGATTGTGTGATCATTCATGCTTACCTTCAAGGCATCATCCAAATGAAGAGAGTTTGAAAGGTTCAAGGAGTTTATGTTTTGACCAAGGTGCTATTAAGGAATTATCCAAAGATTGGTCATGTGAGAGTTGAGCTTATTGCACACATGTCTTGAAGAAGAAGATTGTGTGATCATTCATGCTTACCTTCAAGGCATCATCCAAATGAAGAGAGTTGGAAAGGTTCAGGTTGATCAAGACTAAGTCAAGAGTGAATCAAGTTGACCAACTCACAAAGCGTAGAAGATGTATCGAGAGGGATCAAGTGATCCCATGGTATGGTAAACATTGTCCATTACACTTTGTGTACTAAACCATGATCTACGTGTGAGTTCTATGTGGGGTTAGGTTTGTTTCCATGGGTTTGCATCAAGAGGAAGATATCATACAACCCATGGAGGATGACATCAAGTGGTGATCGTCATCAAGTTTGCGGTGTGCAAGTTCAAGTGGAGCATCACGAAGAGATCATCCTTGAAGCTTGCCATCCATTGTGGTGTCAATGGACTTGTGAAGATGTGCCAAAGAGTGGCTCACCCATAGTGGAGTATGGGGGAGCAATCAACTAGTCTTCACCGAACAAAGGCAATCAAGAAAGGTGGTCCAACTTGAGGGAGTCAAGATCATCATCATCTAGCTCAAGTGGACTTCATGCAAGGCAAAGTTTTTCCCTTGATAGGTTTTCTATTTTACCGGTCTCATGGTGATAGTTTGGAGACCGGGTTATAGGATCGATAGCCATACTATCAAGGAGGGCTCTCAAGTGAGCAGCTTCATCGTATCGCTCGTAGAGAGCTCAAACCATTGCATCCTTGCATCATCTTTCTTGATTCATATTTTTTACTTTCTCTTTTTGAGGTTTTAGAGCTTGTGGTTATTTTCATGACAAGCTCTAGTACATCGAAAACGGATTCAATATGCTTCCTCTGTTGCATTTTCGGTGTTGGAGGTTTTACCGGTATTATTCAAGAAAGGATTCTCACTATTTTCTTATGAGACTTTTCTCTTTTGCTTATTATTGTTATTTCTATCAAGATTGTGTTATCCCATGTCGTTACCTTTCCAACAAACTTGGTTTCGTTGAATTCGGAGTCTGTTTG
This sequence comes from Triticum dicoccoides, assembly GCF_002162155.2. Lineage (NCBI taxonomy): Eukaryota > Viridiplantae > Streptophyta > Magnoliopsida > Poales > Poaceae > Triticum > Triticum dicoccoides. The sequence goes on from NC_041389.1 coordinate 602,764,827, forward strand.
CAAAAGTTGTGGCAGTTTTGGTGTCCTTAAAAGGTTGCAGCAGTACTACCATGGCTACTTCCGTTCCGGACCAAAATCTCGTATTAAGTCCAGCGGTGGTAGGCACAGATGTATTTTTTAGTACCACTCGCAAGCAGTAGTACCGCTACCCCTAGCGATAGTACCGTGAGGATGAGCGGTAGTACCGTGAGGACGAGCGGTAGTACCGCTCCGGCGGTTCTACTGGCCTTTTGCCTCCTTGATGTTGTTTTTCAAAGGGCTTCCACCGCCCTAGCGGTAGTACTGCTTTGTGCTGGCTGTGAGCATAACAATTGGATTTTCCCCCACCTATAAAAGGGGGTCTTCTTCCCCAATGAACCTTATCCTTTGAGCTTGTGTTCTTCCCCCATTGTTGACCTTCTTCGAGCTTGCTATCTCTCAATCCCTCCATGGATTCTTGCTTGTTTTTGGGGAAAAGAGAGAGGAGTTCTAAATCCACATTTCCACCTATCACTTTCTCCTCTATGTGAGGGGAACCCCTTGGATCTAGATCTTGGAGTTCTTGGTGTTCTTCTTCTTGGTCTTCCTCTCACTTTTCTCCCTAGCATTAGTTGCTTTGGTGGGATTTGGGAGAGAAGGACTTGGGCACTCCGTGTGCCCTTGCCATTGCATTTGGTGCATCGGTTTGAGTTCTCCATGGTGATATGTGGAAGTTACAAGTTGAGAAGCTTATTGCTCTTGGGTGCTTGGTACCCTTGAGCTTGTTCCTCTTGGGTGCTTGGGCGCCCTAGATGGTTGGTGGTGTTCGGAGCTCAATCATTGTGGTGTAAAGCTCCGGGCAAGCGTTAGGGTCTCCAATTAGGTTGTGGACATCACCCCGAGCAATTTGACGGGTTCTGATGACCGCCCCCAAGGGCTGCCAAAGTGTACGGGTTCGGTGACCGCCCCCAAGGGTTGCCATTTGTACGGGTTCAGTAACCGCCCTCAAGGGTACCTTAGTGAAATCACAACATCTTGCATTGTGCGAGGGCGTGAGGAGTATTGTGACTCCACACCACTCCAAACAGAGATTAGCATCCGCAAGGGTGTGAAATTCGGGATACATCATCGTCTCTGCGTGCCTCGGCTATCTCTTACCCGAGCCCTTTACTTATGCACTTTACTTTGTGATGGCTATATTGTTTCTTGTCATATATCTTGCTATCACTTAGTTGTTTATCTTGCTTAGCATACGTTGTTGATGCACATAGGTTAACCTAGTTGTTGTAGGTTTTGTGCTTGACAAATTAACCGCTAGGTTTATTCCACATTTGTTCAAGCCTAAACTATAATTATTTTAAAGCGCCTATTAACCTCCCCCTCTAGGGAACATCCTCGATCTTTCAATTGGTATCAGAGCCTCGTCTCTCTTTGATAGGCTTAACCGCCTAGAGAGTAAAGATGTCGACTAGGGTATTAGGATTCTCTGACACTCTTAGTTTTGATGGCACAAAGTTTGATGTTTGGGTTATTCACATGCTTAATCATCTTCGGGCCATTGACCTGTGTTGAGAGCGAATTGTAGATATGGGTTTTTCTCCTCCGAAGGATCCTCAAGTATTATCTATTGAGGATGAGAAAAACTCTTATCTCAATGCTCAAGCTTCTAATGTGCTTTTTGATGCTTTGAGCAATGTAGTTATATTTCAACTCATGCCGTTTCGGGATGCTCATGAGTTGTGGACAAAGCTTAAAGATAAATATGGTGTGTCCAAGATTTGCAAGGATAATTTTCCTCCCTCCACCTTCGGTCATATAGTGTTCTCAACTTCTTCTACTTCACCAACATGTGGTTTGCCACAAGGTAATGACACGGTGAGTAGTGGTGTTCATTGCAATGATCATAGTGGGCTTATTGTTGATTATCCTTCATCACTTTATTATTGCAATGCTTCATCTTTGGACCTTAGCACTTTGAGCACCCCAAATGTTTCACATGCTTGTGTTGAGAGTCCGTGCATATCATTTAGAAATTGATTGACTACTCATGATGATATGCTTGTTATATCTTGTTGCCATGATAAAAATGCATGTATTTGCTCGAGTTGTTTTACTAACAATGTAGAGGAAACTCAACACTCCATGGAACAAGATGTGGTCTTAAATGGTGCTTCAAGGGATCCTACATCATCATCTATTACTTTTTGCCTTATGGCTAAGGCTTCAAAGGTATCTCCTACTTTGAACCCCAATATGTCTCTTGATGATGATGTTAATGCTAATGATGATGAGGATGAGGATGAAGAGAATGATAATGTTGCTTCCTTAAAAATTAAGGGAGAAATGAATTTTAAAGCTCTTCATAATAATAAAATTGTTCGTTCCAACTTCATGGAAATCATGTCTATTGCCATTAAGGGTAAGAAATACATTGAGGAGTTGGAATCTCATCTCGAGGAGCATGAAGTCACCATTGATAAAATGGAAGGTCATGAGCGTGATTATGCTAATGTGATCACAGACCTCTCTCAAGCTCTTGAACTTGAACAAACCACCAAGGAATCTCATGATAGAGCACTTGAGGTGGCCAATGATTTCAAAACTAAAAATGCTAAGCTTGAAGTTGCTGATGCTAAACTCCTTGAGGATTTTGAGCACCTCGAAAATGGCTCAAGGGTCATCAATGGTGAGCTCATCAAACTCAACGAGTCTCATGCTCAACTTGAAGCTTCTTTTAAAAACATCGACTTTATTAATTGGAGATAATAGTTACATCATTTGTCAAAAGAGGTACACTATTTCCCATGGGCTCCTTAATCTAGTCGCTAGTCATGGAACATTTAGCTAATCTAGTGAGCTCATGGGCTACTTTGTTCGCTTCTCTATTACATTTCTCAAACCTATTAATCGAAAAGTCACAAGTTAGAAAAAAATCCTCAAAAATCCGGTCCTGCGGATGACCTCCGTTCTTCATCGTGTCAATTACTTCCATATTGTCAGAATTAATAATAATGCGATTGCACCTTGCCTTATGAGCCAGATATAAACCAAACCTAAGTGCCAGTGCTTCCGGTGTCAGAGCATCCAGACAACTCTTGATCTTGTCGTTTCCACCTATAATGAAGTTTCCTCTATCATCCCTAATAACATCCCCCGTTGTGCCCCTTAGTTGGTCATGGTCAAAAGAAGCATTCACATTCAATTTAACAAAATCAATGGGAGGTTTGCTCCATCCTTCACTCTTCCTTTTTGCCTTTGGTGAATAGGCCTTTACATAACTTGATGCTATAGCCCGAATCCCCATTGAGGTTTTTGACGCCTCTTGTACCTTCCCCTCATGAACAAACTGATGTCTATTCCACCATAAGTACCACGCAGTAATTGCTATCAGCTCTCATGTATTCTGGGAACCTAAAAAAAGCCTATTCATGTTCAGGCATCAGAAGTAATACTTCCAAGACCGCTTCTCCTGCATGATCCACCCCACAGACTTTTTTAACCACTTCATACAGTCCCAAGTTTCCCCACACTTCTTTTGCCTTCTGGCACAAAACAACACATGTTTAGTATCCTCTGGTCCATTCAGACATGCCGAGCAGATGGGCGAAGTTTTTATATGTCTACTCGCGAGCGTCACACGACATGGTAAAGTCTCGTGAAGTGTATGCCATACAAAAATCTTGACTTTTTCCGGACAAGCTAATTTCCATATCTTTCCCCAAATAGGGTTGGCCTTACTTCTACCCATGCCATTTGCATACTCCAATTTTCTCCCATGTTGTTTATACCATTCTTCCAAATAAGCTGATCGTACATTGAATAGGTCATTCTTTGTGTAGCTCCAAGCAATAAAATCCTACATATTATTCATTGGTAGAGGAATTTCTAGGACTCTTTGAGCATCAACTGTCCACAGAGTTGTCTCACCAACTCCTCATCCCAACAATTCATCACCGGATCAATAAGGTTTGAAACTTTTGTCAGGATATTCCCTCTTCTAGGTGTAATGATTCTCCTATTCGCACAATTAGGGATCCATGCATCTCTCCATATATCAATATTTTATCCATTACCAACCCTCCATATATAGCCATTCCTGAGAGATTCCACTCCCGCCATAATACTTTGCCAAGTAAAAGAGGAACCCTTCTTCAAACTTGTATTCATCAAATCACCATCGGGGAAATATTTGGCTCTTAATATTGTGGCGCATAACGATCCAGGACTATCCAGGAGACACCGGGCTTGTTTGGCTAACAAGGCCAGACTAAAACAGTGTATATCCCTGAATACCATTCCTCCTTGGTCTTTTGGAACACACATCTTCCACCATGCCATCCAGTGCATCTTTTTCTGGTTGTCCTCGTCACCCCACTAGAAATGCGACATCGCGTCAATCATTCCTTTGCAAAAAATTAGGAATTTTAAAGACGGACATAGCATATGTTGGGATAGCTTGAACGACAGATTTAAGCAAAATGTCCTTTCCCTACAGATAGCAACTTTTCCTTCCACCCACTAATCTTCATAATAATACGATCTATTAAAAACTGAAAGCAGTCGCTTTTGTCCATGCCCACATTAGCAGGTAGTCCCAAATATTTATCATTTAGTGCCTCGGTTATAATATTCAAGATAGTACAAATTTGTACTCTGTCTTCCACTACTGTATTTGGGCTAAAAAATATGTTGGATTTGTCGACACTCACCCTTTGACCCGAGGCGACATAGTAAGAATCTAGAATTGCTTTCAAAGCCTCTACATTCATAGCATTTTCTTGCACGAGGATCAAAGAATCATCCGCAAAAAGAAGATTAGAGACTGCTAGGGCGTCTCTACTAACTTTTATGCCTGTGATATTCCCTATCTCCTCCGCCTTATCTAATAGGGCGATTAAGCCCTCCATACATAGCAAGAACAAATAGGGGGAGAGAGGGTCCCCCTGTCGTAGGCCTCTAGTGGGTTTGAAACTATCAGTCTCTTCATCATTAAAGCGAACCCTATACTCCACAGAAGACACACATTGCATAATCAAATTTACCCAATTCTCCTTAAAACCCAGCTTTAACAAAATAGCTTTTAAAAAAGACCATTCCACTCTATCATAGGCTTTGTGCATATCCAGTTTGATGGCACATAAACCTTCCTTACCTGCTCTTTTATTTTTTATTGTATGGAAACATTCATATGCTACTAGAATATTACCAGTGATCATTCTCCCAGGAACAAAGGCACTTTGAGTTGGGCTGATTATATATGATAGAATTGTTTTCAAGCGCACTGCAATCATTTTTGAGATAACCTTATATACCACATTGCATAAACTAATAAGTCTAAATTCAGTAACCTTCTCCGGAGAGTGAACTTTTGGGATCATAACAATTGCAATATCATTCCATCGTGCCGGTACTGAACAATTATTCACCGCATGGAGGACCTCTTTTGTTAGATCTTCTCCCAACATAGCACAGAATATTTTGTAAAAAATAGCATGAAGACCATCTGGACCCGGCGCTTTTAAATCACCAATATTGAATAAAGATTTTCTCACCTCCTCTTCTGTATATGGTTCCATCAGGATGCTATTAATCTCATCTGTCACCTTCCTTTTGACACGAGAGAGCACCACCAGATCTGGTTGAGAGACTTATGATGTGAACAAATTTGAAAAATACCCTCTAATATAGTCCTTCATCTCAGTACCTTGCACCCAGATTCCATTGTCCCCCAACAATTTTTTAATTTGATTTCTTTTCTTTCTCGTTGTTGCCGCATTATGGAAAAATGTGGTGTTATGATTGTCGGTGTCAAAACCGGCGGATCTCGGGTAGGGGGTCCTGAACTGTGCGTCTAAGGCTAACGGTAACAGGAGACTGGGGACACGATGTTTACCCAGGTTCGGGCCCTCTCGATGGAGGTAATACCCTACTTCCTGCTTAATTGATCTTGATGATATGAGTATTACAAGAGTTGATCTACCACGAGATCGTAGAGGCTAAACCCTAGAAGCTAGCCTATGATTATGATTGTCCTTGTCCTACGGACTAAACCCTCCGGTTTATATAGACACTGGAGGGGGCTAGGGTTACACAGAGTTGGTTACAGAGAAGGAGATCTATCATCCGTATCGCCAAGCTTGCCTTCCACACAAAGGAGAGTCCCATCCGGACACGGGACGAAGTCTTCAATCTTGTATCTTCATAGTCCAACAGTCCGGCCAAAGAATACAGTCCGGCTGTCCGGATACCCCCTTATCCAGGACTCCCTCAGTATCCCCTGAACTAGGCTTCAATGATGACGAGTCCGGCATGCAGATTGTCTTCGGCATTACAAGGCGGGTTCCATCTCCGAATACTTCAAAGTAATCTTCAAACACTTAAATTGTGTCCGGCTCTGCAAGACAAAATTCCACATACCACCATAGAGAGAATAATATTTCACAAATCTAAACTGCTGACAACTCTTCACAGCACGCCATGATCCGGTCATTATTCGAACCGTTTTTCACAACCAGCTCCCGCACACATCGCGAGGCGGTTTCTTTGGCACATCTTGTCAAAGCAGAGATCGTGTCCCCTTATCGCGGGATCCTCATCAATACGGGCATGGGTAACCCCACCGCACCATCAATCGTGGCACTTGGAAAATGAATGTTTTCAAGAGGCAAGTGGGGAGGAGCACATTTTTTACTGCCTTTATAAAGGGATAAGGATCTCCCGTTTTCACCCTTGCCTTCTTCTTCCTTTGCTCATCCGTTCTCACATTCTCGAGCCCCAGTGCCCAAGTTATCACCTTCTCCGTAGGACCGCAGCATGTCCGGAGCGGGAGGCAAGTGTATGGCCTCCTCTATCACAGAGGAGGACATTACCAAGCTTCGGGCGGTCGGATACCTGGCCGCAAACATCACGCACAGGCTTCCGGCGGAGGGACAGATCACCCCCACCCCAAAGTCTCGGGAGAGAGTAGTATTTATCCCTCATTTCTTCTGCGGACTAGGATTTCCACTTCACCCATTCGTCCGCGGGCTCATGCATTACTATGGGCTAGATTTTCACGATCTAGCCCCAAATTTCATCCTCAACATCTCGGCGTTCATCGTCGTGTGCGAGGCCTTCCTCCGCATCAAGCCCCACTTCGGCCTGTGGCTGCAAACCTTCTGCATGAAGCCGAAGATCGTGAGCGGCCAACAAGAGGAGTGCGGAGGTGCCATGGTGGGAAGAATGCCCAACGTTACATGGCTTGACGGCTCCTTTGTGGAGACCGTGAAAGGGTGGCAATCAGGGTGGTTCTACATCACCGAGCCGCGCGATGCCAACTGGGTGGCGGCCCCTAAGTTCCGATCTGGCATCCCCATGTGGCTCACCTCTTGGGAAAAGAAGGGCCTGGCCTGGGGCGAACCTGTGGAGCTGACCGGACTCGAGTCCTGTATTAAAAGTATGAGGGACAAGGAGATCAAGCTTTTCAACGTGGTCCAGGTTATGCTCGTCCGCCGGATTCTCCCGTGTCAAAGACATGCATTCAATATGTGGGAGTTCGATCCGGCCGAACACCATATGCTACATGAGCTCTTCGACACGACGCATAAGGACGTCTGGAAGGTGCTGTTCAAGACTGGCGAAGTTCCTCCTCCCATTTCCAAGGACCGCGGTATTAGCGCTAAGCGCCTCACCAATCCGGTAAGTCCTCTAATTATCACAAGATCTACCTTTCCCAGTATATTCGTGGGAGGATTCTTAAGTCACCATACTGACAAAACATGATTACATGAAGACGGCGGAGTGGATCAATTGTCCGGCTCCGCTGCCTGAAGACCCAGCGACCGCACTCCTGACGGAGATGCTGGTTCCGGCGCCTTATAAGGTGCCGGATAAGAAGGCCGAAAAGAAGGCCACGGGGACCAGGAAGGGCCTCTGGCGCAAGGTTGCATCAGACACCTCACCGAAAGATGATGAGGCTCACTCCTCCCATGAAGGGGAGGAGAGAAAGAGAAAGGCCGCACCAACCGAGGGGGCCGACGGGTCCAAGAAGGCGGCCATGGGAACCCGAAAAGGTCTCCGGCGCAGGGCCGTGATAGACTCGTCATCCGAGGATGACGAGGCAGATTCCCCCCATGGAGACATGGGGAAACATGAGGAAATGCCCCCTCCCCACACTGGGGAGGAGAAGAAAAGGAAGGCCTCCCCGTCGGGGAGGTTGGGACACCGAAGAAGGGAAAGACGTCCCTTCCAGATCACTCCACTACCGCCACCTACAGCGAGGAGGAGTGGCTGCCCAGGGGCAAGCCCCGGGCGAGGTCGTAAGTATCCGCACTCTATAATACTTTTCACGCGACTTTGACTTCATAGTTTGTAATAACGCCGAACACGTATATGCAATCCAGTCGGGTCCAATCTAGGGGTATCTTCTTCAGAGGGGTCTCTGAGCGAGTCGGAGATGAATTCACTCCCGACGGCCACCTCCCCACGACCTGCGGATGACACCGAGGTGTTGTCCCAAAGGATACCAGAGCAGGGGGCGACGGTTCCGGAGACGCCCCATGGAAAAATCCCGGATGCCGGGCACATGGGGGGTAAGACCCCCATGGATTATGCTGACGGGAGCCACAACAAGTCTGGCTCCCAGCCGGTTACTGCGCCGGAGCCTCCAAATGCTCCGGATTTAGTAGGCAGCCCCTCGCGAAGGAGGGTGAGCCGGCTGTGCCGATGACCTCCGCCCAGCCGGAGGCATCGGGTAATTTGTTGGAAGTGCTTCGAGGCGCTTCCCTTGATGATGAGCACAGTACTCTTATGAGTGCGGTGATTGAGAAGGTTCAGTTCGCCAAGATCGGATTGACCGAAGCCTGCACCAGCCTACTAACAGGCCTTGAGGTAAGTAATGAAAAAGTGTGAGAAAATATCACCCAACAGACAGTAGCCCGTGATACTCTGTTTGGTGTTCGTAAAGAAAAGCCAAACGGAGGGTCAACTAAAAACCATAGGAATCTGATATTACTTGTCTATGTTAACAAATAGGCATTGCTACTGACCGCCGTTGCGCGCACAGCTGAGGTCGCCGGACTCAGGCGGGACCTGGGGCAGGCCGAAGAAGAGCTCGGCCTCGTGAGGAGGCAGCTTGATGATAACAAAGGTAAATGATACCCCATCCGTGTGTCATGTAGAGGAGAAAAATAGGTGATGCTAACAAAAAGCATCATGATTTTTAACAGGGGCCACGACCGAAGTGGCGTCCCTGAAGAAAGCGCTGTCCGAGGCCGAAGCCAAGGCGGCCACGGAGCGCACCGAGCGTGAAAAGCAAGATGCTCGGGTGGGAGAGGTGCAGCAAGAGCTCCAGGAGCTCGGCAAGAAGTTCGAGTCCTTGGAGCATGACTTCAAGAGCAGGAGTATGAGCTTGCGAAGGCCCTCCAGAGTCCGACAGACGCCAAGGCCGAAGCCCAAAAGGCCCTCCAGGAAATCCAGGCGGCCAAAAAGATAGCGGAGGGTAAGGCATTCTTTATGCAAAGCAAGAATGTGGAGGAGACATTTCTTTTGCTTACACAAACTCGGAGCTCTCTAGGGGCGTTCGCAGATTTGCCACGCAGCATTTCGGATGCCACGGAGTTCTATCGTGCTGGAGAGGGGAGCTCAACGGAGAAGCTGTTCTAGTCCCAATATACTGGAGCCAAACACCCAATGCCTCTAAGCGACCAACTGAAGCAATTGGTCAAACTCCACAAGGCGGCCGAACTGGCCATGAAGGACCTCATAGTCCGGATGTGGCCTGGCGAGCCCGTGCCCGATAGTTACTTTGGCCTTATAAAGCGGATGGTGCATGCCTGTCCATGGCTTGAAGTTATTAAGCAGTCTGTTTGTATTGAGGGTGCCCGCCGGGCCTTTGCCCGCGCGAAGATGCATTGGGCCAAGCTAGATGCTGAGAAGATCGTGAAGGATGGACCCCCGGAGGGTAAGGAGTATCGCTACCCCAAAAAATATTATGATGGCGTTATGAAAGGCGCTCGCCTTGTAAACATAATCTTTGAGTGAATGTACTCATGTCATTTTTTTGTAATATGAAAACGAGTTGGTTTGCGCTAAATACCGCTTTGTTGATTTAAAATATTACCTTCTATGTGGCCGTTTATAAAATTCTGAAAGTAGGCTAGTCATCGGCTTCCGCCCCCATGTAACTGGTACTGGGGTGTTCGTGGAAAACCCAAACACTCTTTATCAAAAAATTTGGTCCATTAAGGAGGTGTTTAGCGCAGCGAACAAGGAAATCGAACTATGCGGCTTTATAACTCTCACTTGGCCATAGAAGTCTATAATTTTAAATTTCGGCGAAGCCCCTAGAATTCGGAAGGCCGAACTGGGACGCTATGCACGCCTAAATCGGACAAGGCCGATTCCTCGCCTTAAGCGGAAAAAATGGTTAAGGATTTAGTACGTCTCAAACAGCGACCAGCTCTCGCTGCATCATGACGGTCAGTTTTTGGCTTTCTCTACTAAGGTGCTCGTCCGGAAGAACCAGGACACAATAGTTCTCCCTGCGCTACCTTAGCCGATGTAACGGAACGTAAGGTACCAAAACAAGGGAGCTGGGCTAACCCAACTATTGACCCAAGACATGATTCAGATCTGATGCATATAATGCTATAAGTTCGGGGTGCCGCACTGTCGAAAGTGTTTGGACTTTTCTTGCCATGTTATGGGGCTCAAAACAAAAAAGCCCCTGGCAAACTGATCGTACCAAAGTGTACGGGTGCAATATTAAATAAATATTCAAGGGAAAATATGAAGATAGTAGTAAGAAGCTGACGCTGTATACTATTTCCCATTGTTATCTGGAAAATACGTCCAGGCGTATGTGTACAAGTAATGCATTAAGCGAAAACCAATAGGACTATTTGACATGTCCTATCCAAGGGCAGGCTGCATGCATGTATATAAAACGGGTATAACGATCATTAACAGAGACCACCTGGGTATTCCCTTGTGTGCAAAGCCTCTTGCCTCCTTGGTGTTCCCTCCTGTGGTGAGTCTGATGATCCGGCTCTCTGAAGGGGCTGCCCGAACGTGGGATCCTGAAAGAAAGGAAGAAAAGGGGTATGTGGGCCTCGTGGTGGCTGATCCGCACTGTAGGCCATAGAGTCATCTCGCCTCCACCCATGCCCATGGTATTTTAAGTGCGTAATTATGTACGCGTGGCACGAATGCCGCCTGAATGGGGCTGGGGCGGAGGCCGGATTCATAATCAAGCTCTTGGCATGCCTGATGATCCTGCTGCAGGGTGCTCCGGACTCGCTTGACGGTGTTCGGGGTTGTCATTGCCAAATTGGTTGTTTGTCAAAGGAGGCTGCTTTGTACTTCTGCAGCGAGGGCCGCAGTGTGCTCTTCTGTACGGAGGGAGCGATCTGTGTTTCCATTGACTATTATAACCCCGCGAGGTCCTCGCATCTTGAGCTTAAGGTATGCATAGTGAGGCACCGCGTTGAATCGAGCAAACACAGTTCGTCCAAGTAGTGTATGATATCCACTATGGAAAGGGATGACATCGAAGATTAACTCCTCGCTTCGGAAGTTATCTGGAGATCCAAGACCACTTCCAGTGTTATTGAGCCCGTACAACGGGCCTCTACCCCTGGAGTTACACCCTTGAAGGTGGTTTTGGTGGGTTTGATCTGTGATGGATCGATGCCCATTTTGCGCACTGTATCCTGATAAAGCAGGTTCAAGCTGCTGCCACCGCCCATAAGGACTCGCGTGAGGTGGAATCCGTCGATGATTGGGTCAAGGACCAATGCGGCTGAACCGCCGTGACAGATGCTGGTAGGATGGTCCCTACGATTGAATGTGATCGGGCAGGATGACCATGGGTTGAACTTTGGGGCGACGGGCTCCATCGCATAGACGTCCCGCAGTGCACGCTTTCGTTCCCGCTTGGGAATGTGGGTGGCATAGATCATGTTCACCGTTTTCACCTGGGGGGTGGGATTTCTTCTGTCCCCCAGTGTTCGGACACCGGGGCTCCTCGTCATCATCGTTGTGCAGCCCGTTGTCCTTGTTTTCGACATTCAACTTGCCGGCCTGTTTGAACACCCAGCAATCTCTGTTAGTGTGATTGGCTGGTTTGTCGGGGGTGCCATGAATCTAGCACAGCGGTCGAGTATGCGGTCAAGACTGGACGATCTCGGATTGTTTCTTTTGAATGGCTTTTTCCGTTGACCGGATTTTGAGTTGCTGAATCCGTCATTGACTGCCGTGTCTTCGGCGTTATCACCATTATTCCAACGCTTATGTCTATTGCGCCGTGGCTTTCTGTTATTGTCGTGGACATCTGAAGTGACGGAGTTTCTTGGCGTTGTGCTACTATGAGCCAGCCAGCTTTCCTCGCCCGCGCAAAAGCGGGTCATGAGTGTCGTGAGGGTCGCCATGGACTTCGGTTTTTCTTGACCGAGGTGTCGGGCAAGCCACTCGTCGCGGATATTATGCTTAAAGGCCGCTAGGGCCTCGGCGTCCGGACAATCGACAATTTGGTTCTTTTTAGTTAGGAACCGAGTCCAGAATTTCCTGGCTGACTCTCCGGGCTGTTGGGTAATGTGACTTAAGTCATCAGCATCCGGTGGTCGCACGTAAGTGCCTTGGAAGTTGTCGAGGAAAGCGTCCTCAAGATTTTCCCAACTGCCGATGGAGTTCGCCCGCAGGCTATTCAACCAATGTCTGGCTGGTCCTTTAAGCTTAAGGGGAAGATACTTGATGGCATGTAGATCATCACCGCGAGCCATGTGGATGTGGAGAAGGAAATCTTCGATCCATACCGCGGGGTGTGTTGTACCATCGTATGATTCGATGTTTACGGGTTTAAACCCTTCTGGGAATTCATGATCCATTACTTCATCAGTGAAGCAGAGGGGGTGTGTGGCGCGCCCTCGTGATGGCATGAAGTCTGGTCGGTTTCAGCCCGGCCGGACTTATTATTATTATATTTGGCGTGACGATCATCGTCATGTGCTATGGCGTGCCCCCGTGATCCGTAGATCGATCTTGGTTGTCCTGCGTTGTTTTCCAATATGTCTCGCAGGTCCTGCATGTTGCCCCGAGCCGTAGTGAACTGGCGTCGGGGTGCGGGTTGGTATCCGGCCTGATATGCCGTTTTATCCCGGCCACGAGGTGGCCGGTCAGCCTCATCTTGTGCTGGTAGCGTAGGCTCTACGGCCTCCTCCTCTAGGTGAGGTAGCAACTTGTGCTTTGGGTAACCGTTGGTGGGGGGCTCGAGTCCGTATTCCTTGGCCGCCAGGACCTTGGTCCATCTGTCTGCGAGCAGATCTTGATCAGCTTGGAGCTGTTGCTGCTTCTTTTTCAGGCTTCTTGCAGTGGCTATAAGCCGCCGTTTAAAGTGCTCCTGCTCTATGGGATCCTCAGGTACGCCGAATTCATCATCACCGAGGCTCACCTCGTCTTCGGAGGGAGGCATGTAGTTGTCATCCTCCGCGTATCCGTCCATTGCCTATTTCTCTGGGCTGACCAGCCCGTGCTCCTATTCGGCCTGTTCAAAGGCAGGCTGATCAGGGTTGTATTCATCTTCGGCAGCATCCGGATTGTTTTCATCTCCTATGCCGATATTGTTGTGGCGGGGCTTAGAGCGGCGCTGATGATGCCCATGCTTTGATTTCCTCCCTGAGGGGTTATCTTCTGTTGCCTCATCGCCATTGTTGTCCTTGGGGGTGTCCACCATATATATATATCATATGAAGAGGTGGCAGTCCAGCGCCTTGTGGGCGATGGTTCCTGTTCTTCTCCCGCATCGTCGTCTATACCGTCGATGTCTTCGGAGTCGAAGTCGAGCACGTCGGTCAAGTCATCGACCGTGGCTATGAAGTGGGTGGTGGGTGGGTAACAAATTTCTTCATCGCCTTCTTCCCACTCGAGCCGAACATAGTTCAGCCAGGAATCTCCTGACAGAGAGAGAGAGACCTCAATGAATTTAGCACGTCTCTGAAGGGCGAATGCTAAAAGATATCCACGGCGGTGAACTCCATGATTGGAGCCCAATCAGATTCGATGGGCATGGATGCACGCGGTCCGAAACCTATGACCAAAGACAAGTCTGGGGGTCCAGAGACATAGATTTCTTTAGGAGGGGAGTCTGTGTTTGGCTCCAACGCCGATAGGTGTGCGACCTCCGTGGCGGGGTCCATCCACCCGTCCTTGGATGGCACGATCTGCTCTAGATCGAAGCCCGGAGCTATAGTAGGCGTGATATCCCGAATACTGTCCAACGGCAGATCTAAGTCATGCGCGTGGTGATTGTTCGGCGCTCCTGACATGGGCTCGAATCCGTCGAAGATCAAGTCTCCGTGGATGTCGGCAGTGTATTTTAGGTTCCCGAACCTAACCTGATCATGGCCAGGGGCGTAGCTGTCGATCTACTCCAGATGGCCAAGCGAGTTGGCCCGCAGTGCGAAGCCGCCGAACACGAAGATCTATCCGAGGAGCAAAGTCTCACCCCGGACGACGTTGTTGAAGGTTGGAGAAGCCATCGAGCCTTACAACGACGACACAGAGGAACTCTCAATGAAAGCACCAATGTCGGTGTCAAAACCGGCGGATCTCGGGCAGGGGGTCCCGAACTGTGCGTCTAAGGCTAATGGTAACAAGAGACTGGGGACACGATGTTTACCCAGGTTCGGGCCCTCTCGATGGAGGTAATACCCTACTTCCTGTTTGATTGATCTTGATGATATGAGTATTACAAGAGTTGATCTACCACGAGATCGTAGAGGCTAAACCCTAGAAGCTAGCCTATGATTATGATTGTCCTTGTCCTACGGACTAAACCCTCCGGTTTATATAGACATCGGAGGGGGCTAGGGTTACACAAAGTCGGTTACAGAGAAGGAGATCTATCATCCGGATCGCCAAGCTTGCCTTCCACGCAAAGGAGAGTCCCATCCGGACATGGGACGAAGTCTTCAATCTTGTATCTTCATAGTCCAACAGTCCGGCCAAAGTATATAGTCCGGCTGTCCGGATACCCCCTTATCTAGGACTCCCTCAATGATCCCCATGTAATTCTCAACTTGAAGCTTCTTATTTAGAAGAGCTTGACAAGTTATCGTCTCCTGTTGTTGTTAATGATGATGCTTGTGCTACTAACTCTATTACTTGTGAAGCATCCATTTTGTAGGAGAATGTTGAGCTACGGGCTCAACTTGAGTTGCTATCTAGCAATTATGGGAAATTGGAAGAAAGCCATGAAAAGCTCTCAAGCTCTCATGATGATCTTCTAGTATCCCATAATGTGCTAAAGATAGCTCATGAGGCCATGATTGCTAAGGTAACATCTAGTGAGCCTCACGTGGATACTAGCACTACTTCAAGTCAAAATGCTATATTGCCATGTGCTAGTCCTTGTAATTCATCTACTCACAATGTTGGTTCATCTTGTGACGAATTGCTTTCCTTGCCTTATTTTTCTAACGATGAAGCTTATACTTCCTCTAGTACTTGTGATGAGACTAACCATGTAGAGGAAATCAAAGAGCTCAAGGCCCAAGTCACCTCTTTGAAGAAAGACTTGGAAAAGAGTCATGAAGGGAAATCCACACTCAACAATATCTTGAGTGTGCAAAAATCTCCCAATGACAAAGGTGGACTTGGATTCAACTCGAATAAGAAGAAGAAGTCCAAGATGAACAAGAAGAAGGGCCAAAAACAAGTCAAGAATTCGGCCAAGATTATTTGCTTCAAGTGCAAGATTGAAGGGCATCATGTTAGATCTTGCCCATTGAAGAAGAAGGCCATTAGTGACAAGCAACAAGGGAAGCAGTCACAAGTTCATTCTCGTGCTCAAGCTCAAGTTGAAGAAAGGCTCTTCTGAAGAAAACTCAAGCTAATGCTTCTCAAGTTGATAAATCAAGTGAGAAGAAAATGAAGAGTAGACGTTGCTACCTATGTCGTGAGAAAGGTCACCTCGCTTCTTCATGCACTAGTGGTAACTTATCCAACCCAACTATTATTGATGATATCTATTCTCTTGGGAAGGATAAGGATGGTAATGTGTTTTCCAAGTTTGTTGGTACTCAAAGTGGTTTGAAGCAAAGAACCATTTGGGTTGCCAAGCCTATTGTGACTAACCTCTTAGGACCCAACATGGTTGGGGACCAACAAGCTCAAACTTGGTCAATAGGTGTCTTTGGAGGGCATTGGGGACTTGGCTAGATTATGAAGAATTAAGGGGACTTCATCATTCTTATTGTCTCAAGCCAAGTCATTCAGATTATCAAGTTTCTATCTTATATCCTATGTTCCTCCTTGTGGTAACTCGTGCTTAAATTGTTTACATTGAAAGTTACTTGCCCCCTTGCATGTTTTGGTTTTGTTCCTTGCATGTGTTTGTATATGTTGTGCCGCCAATTTGCTTATCTTGATAAATCAAGTATGTGTATGTTGGTTTGCACATCATGTATGTGTGTGTCGTGCGTTGAGCCTTTATGCCTCATGTTTGTATCTTAGTTGGCTCGTGTGAGAGATTAATGGAATATCCCATTGTGGGGGAGTGATGTGCCTTGTGCACCTCACAATCCTATAAGTGTGTGTACATGAGGAATACCATCTAGTGTTGATATTACAAGATTATCTAGTCGCTATGTGGTATGTCTTCTCATGAGAAATTCAAATTCTAAATAGTCCATTAATTATCTCTTGTTGGATTCTTATTGCCTCTTGTGAAGTTTTCTTTGGTATCACATTATGGGGGAGTAATGTGATATGTGCAAATTACAAGCCTAGAAAATGTGTACATTTGAGATATTATCACCTAGAATTGATACTATAAATTATCTTGTTCCTAGGTGGCATGTTAGCTCTACAATTTGTAATTTGCTTGTGTTTGGTGTGAAATGATGTTAGATATCCTTGCTATCTACCACCGGGGATTATTTCAAAATACTTCTTGTCTTTTGACAATTGGTACTCACTTATGTGTAGTAGAAATTATCGTTCATCTTTACATTAGATTTTGCTTTTATTTGCCTTATATCTTGCCAAGGATTGTGTCAACTCCTTTGTCTTCCATACCACTTGTGGATCTTGTTAATTTCTTGATCTTGTCTAGTGTTTTCTAGATATAGTAATAGTGGTGATCCCAACTTGTGCATTTTTGTATTCAAATGCAAATTCTCTATAATGCACTACTCTTGGGGGAGCTATCCTATTTTCTATAAAACTCTCATCTTGTGATCCTTATCAAGTGTGTTTTGGTGGAAGGCAAGCCGTTTCTTTTTGGTACTTGTGCCATCATGAAACTTAGTAGACGGCTTGGTTTATTTGGAACCATCCTCTCTTTTGGGAGTTTGATATCTCTCTTTTTGCGTGTATCAATGGATATCTCATTCCTTGATGTATCTTTCAAGTGTTATCCTCCAAGTGATGATTTATTCATTTGGTATCTTTTCTTCTCGTGGTATTCCTTTGTCAATTGGTTCCGGTTCTTGAAAGTCTTGATCATGCATATTAACTTCATGTAGTTTCTTTGGCATGCTTTATTTCTTTGACCCAAGATATAGGGAAACTCCACCAAGTCTCAAATTGGATGAGATGTGCATTAAATTCAGTTTCATATGTTCATGCACATATTTATGTGGAGTTTGTCCTATGTATTGTTGGTTCTCTAACTCCTTGGTCCCAATGAGTTTGGGTACCATTTTGTTTGTGTTGTTGTTCTAGGAACAATTGGAGATGCATTGAATGCTCGGCTCACTCACAAGGAAGGTGGTGTCACCATGTGCTTATTAGAGTCAAGCTAGGATGCTCAATAAACTACTATCTACTACCTTCAATTGGTTCCTTCTACATCCTTCCAATGATATCTCAGTAACAAGTATCTATTCATGCATTCTTTTCTTGCATTCAACCTTGTGTAGGTTGCATCTTAGCATGATTTTCATTCCATCTTGTGATACTTGTTTCCTTTCTCAAAGCATCTCAACGATGATCTCATGTTGCTAGTTGTAATGTCTTTGATGGTTGTGTGGTAGGAATTAATTTATATAAAATAAGACCATATGTAGCCATGTGCTATGCTTTCAAGCAAATATCTTATAGGTATATTTATGGCTTCCTTGTGGATATCTGATACGTCTCTGTCGTATCTATAATTTTTGATTGTTCCATGCCAATATTCTTCAACTTTCAGGTACTTTTGGCAACTTTTTATACTATTTTTGGGACTAACATATTGATCGAGTGCCCAGTGCCAGTTCCTCTTTGTTGCATGTTTTATGTTTCGCAGAAACCCAATATCAAAAGGAATCCAAATGGGATAAAAACGGACGGAGAATTATTTTGGGATATTTGGGATTTTCCGGAGGAAGAATCAACGTGAAACGGTGTCTGAGGTGGCCACAAGACAGGGGGGCGTGCCCACCCCCTGGGTGCGCCTGGCACTCTCGTGGGCCACCCGTTAGGCGGTTGATGCTCTTCTTTTGCTGCAAGAAAGCTAATTTTATGAGAAAAATCTGGGCGAAAGATTCACCCCAATTGGAGTTACAGATCTCCAGATATAAAGGAAACGGTGAAGGGGCAGAATCAGAGAACGCAGAAACAGAGAGATAGCTCTAATCTCTGAGGGGCTCTCGCCCCTCCCACGCCATGGGAGCCAAGGACCAGAGGGAAACTCTTCTCCCATCTAGGGAGGAGGTCAAGGAAGAAGAAGAAGGGGACCCCTCTCCCCCTTTCTTCCGGTGGTGCCGGAGCGCTGCCGGGGGCCATCATCATCACCGCGATCTTCACCAACAACTTCACCGCCTTCATCACCAACTCTTCCCCCCTCTATGCAGGGGTGTAACCTCTCTCTTACCCGCAGTAATCTCTACTTAAACATGGTGCTCAATGCTATATATTATATCCCAATGATGTATGGCTATCTTATGATGTTTGAGTAGATCCGTTTTGTCCTATGGGTTAATTGATGATCGTGATTGTTTGAGTTGTATGTTTTATTATTGGTGCTGTCCTATAGTGCTCTCCATGTCGTGCAAGCGTGAGGGATCCCCGCCGTAGGGTTTGCAATATGTTTATGATTTGCTTATGGTGGGTGGAGTGAGTGACAGAAGCACATACCCGAGTAAGTAGGTTGTTTGTGTATGGGATAAAAGGGGACTTGATACTTTAATGCTATGGTTGGATTTTACCTTAATGAATCTTTAGTAGTTGCAGATGCTTGCTAGAGTGCCAATCATAAGTGCATATGATCCAAGTAGAGAAAGTATGTTAGCTTATGCCTCTCCCTCAGATAGTATTGCAATAGTGATTACCGGTCTAGTTATCGATTGCCTAGGGACAAATAACTTTCTCGTGACAAAATGCTCTCCACTAATATTTACTTTATTGCTTCTTTAGCTAAACAGCCCCTAGTTTTTATTTACATGTTCTTTATTATCTTGCAAACCTATCAAACATCACCTACAAAGTACTTCTAGTTTCATACTTGTTCTAGGTAAAGCAAACATCAAGCGTGCGTAGAGTTGTATCGGTGGTCGATAGAACTTGAGGGAATATTTATTCTACCTTTAGCTCCTCGTTGGGTTCGACACTCTTACTTATCGAAAACTGTTGCGATCCCCTACACTTGTGGGTAATAAAGACCTTTTTCTAGCGCCGTTGCCGGGGATCAATAGCGTGGGGTGAATATTCTCGTGTGTGCTTGTTTGATTTATCACTAAGTAATTTTTATTTGCTGTTCTAAGTTGTTCTCTATCTTTAGTTATGGATATGGAACACAAAATACCAAAAAAATTAGGTGTACTTGCTACTCATGGAGATGGGGTAACTCCTAAAACCCCCGATGCTCATTATGTTCAAGATATTATATACTACTTTGATAATCCTGAGAAAACCCCATTCAACTTTATAATGGGAGACACGTTGGATCAACGTGAATACTTTAGGGATTATCGCTCGACACAAAAGGGAAACTATTATGGGATCAATTTATTATGTTGCGTTGGTATGCTCGTCAACTATGCGTGAGATATGATATTACTTGTTGCTCTAGGATGAAGGCTCCACACCTTCCCTTTTCATGCAAATTTAATGATAATGAAACCTTAGCTTCTTATGCTAATGGTAGATATGATTACTATGATGTGGAACAAATAGAAGAATTTTTTGCCTTTATGGGTGCTTATGAGATTGAATCTATGTTTAAAGAGTTTGATGATTTTGATGATTCAGTTTATAGACCAGAAAATCTTGATATACTTTGATATTGCTATGAAAATTATGAGTACAATTACTATATTAATGCACTTATTGAGAAAGTCTCCGCTGTCCAAGAAGAGACTAATATTTTGCAGGAAGCTATGGAAGAAGAAATTGATGAAACTGTGAGCTCATTGGATGAAAAAGATGATGAGGAGAGCGAAGAACAAAAGAAGGAAGAGCAGATTGATCACCCGTCCCCACCTTCTAATGAGAGTAACTCTTCAACTCATACATTGTTTAATTCCCCTTCGTGCTTACCGAAGGATGATTGCTATGATGATTTGTTATGATCCCTTGAATTTGTTTGAAATATCCCTTTTTGATGATGCTTGCTATGCTTGTGGCCAAGATGCCAATATGAATTATGCTTATGGAGATGAACTTGCTATAGTTCCTTATGTTAAACATGAAATTGTTGCTATTGCACCCACGCATGATAGTCCTATTATCTTTTTGAATTCTCCCGACTACACTATATCGGAGAAGTTTGCGCTTAGTAAGGATTATATTGATGGGTTGCCTTTTACCATTGCACATGATGATTTTGATAGATATAATATGCATGTGCTTGCTGCTCCTACTTGCAATTATTATGAGAGAGGAACTATATCTCCACCTCTCTATGTTTCCACCGTGATAGAATTGCAAGAAACTGCTTTTACTATGCATTGGCCTTTACTTGGTGTGCATGAATTGATCTTTTATGACATGTAGATGCATAGGAAGAGAGTTATACTTCGTTGTTGCTTGATATATGTTACTTTGTGCTCACTACTAAATTACAAATCACTGTTAATTAAAGTTGGCTTTTATATACCTTGGGATCCGGGTGGATTCATTACTTGAGCACTAAATACCTAGCTTAATGGCTTTAAAGAAAGCGCTGCCAGGGAGACAACCCGGAAGTTTTAGAGAGTCATTTATTTCTGTTGAGTGCTTTTATATAGTTTAAAAACAAAAAAATAAAGAGGGGAGCCCAAAAACTTTTCAAAAAGGAAAGTGAAAGTGAGAAAGACAAGCATTGTTGAAGTGGGAGAGCTCCTTGAACTCTGTTCATGCTCACAGAAACTTTGTGAATCTTAATTACAGAAACTTTTCATAAAAATTAAATATCCCCTTGTACAATTCCATTGTATTATAAAAATAATGTGCCAAGGTTTGCCTTTAGGATGTTTACAATGCTTGTTGGTTTGTACGGCGCATGACAGAAACTTTGGCTGTAGTGCTCAATTTTACATTTTTAATTGGAATGACAAATGGTTCTTATTCCTTTTGCACCGTATTTCTATACAATGTGTTTATTTTTAATAATTTTGGTAGAATTTTTGGGGGTACCAGAAGTATGGTGAATGTTCAGATTGCTACAGACTGTTCTGTTTTTGACAGATTCTGTTTTTGATGCACAGTTTGCTTGTTTTGATGAAACTATCAATTTATAGCAGTGGATTAAGCCATGGAAAAGCTATATTACAGTAGACACAATGGAAAAACAAAATATGAATTGGTTTGCTACAGTACTTAGAGTAGTGATTTGCTTTATTATACTAACGGATCTTACCAAGTTTTCTGTTGAAGTTTTGTGTGGATGAAGTGTCTAATCGAGGAGGTCTCGATATGAGGAAAAGGAAGAGAGGCAAGAGCTCAAGCTTGGGGATGCCCGAGGCACCCCAAGTAAATATTCAAGGAGACTCAAGCGTCTAAGCTTGGGGATGCCCCGGAAGGCATCCCCTCTTTCTTCAACAAGTATCGGTATGTTTTCGGATTCGTTTCGTTCATGCGATATGTGCAAGTCTTGGAGCGTCTTTTGCATTTAGTTTTCACTTTTCTTTTATGAACCATGCTGGTATGAGATAGTCCTTGATTTATTTATAGAATGCTCTTTGCACTTCACTTAAATCTTTTGAGTGTGGCTTTATAGAATGCTTCATATGCTTCACTTATATCATTTGAAGTTTGGATTGCCTGTTTCTCTTCACATAGAAAACCGCCATTTGTAGCATGATCTTTTGCTTCACCTATAATTATTAGAGCATGGGCATATCTTTTGTAGAAAGAATTAAACTCTCTTGCTTCACTTATATCTATTTAGAGAGATGACAGGAATTGGTCACTCACATGGCGAGTCATAAAATCCTACATATACTTGTAGATCACTGAATATGATATGTTTGATTCCTTGCAATAGTTTTGCGATATAAAGGTGGTGATATTAGAGTCGTGCTAGTTGAGTAATTGTGAAATTGAGAAATACTTGTGTTGAGGTTTGCAAGTCCCATAGCATGCACGTATGGTGAACCGTTATATAATGAAGTTGGAGCATGAGGTGTTCTTTGATTGTCTTCCTTATGAGTGGCAGTCGGGGACGAGCGATGGATTTTTCCTACCAATCTATCCCTCTTGGGGCATGCGTAGTAGTTTGCTTCGAGGGCTAAGTAGACTTTTGCAATAAGTATATGAGTTCTTTATGACTAATGTGAGTCCATGGATATACGCACACTCATCCTTCCACTTTGCTAGCCTCTATTTTACCGCGCAACTTTCGCCGGTAGCATGCACCCATTATTTACCTTCCTCAAAACAGCCACCATACCTACCTATTATGGCACTTCCATAGCCATTTCGAGATATATTGCCATGCAACTTTCCACCGTTCCATTTATTATGACACATTCCATCATTGTCATATTGCTCTTTGCATGATCATGTAGTTGACATCGTATTTGTGGCAAAGCCACCTTCATGATTTGCATACAAATCGCTCTTGATTCATTGCATATCCCGGTACACCGCCGGAGGCATTCATATAGAGTCATATCTTTGTTGTAATATTGAGTTGTAAGTAAATAAAAGTGTGATGATCATCATTATTAGAGCATTGCCCCAGTGAGGAAAGGATGATGGAGACTATGATTCCCCCACAAGTCGTGATGAGACTCCGGATTTTATGAAAAAT
Organism: Triticum dicoccoides; assembly: GCF_002162155.2. Classification (NCBI taxonomy): domain Eukaryota; kingdom Viridiplantae; phylum Streptophyta; class Magnoliopsida; order Poales; family Poaceae; genus Triticum; species Triticum dicoccoides. The sequence continues at coordinate 602,787,976 of NC_041389.1, forward strand.
AAAAGAGGCCAAAAAGCCCAAATGAAAAAAAGAGGCTAAAGAAGCCCACCAAAAAATAAAATAAAAAAGAAAAAAGAAGAAAAAAGAAAATAAAAATAAAAAAGGAGAGAAAAAGAGAGAAGGGGCAATGTTACTATCCTTTTACCACACTTGTGCTTCAGAGTAGCATCATGTTCTTCATAGAGAGAGTCTCCTATGCTTTCACTTTCATATACTAGTGGGAATTTTTCATTATAGAACTTGGCTTGTATATTCCAATGATGGGCTTCCTCAAAATGCCCTAGGTCTTCGTGAGCAAGCAAGTTGGATGCACACCCACTTAGTTTCTTTTGTTGAGCTTTCATATATTTATATCTCTAGTGCATCCGTTGCATGGCAATCCCTACTCACTCACATTGATATCTATTGATGGGCATCGCCATAGCCCGTTGATACGCCTAGTTGATGTGAGACTTTCTTCTCCCTTTTTGTCCTCTCAACCACCACCAAATACCACCATAGTGCTATGTCCATGGCTTGCGCTCATGTATTGCGTAAGAGTTGAAAAAGCTGAAGCGCGTTAAAAAGTATGAACCAATTTCTTGGCTCATCATCGGGGTTGTGCATGATGGGAGCATTTTGTGTGACGAAGATGGAGCATAGCCAGACTATATGATTTTGTAGGGATGAGCTTTCTTTGGCTATGTTATTTCGATAAGACATAATTGCTTGGTTGGTAGGCTTGAAGTATTATTGTTTTTATGTCAAATGATAGACTATTGCCTTGAATCACTCGTGTCTTAATATTCATGCCATGATTAGACTTATGATCAAGATTATGCTAGGTAGCATTCCACATCAAAAATTATCTTTTTTTATCATTTACCTACTCGAGGACGAGCAGGAATGAAGCTTGGGAACGCTGATACATCTCCGTCGTATCTATAATTTTTGATTGTTCCATGCCAATATTCTTCAACTTTCATACACTTTTGGCAACTTTTTATACTATTTTTGGGACTAACATATTGATCCAGTGCCCAGTGCCAGTTCCTATTTGTTGCATGTTTTATGTTTCACAGAAACCCAATATCAAACGGAATCCAAATGGGATAAAAATGGATGGAGAATTATTTTGGAATATTTGGGATTTTCCGGAGGAAGAATCAACGCGAAACGGTGTCTGAGGTGGCCACGAGACAGGGGGCGCGCCCACCCCCCTGGGCGCGCCTGGCACTCTTGTGGGCCACCCGTAATGCGGTTGATGCTCTTCTTTTGCCGCAAGAAAGCTAATTTTATGAGAAAAATCTGGGCGAAAGATTCACCCCAATCTAAGTTACAGATCTCCAGATATAAAGGAAACGGTGAAGGGGCAGAATCAGAGAAGGCAGAAACAGACAGATAGATCCAATCTGGGAGGGGCTCTCGCCCCTCCCACGCCATGGGAGCCAAGGACCAGAGGGGAAACCCTTCTCCCATCTAGGGAGGAGGTCAAGGAAGAATAAGAAGAAGGGGAGCCCTCTCCCCCTTGCTTCCGGTGACGCCGGAGCGCTGCCGGGGGCCATCATCATCACCGCGATCTTCACAAACAACTTCACCGCCTTCATCACCAACTCTTCTCGCCTCTATGCAGCAGTGTAACCTCTCTCTTACCCGCTGTAATCTCTACTTAAACATGGTGCTCAACACTTTATATTATATCCCAATGATGCATGGCTATCTTATGATGTTTGAGTAGATCCGTTTTGTCCTATGGGTTAATTGATGATCGTGATTGGTTTGAGTTGCATGTTTTATTATTGGTGTTGTCCTATAGTGCTCTCTGTGTCGCGCAAGTGTGAGGGATCCCCGCTGTAGGGTTTGCAATATGTTTATGATTTGCTTATGGTGGGTGGCGTGAGTGACAGAAGCACAAACCCGAGTAAGTAGGTTGTTTGCGTATGGGATAAAAGGGGACTTGATACTTTAATGCTATGGTTGGGTTTTACCTTAATGAATATTTAGTAGTTGTGGATGCTTGCTAGAGTTCCAATCATAAGTGCATATGATCCAAGTAGAGAAAGTATGTTAGCTTATGCCTCTCCCTCAAATATTATTGGAATAGTGATTACCGGTCTAGTTATCGATTGCCTAGGGACAAATAACTTTCTCGTGACAAAAAGCTCTCCACTAATATTTACTTTATTGCTTCTTTAGCTAAACATCCCCTAGTTTTTATTTACGTGTTCTTTATTATCTTGCAAACCTATCAAACATCACCTACAAAGTACTTCTAGTTTCATACTTGTTCTAGGTAAAGCGAACGTCAAGCGTGCGTAGAGTTGTATCGGTGGTCGATAGAACTTGAGGGAATATTTATTCTACCTTTAGCTCCTCTTGGGTTCGACACTCTTACTTATCGAAAACTGTTGCGATCCCCTACACTTGTGGGTTATCAGTATCTTGTTCCTTCTTGTTGTAACTATCTCGTGAGTACATCCTTCTTTGTTGATTCATCTTCCTAGAATCTTATACACTTGAGAGGAGTTGCATATTGATACGTCTCCAACGTATCTATAATTTATGAAGCATTCATGCTATTATATTATCTGTTTTGAATGATTATGGGCTTTATTATACACTTTTATATTACTTTTGGGACTAACCTATTACCGGAGGCCAAGCCCATATTGATGTTTTATTGCATATTTCAGTATTTCGAAGAAAAGGAATATCAAACGGAGTCCAAACGGAATGAAACCTTCGGCAGCGTGATTTTTTGGAAGAATATCATCCGACAGACTTGGAGTTCACGTCAGAAGAGCCTCGAGGAGGCCAGGAGATAGGAGGGCGCGCCCACCCCTCCTGGGCGCGCCCCCTGTCTCGTGGGCCCCTCGAGCACCCCTCGACCGACTTCTTTCGCCTATATAAGTCCATGTACCCTAAAAACACCGAGGGAGAAGATAGATCGGGAGTTCCACCACCGCAAGCCTCTGTAGCCACCAAAAACCTCTCGGGAGCCCGTTCCGGCACCCTGCCGTAGGGGGGGATCCCTCACCGGTGGCCATCTTCATCATCCCAGCGCTATCCATGACGAGGAGGGAGTAGTTCACCCTCGGGGCTGAGGGTATGTACCAGTAGCTATGTGTATGATCTCTCTCTCTCGTGTTCCCTCTATGGCACGATCTTGATGTATCCCGAGCTTTGTTATTATAGTTGGATCTTATGATGTTTCTCCCCCTCTACTCTCTTGTAATGGATTGAGTTTTCCCTTTGAAGTTATCTTATCGGATTGAGTCTTTAATGATTTCAAAACACTTGATGTATGTCTTGCCGTGCTTATCTGTGGTGACAATGGGATATCATGTGCCACTTGATGTATGTTTTGGTGACCAACTTGCGGGTTCCGCCCATGAACCTATGCATAGGGGTTGGCACACGTTTTCATCTTGACTCTCCGGTAGAAACTTTGGGGCACTCTTTGAAGTACTTTGTGTTGGTTGAATAGATGAATCTGAGTGTGATGCATATCGTATAATCATGCCCACAGATACTTGAGGTGACAATGGATTATCTAGGTGACATTAGGGTTTTGGTTGATTTGTGTCTTAAGGTGTTATTCTAGTACGAACTCTTGAATAGATTGATCCGAAAGAATAACTTTGAGGTGGTTTCGTACCCTACCATAATCTCTTCGTTTGTTCTCTGCTATTAGTGGCTTTGGAGTGACTCTTTGTTTGCTTGTTGAGGGATTGTTCTATGATCTATCTATGTTATTATTGTTGAGAGAACTTGCACTAGTGAAAGTATGAACCTTAGGCCTTGTTTCCTACCATTGCAATACTGTTTACGCTCACTTTTATCATTAGTTACCTTGCTGTTTTTATAATTTCAGATTACAAATACCTTTATCTACCATCCATATTGCACTTGTATCACCATCTCTTCGCCGAACTAGTGCACCTATACAATTTACCATTGTATTGGGTGTGTTGGGGACACAAGAGACTCTTTGTTATTTGGTTGCAGGGTTGTTTGAGAGAGACCATCTTCATCCTACGCCTCCCACGGATTGATAAACCTTAGATCATCCACTTGAGGGAAATTTGCTACTGTCCTACAAACCTGTGCACTTGCAGGGCCAACAACGTCTACAAGAAGAAGGTTGTGTAGTAGACATCAAGCTCATTTCTGGCGCCGTTCCCGGGGTGGCTAGGTAAGCGGCACCCACACCCCGTCAACTAAGCTCTTTTTTGGCGCCGTTGCCGGGGAGGTGAGTGCTTGAAGGTATATCTTTAGATCTTGCAATCGAATCTTTATGTTTCTTGTTTTATCACTAGTTTAGTTTATAAAAGAAAACTACAAAAAAATGGAATTGAGTTTGTCTCATACGCTTCATCTTTTTAATATATTTCGTGAAAACGATGGAAAGGAAAATTGTACTCAAGTGCTAGAAGAAGAAATCTATAAAATGTTTTGCACTAAATCATTGAATGATGAACATGATTGCAATGTTGTTAGTATGAATTCTTTGAATACCCATGATGCTAATGATATGCAAAGCCACAAGCTTGGGGATGTTATGTTTGATGAAGATGATATGTTTAGTCCCCCAAGTTTTGATGAGAAAATTTATTATGATGAAAGCATGCCTCCTATTAATGATGATTATATTAATGAAAGTGGGTTTGGAAGAGTGTCAACTTTAGGTAGTATTGATCCCATTATTTTGGAGGGTGTTTAATCTTATTGTGATAATTATGAATGTGGATTTGGAGAGTTCATGACTTTATTTAGTGATGATTCCACTATTTTGGAAGAGGTTCCAATTGACTATGAGAACAAGGTTGCTATCTATGATGATTATTGTGATGACTTGTATGCTATTAAGAATAAAAATAACCATGAAACTTGTCATCATGATTTTAGTTTTCAATTGGATTATGCCTCACATGATAGTTATTTTGTTGAGTTTGCTCCCACTATTATTCATGAGAAGAAATTTGCTTATGTGGAGAGTAGTAAAATTTCTATGCTTGTAGATCATGAAAGGAATGCTTTAGGTGCTGGTTATATTGTTAAATTCATTCATGATGATACTGAAAATTATTATGAGGGAGGAACATATGCTTGTAGGAATTGCAATAATATTAAGTTTCCTCTCTATGTGTTGAAAATTTTGAAGCTATGCTTGTTTTACCTTCCTATGCTAGTTGATTATTGTTCCCATAAGTTATTTGCTCACAAAATCCCTATGCATAGGAAGTGGGTTAGACTTAAATGTGCTAGTCATATTCTTCATGATGCTCTCTTTATGTTTCAATTCTTATCTTTTATGTGAGCATCATTGAAAATCATCATGCCTAGCTAGGGGCGTTAAACGATAGCGCTTGTTGGGAGGCAACCCAATTTATTTTTGTTCTTTAATTTTTGCTCCTGTTTAGTAATAAATAATTCATCTAGCCTCTGGTTAGATGTGGTTTCATGTTTTAATTAGTGTTTGTGCCAAGTAGAACCTTTGGGAAGACTTGGGTGAAGTCTTTATGATCTTGCTGTAAAAAACAGAAACTTTGCGCTCACGAGATTAGCTGCCATTTTTTACAGAAGAGTGCTTTTAGGTTGATTCTTTTTTCAGATAATTAATAGACAAATTCCTCAGGTTCACCAATTTATTTCAGAATTTTGGGAGTTCCAGAAGTATACGTTTTATACAGATTACTACAGCCTGTTCTGTTTTTGACAGATTCTGTTTTCTATGTGTTGTTTGCTTATTTTGATGCATCTATGGCTAGTATTAAGTGGTATGAACCATAGAGAACTTGGAATACAGTAGGTTTTCATTACAGTACCTAAGTGGTGGTTTGTTTTCTTTTACTAACGGAGCTTATGAGTTTTGTTTTGAGTTTCGTGTTGTGAAGTTTTCAAGTTTTGGGTAAAGATTCGATGAACTATGGAATAAGGAGTGGCAAGAGCCTAAGCTTGGGGATGCTAAAAGCACCCCAAGGTAATATTCAAGGACAACCAAGAGCCTAAGCTTGGGGATGCACCGGAAGGCATCCCCTCTTTCGTCTTCGTTCATCGGTAACTTTACTTGGAGCTATATTTTTATTCGCCACATGATATGTGTTTTGCTTGGAGCGTCATTATCTTTTGTTAGTATTTGCTTGCTGTTATTTATAATAATGTTTTGCATCCTTATTTTCAATAAAAATGTCAAGGATAGCCTTTACCATGCTTATTTTGCTAGTATACATGTTGCTGTTTGAAAACAGAAAGTTTACCGCTGTTGCAAAAATTCCCTAGAAAAGTCAGAGAGTGATATAGTGTTGAATCTTTTTGCATAATGATCTCTGATAAATCTTTTAAAGCGTATTATTTTGCTTATAATTTTTGGAGTTAGGTAAGTATGATGAATCTTATATTCTTTACAGACTATACTGTTTTGGCAGATTGCTGTTATGTTTACATTGTTTGCCTATGTTTGCTTGTTTAATGATTCTATTTGAGGACAGGAGTATTAAATATGCAGAGACATTTAATATGCAATGTTGAATAATAATATTAGTAATTTGTTACAGTAGAAGATGATAAGGTTTTGCATTGATTTATACTAACTTATCTCACGAGTTCTTGTTGAGTTTGGTGTGGATGAAGCTTTCGAGATTTAGGAAACCAACATATAAAAGGAATTAAGGAGACACAAAAGCTCAAGCTTGGGGATGCCCAAGACACCCCAAGATAATATTTCAAGAAGTCTCAAGCAGCTAAGCTTGGGGATGCCCCGGTAGGCATCCCACCTTTCTTCTTCAACAACTATAGGTTAGTATCGGTTTAACCTAAGTTTTTGCTTCTTCACATGAGTTGTGCTATCCTTGCAATGTCATTTTGTTTTGTTTTGCTTGATGTTTGAATAAAATACCAAGATCTGAAATTCTTAAACGAGAGAGAGAGTCTTCATATAGCTACATAATTATTTAACTACTCATTGATCTTCACTTATATCTTTTTGGAGTAGTTTTTCATTTACTCGTGTGCTTCACTTATATCCTATGAGTAAATGGTTGAATGATTTGAATGTCATAAATCTGAAATTACATATGTTTCATTTGCTTATCCCATGGGGAGTAATGAGTTTACATCTAAGAAGTAGAGGTTGTAAATTTATTGACGGTTAGCAAGCATTGTATTGGTCATTTGAAAAATTCATGAAAGAATGTTGAAGGAAGAGAGATTTCACATATAAATATACTATCATGGACATCTTTTATAATTGTGAGCACTCATTAAGTATGACATGCTAAAGAGTTGGTGTTGGAGAAGGAAGACAACGTAATGGGTTATGTTTTCTCACATCTCAGTTAAAGTATATTGTCATGGATCATTCAAACATGTTGAGCTTGCCTTTCCCCCTCATGCTAGCCAAAATTCCTAGCACCAAGTAGAGATACTACTTGTGCTTCCAAATATCCTTAAACCCAGTTTTGCCGTGAGAGTCCACCATACCTACCTATGGATTGAGTAAGATCCATCAAGTAAGTTGTCATTGGTGCAAGCAATAAAAATTGCTCTCTAAATATGCATGACTTATTAGTGCGAAGAAAATAAGCTTTGTATGATCTTGTTATGGAAGCAATAAAAGCGACGGACTGCATAATAAAGGTCCATATACAAGGGGCAATGTAAAGTGACGTTCTTTCATATTAAGATTTTGTGTATCCAACCCTAAAAGCGCATGACAACCTCTGCTTCCCTCTGCGAAGGGCCTATCTTTTACTTTATGTCTTTTACTTTTATGCAAGAGTCAAGGTGATCTTGACCTTTCCATTTTTCATTTTATCCTTTGGCAAGCACTTTGTGTTGGGGTGATCCTGATATATATATCCAATTGGATGTAAGTTAGCATGAACTATTATTGTTGACATCACCCAAAGGTGAATACGTTTGGAGGCAACATTATAAGCCCCTATCTTTCTCTGTGTCTGATTAAAACTCCATAACCACTAGTATTGCGTGAGTGTTAGCAATTGTAGAAGACTATATGATAGTTGAGTATGTGAAGTTTGCTAAATCAAAGCTCTGACATAGACCCTTCCTGAAAATAAGATGAACTGCAATTGTTTGATGACTAAGAATGAAGTTTGTTAGTTTTCAAGAAAGTTTATGGTCTATGCTTTAACATATGAATGGCTTGTTACTTGATCATGAAAAGTTTTATGAGATGAACTACTGTTATGACATAAAAACATGCTAGAAAAGTTGATTGAAATTATCATTGATCAAATTTGTTCACCTTCTAGCATTCACACTTCATAAATTCTTTCTTTTATCATTTACCTACTCGAGGACGAGTAGGAATTAAGCTTGGGGATGCTGATACATCTCCAACGTATCTATAATTTATGAAGCATTCATGCTATTATATTATCTGTTTTGAATGATTATGGGCTTTATTATACACTTTTATATTACTGTTGGGACTAACCTATTAACCGGAGGCCCAACCCATATTGATGTTTTATTGCTTGTTTCAGTATTTCGAAGAAAAGGAATATCAAATGGAGTCCAACGGAATGAAACCTTCGGCATCATGATTTTTTGGAAGAATATCATCCGGGAGATTTGGAGTTCATGTCAGAAGAGCCTCGAGGAGGCCAGGAGATAGGAGGGCGCGCCCACCCCTCCTGGGCGCGCCCCTATCTCGTGGGCCCCTCGAGCACCCCCCGACCAACTTCTTTCGCCTATATAAGTCCATGTACCCTAAAAACACCAAGGTAGAAGATAGATCGGCAGTTCCGCTGCCGCAAGCCTCTGTAGCCACCAAAAACCTCTCGGGAGCCCATTCCGGTACCCTGCCGGAGGGGGGGATCCCTCACCGGTTGCCATCTTCATCATCCCGGCGCTATCACTAGTAGAAAAGGGGGCAATGGTCCAGGCCGGGTCAGCCCATTAGTCTCGGTTCAATCCAGAGCCGGGACCAATGGGGGCATTGGACCCGGTTCGTGAGCCCCGGGGGCCGGCCGGGCCACGTGGGCCATTGGTCCCGGTTCGGCTGGACCTATTGGTTCCGGTTGGTGGGACGAACCGGGACCAATGCGCCTTGCTCCTGGCCCACAACCATTGGTCCCGGTTGGTGGAGTGAACCGCGACCAAAGGCTGCCCTTTAGTCCCGGTTCGTGCCACGAACCGGGACCAATTAGTTTCCTATATCTACCCCTCGCCCGCGAGCAGAGCACTCCCAGTGCTCTGTTTTTCGTGGCCGGCGAGGGGAGAGCTTTGTGGTGCTCTAGCTCACCTCCTATGCACACGAGGTGTTCGATGGAATGCCCGAGCCACACTACTTAAGCTTTCTCCTCTCCAAGCTCGACCTCCAAGCTCCATTTTCCTCAATATTTGTCTAGGTTTAGCGGTCCATCACGTCCCGTCCCCGTCTTCACCGCCGTCGATCGCCCGCGCCGATCTCGTCGCCGGCACCACCGTGGTGAGCCTCTTGTTCTTATCTTCTTTATGAAAGGAAAAAAATCTTACTTGTATATTTATATAGATACTTGTATAATTTTCTTACTTTTATTATTGCATCTTATATAGTGCGATGGTTTTGGTATCCGCCCCCGTCGGCCCTCGTCCTGTCTATGATCCAGATGTGGTATATATTATCTTTTCATAACTATTGGTTCATTTATTGTTTATGACAATTATGCCGACCAACGTGACATAGATTTTATTTATCTAGGAGGTTGTTTAACCGGAAATTCCAACCGACCCTATTGTCGAGAGGTTAAATTTAGTTGCATAAGAAAATAATTTGTTGAAGGAAAAAAATAGAAAAATTGAGGAGGAGAAGATGATATTGGAGTTGCATGTTGCGGATGTCGTCGATGATCACAAGATCAAGATGGATGCAATGCGCTTGAAGATTAGAAAGATTAGAAAATATGCCATTCGTACCGAGGCTTGGTATCATTATGCCGTTGGATCAGTTGTTACATTGGTTGCGATTATGATCGCATTTGTTTTCGCATTGAAATGTTTTACATAGTTTTAGTGTATGGTTTAGTTAATTTAGATGCTCTGCAGAGCTTTATGTTGTTAGATGAGAACTATGTATGTACTTTGATTTTAATGTGATGATGAACTTCTATTAATTTGGTCACTTAATTATCTATTCATGATGTTCTGTAATGATTTTTGACACACTTAATTATATATAATGCACGCAGATGAACCGGCAATGGATGTACGGTTCAAGACACACCTCCGAGTACATTAAGGGCGTGCATGATTTTCTCGAAGTGGCTGAGGCAAACAAGCAGAATGGTTTTATGTGTTGTCCATGCCCTATATGTGGGAATACGAAGTCTTACTCTGACCGGAAAATCCTCCACACCCACCTGCTTTACAAGGGTTTCATGCCACACTATAATGTTTGGACGAGGCACGGAGAAATAGGGGTTATGATGGAAGACGGCGAAGAAGAAGAGTACGATGATGACTATGTGCCCCCTGAATACGGTGATGCTACTGAAGATCAAGAGGAACCAGACGATGTGCACGATGATGCTGCAACGGGCGAAGCTGCTGAAGATCAAGAGGAACCAGACGATGTGCCCGATGATGATGATCTCCGTCGGGTCATTGTCGATGCAAGGACGCAATGCGAAAGTCATAAGGAGAAGCTGAAGTTCGATCGCATGTTAGAGGACCACAAAAAAGGGTTGTACCCCAATTGCGAAGATGGCAACACAAAGCTCGGCACCGTACTGGAATTGCTGCAGTGGAAGGCAGAGAATGCTGTGCCTGACAAAGGATTTGAGAAGCTACTGAAAATATTGAAGAAGAAGCTTCCAAAGGATAACGAATTGCCCGACAGTACATAAGCAGCAAAGAAGGTTGTATGCCCTCTAGGATTGGAGGTGCAGAAGATACATGCATGCCCTAATGACTGCATCCTCTTCCGTGGTGCGTACAAGGATATGAACGCATGCCCGGTATGCGGCGCATTATGGTATAAGATCAGACGAGATGACCCTGGTGATGTTGACGGCGAGCCCCCCAGGAAGAGGGTTCCTGCGAAGGTGATGTGGTATGCTCCTATAATACCACGGTTGAAACGTCTGTTCAGAAATGGAGAGCATGCCAAGTTGATGCGATGGCACAGTGAGGACCGTAAGAAAGACGGGAAGTTGAGAGCACCCGCTGACGGGTCGCAGTGGAGAAAAATCGAGAGAAAGTACTGGGATGAGTTTGCAAGTGAGCCAAGGAACGTATGGTTTGCTTTAAGCGCGGATGGCATTAATCCTTTTGGGGAGCAGAGCAGCAATCACAACACCTGGCCCGTGACTCTATGTATGTATAACCTTCCTCCTTGGATGTGCATGAAGCGGAAGTTCATTATGATGCCAGTTCTAATCCAAGGCCCTAAGCAACCCGGCAACGACATTGATGTGTACCTAAGGCCATTAGTTGAAGAACTTTTACAGCTGTGGAATGGAAACGGTGTACGTACGTGGGATGAGCACAAACAGGAGGAATTTAACCTAAAGGCGTTGCTGTTCGTGACCATCAACGATTGGCCCGCTCTCAGTAACCTTTCAGGACAGACAAACAAGGGATACCACACATGCACGCACTGTTTACTTGACACCGATAGTATATACCTGGCAAGCTGCAGGAAGAATGTGTACCTGGGCCATCGTCGATTTCTTTCGACCAACCATCAATGTCGAAAGAAAGGCAAGCATTTCAAAGGCGAGGCAGATCACCGGAAGAAGCCTGCCATGCGTACCGATGATCACGTACTTGCTATGGTCAATGATTTACACGTAATCTTTGGAAAGGGTCTCGACGCACTAGCTGTTCCGAGTGACACTGGGGGACACGCACCCATGTGGAAGAAGAAATCTATATTTTGGGACCTACCGTACTGGAAAGACCTAGAGGTCCGCTCTTCGATCGACGTGATGCACGTGATGAAGAACCTTTGCGTGAATCTGCTAGGCTTCTTGGGTGTGTATGGGAAGACAAAAGATACAGCTGAGGCACGGGAGGACCTACAACGTTTGCACAAAAAAGACGGCATGCCTCCAAAGCAGTATGAAGGTCTTGCCAGCTATGCTCTTACCAAAGAAGAGAAGGAAATCTTCTTTGAATGCCTGCTTAGTATGAAGGTCCCGACTGGCTTCTCGTCTAATATAAAAGGAATAATAAATATGGCAGAGAAAAAGTTTCAGAACCTAAAGTCTCATGACTGCCACGTGATTATGACGCAACTGCTTCCGGTTGCATTGAGGGGGCTTCTACCGAAAAACGTCCGATTAGCCATTGTGAAGCTATGTGCATTCCTCAATGCAATCTCTCAGAACGTGATCGATCCAGAAATCATACCAAGGCTAAGGAGTGATGTGGTGCAATGTCTTGTCAGTTTCGAGCTGGTGTTCCCACCATCCTTCTTCAATATCATGACACACGTCCTAGTTCATCTAGTTGACGAGATTGTCATTCTGGGCCCCGTATTTCTACACAATATGTACCCCTTTGAGAGGTTCATGGGAGTCCTAAAGAAATATGTCCGTAACCGCGCTAGGCCAGAAGGAAGCATCTCCATGGGCCATCAAACAGAGGATGTCATCGGGTTTTGTGTTGACTTCATTCCTGGCCTTAAGAAGATAGGTCTCCCTAAATCGCGGTATGAGGGGAGACTGACTGGAAAAGGCACGCTTGGAAGGGACTCAATAATATGCAGGGACGGATATTCTTGGTCTTAAGCACACTACACAGTTCTACAGAACTATACCTTGGTGACCCCGTATGTCGATGAACACAAGAACAGTCTGCGCTCCAAACACCCGGAGCAGTGCGACGACTGGATTACATGTGAACACATCAGACTTTTAGCAGTTGGTTGGAAGCACGTATCAGAGGTGACAACACTATTTGTGATGAGCTGTACTTGTTGTCCAGGGGACCACCTTTGACTGTATTGATTTGGAAAGGATACGAGATAAATGGGAATACATTTTACACGATTGAACAAGATCAAAAGAGCACCAACCAAAACAGCGGTGTCTGCTTTGATGCAACAACCGAGAGGGGAAATGACACATATTATGGTTACATAGTGGACATATGGGAACTTGACTACGGAGTAGATTTTAAGGTCCCTTTGTTTAAGTTCAAATGGGTCAATCTATCAGGTGGCGGGGTACAGGTAGACCCACAGTACGGAATGACAACAGTGGATCTGAAAAATCTTGGGTACACTGACGAACCGTTCGTCCTAGCCAATGATGTGGCACAGATTATCTATGTGAAGGACATGTCTACCAGACCGAGAAAGAGAAAAGATAAGGAAGCGAATACATCATACGATGAGCCAAAGCGCCACATAGTTCTTTCAAGAAAAAGGGACATCGTGGGAGTGGAGGACAAGACAGACATGTCTGAAGATTATGAAAAGTTTCATGAAATTCCTCCCTTCAAAGTCAAGGCTGACCCCAGCATCCTGATAAACGATGAAGATTATCCATGGTTACGGCGCAATAAGCAAATGACACAAGCGAAGAAAAAGTGAAGACTTTCTCCCGCAACTATTATGATGATACCATGCCAACTTTGTAACTGACGAGTATGATACCATTGTCCATTTTGTACATGCACATGCTATGTGGGTCAATTTATGATACCATGCCAACTTTCAACTTTTTCAGAGTTCATTTGAAATGCTTTAATGTCTTATGGTTCGGCCCTCGTAATAATTAAAAATAGCAACAATAAGTATTTTATTGTAAGTAGAAACAAAATAAAATAAATAAAAGTGTTCTCAAATTTGAAAACTAATGGCACTAATAGAAAGTTTATAATTTTCCTAAAACTAAAAGCAAAAACAATTAAAAAATAAAGCAAAAAACAAAAGAAAATAAATAATGCAGAAAACAAAAGAAAAAAAACAACAATAAGTATTTTGTTGTAAGTGGAAACAAAATAAAATAAATAAAGCAAGAAAGAAAACAAAAAAACAAAAAAAGTGTTTTCAAATTTGAAAACTAATGGCACTAACAGAAAGTTTATAATTTTCCTAAAACTAAA